>NW_024038168.1:1115000-1519628 GCF_016077235.1 Cyprinodon tularosa
TTCATCCCCTTCAGCTTTTTCCTTTTTAATCGCGTCTCTGCCTTTGTGTCTCATGGAGCTGCTGGTCTTGTTTACTATGCGCCACATTTCTTTTATTGATTGCAGCTCTCCACAGCAGAACACCCAGAGGATATATTTCTGCATGAAGGCCAGCAAAAACCCACCGATACAGGTTTAATTTCCCATCCCACAATCTAACAACTGGCCTCACAGCCATGACTTTTCATGGGTCTGCGGAGAACAGATTACAGCAGACCATTATTATATAGGATGTATACATGTATAAAAAAAATAACATCTCCTAGTTGAAATCTTAGAACAGTAAACAACAAATTTGAATGCATCACAACTGACATAGGGGCTGAAAAGAAGCCATTACTCCTCTTCTGTCAATAATCTTGCGACCAAACACCCATATAGTTCTGTGCCACTTTCACTAAGGCCAGAGCTGGCTCAGATAATAATGGGATTATTTGGCTATTGGATGGATAAACCAGTGGGATGAGAGTACCGTGAAGGTAATTACATCACCAATCTGGATAGTCCGCATTGAAAGGTGGCTATTTAAGACTGATATCAGTGTTTGTCTCCGGCAGCAGGGCATTGGACAGACTAAAGAGAGACACGTTCTGAATGGCTGAACAGCAGCGGACGGCGCATTAAGACTGCAATAAAGATGGTCCAAGGACGTCCTTTAGTTTAAAATAAAGTTTAAAATACTTCTGTTAGTCTATAAATCTCTGAATGGCTTAGCACCTAAATACATCACAGACTTGCTATCAGTTTATCAACCCTCCAGACCACTCAGGTCTTCTGGCTCCAGCCTGCTCTGCATACCTAGAACCAGAACTAAACATGGAAAAGCAGCAGTTAGTTCTTATGCTCCACTTATCTGGAACAAACTTCCAGAAAACTGTAAAAGTGCGGAAAGCCTGAGTTCCTTTAAATCAAGACTAAAAACACATTTGTTTAGGATTGCCTTCGACTGTTCTAGTTAAACAGTTCAACTGAAACATCAAACATCAGTTCAACTTTTTTATTTTGCTATTTTTGCTTTGATTCTGTTTTATTCTATATTTTCATCATGTAAAGGACTTTGCATTGTCTTTGTACTGAATTGTGCTATACAAATAAATTTGCCTTGCCTTGTTGTTAGGTACTTTGTAGGAAATGTAACCTTTACGACGTATTTTTCAAGCATATGTCTCAAGTGAAAAAGTTTTAGTTTCAGCTGGTTTAAATTCTATTTAAAAAAAAAAAAAACTTTAAGGAACCTTTTGCTCTCCTGTTATTAATCCATTGATCACAAGATATTAACAGATTAATTAATTCACAAAATGATCATTAGTTGGAGCCCTACACACAACCCTATATTACCCATCTAATTGGATAGGTAATTCCCATAGTGTATATGAACAAGCTACAGTCGAGCAGTGGGGATTTATTTTAAATCACATTATTTTGTGGGATTTAATGCAATTATAATACTACTGAGGGAAAGAAGTGCAATTAACAATCTCAAATGCAATCAATTGCCCCATAAACACAGATGATGATCTAAAAATAAACCGTCAATGATCCAACAAATGCCTGCAGCCTAACAACTACACCTCTGGTTCACCTTAAAGGGCCGGCGTCCTGCCAGTTATGTGTCTCTGCTCATAAAAAGCTGATTTAAATGGGGAAATGAGCTAGTCAGCATATCATTAGTTTCTGCTCAGGCCTGCTTACGAAACATCGCTTGATTCAGGTGTGTTAAACCAGGAAAAGATATCAGCTCCTGAGGACCGACTGACTCAATAATAATAAAAAAATGATTTTATATTTAATCACTGCTCTCAACTAAAGAGCAATTTAATTTAAATAGCAAATGAAATAATCCCTACCATACTGTAACTTATGTGGTTTATATGGTGCAAAAGAAAAAATATTGCCCAGTAAAAAGAAAAAGATAATTTAAAAAATGAGTAAATAAAAATGACAGATACAGTTTCTTCTAAGGACCAAAAAGATGCAGAAAAGGTAGATGATCATAAAAAGCTTAACAGCAGAAGATAAATCCAGATAGAGCAGGCGTAGCAGAACAAGGTATGAGTTGAGTATTTAACAAATTACAAAACAAAACTTGTGCAGAAATAGAAGTTAAAAATACATACAGAAGCAAATACAATGCTCAAAAAAGGGACATTAAATATCAGAATGGGAAATTGCAACAAATACAAACGATATTAGAGGAAATAAACAGATCCAAGTCAAGACAGAGACCTAAATGATAATCATGCGTAGATAATCAGCTAATGAATGAGCTCAGAATGTCCATATTCATATGGATTTTCCAGTGGTTTGATGTATGACTATAATACACTATATTGCCAAAAGTATTTGCTCACCTGCCTTGACTCACATGTGAGCTTAAGTGACATCCCGTTCCTAATCCATAGGGTTCAATATGACGTCGGTCCACCCTTTGCAGCTAGAACAGCTTCAACTCTTCTGGGAAGGCTGTCCACAAGGTTTAGGAGTGTGTTTATGGGAATTTTTGACCATTCTTCCAGAAGCGCATTTGTGAGGTCGCACACTGATGTTGGACGAGAAGGCCTGGCTCTCAGTCTCCGCTCTAATTCATCCCAAAGGTGTTCTATCGGGTTGAGGTCAGGACTCTGTGCAGGCCAGTCAAGTTCATCCACACCAGACTCTGTCATCCATGTCTTTATGGACCTTGCTTTGTGCACTGGTGCACAGTCATGTTGGAAGAGGAAGGGGCCAGCTCCAAACTGTTCCCACAAAGTTGGGAGCATGGAATTGTCCAAAATGTCTTGGTATGCTGAAGCATTCAGAGTTCCTTTCCTTGGAACTAAGGGGCCAAGCCCAGCTCCTGAAAAACAACCCCACACCATAATCCCCCCTTCACCAAACTTTACACTTGGCACAATGCAGTCAGACAAGTACCGTTCTCCTGGCAACCGCCAAACCCAGACCCGTCCATCAGATTGCCAGATGGAGAAGCGCGATTCGTCACTCCAGAGAACGCGTCTCCACTGCTCTAGAGTCCAGTGGCGGCGTGCTTTACACCACCGCATCCGACGCTTTGCATTGCACTTGGTGATGTATGGCTTGGATGCAGCTGCTCGACCATGGAAACCCATTCCATGAAGCTCTCTGCGCACTGTTCTTGAGCTAATCTGAAGGCCACATGAAGTTTGGAGGTCTGTAGTGATTGACTCTGCAGAAAGTTGGCGACCTCTTCGCACTATGCGCTTCAGCATCCGCTGACCCCGCTCCGTCAGTTTACGTGGCCTACCACTTCGTGGCTGAGTTGCTGTCGTTCCCAAACACTTCCATTTTCTTATAATACAGCTGACAGTTGACTGTGGAATATTTAGGAGCGAGGAAATTTCACGACTGGATTTGTTGCACAGGTGGCATCCTATCACAGTTCCACGCTGGAATTCACTGAGCTCCTGAGAGCGACCCATTCTTTCACAAATGTTTGTAAAAACAGTCTGCATGCCTAGGTGCTTGAATTTATACACCTGTGGCCATGGAAGTGATTGGAACACCTGATTCCAATAATTTGGATGGGTGAGCAAATACTTTTGGCAATATAGTGTATGTTGCAGCCTATCACTCTTTCCTTGCCCCCACGTCCCGTCCA
This sequence comes from Cyprinodon tularosa, assembly GCF_016077235.1. NCBI lineage: Eukaryota > Metazoa > Chordata > Actinopteri > Cyprinodontiformes > Cyprinodontidae > Cyprinodon > Cyprinodon tularosa. Next base: position 1,118,656 of record NW_024038168.1, read on the forward strand.
TAGAGGATGAACACCAAAGTGACAGATGAACCTCTGCTCATGACAGGGTGGGATTAGTGGGAAACGACAAAAAAACTGCAGAGAGGACAGAGTGAGATTAAATACGAACCCACAAATAAAAAAAATGACACTACATTAATATTAAAACATAAAGAGTGAATGAATGAGACAGAGAGGAGTGTTTTCATATTCAGGTCAGACCCTGACTGAGACACGTCCCTCCTGCCCGTCTACATTTGTACAAGAAGGGAAATGTGTGTCTTCATCACAGCCTTCCTGACTTCTAATTGGCCACATGAGGCGGCGTTAGTTAATCTCTGTGATTGTAAAGCAGGCTCTGCCCCAGTCTGCCTCGCCTCCACGCTCCCCGACAGCTCATCAACTCAGCCGCCAGGGGGCACATGTAATTCAGGGTCAAACATGAGCAAATTGTGTGGGATGGTGGGGGGAAAGAAATCACTGATGCACATGTGTGCACCTTTGTGTTATGCACAGGGAGCGTGCAAAATGCATTTTGTTTTCATGTGATTGACCAAAAGAATAAATGCTTGGTTTATGAGTGGGGAGAAAATAATGGGTTTGACTTTTCTTCTTTAGCTCCCCTGACATCCACCTCCAGTGACTTCAGTCAGATCATCCATCCATCCAGAAGAGGGCATGACTGATCCACTTTCTCTAACCATCACTCTGACACATTTAGGACTCCAGAAGCAGACGGTTTAACTGAATAAAACAACAGGCCGTTTCTTTGCTCAGGCAGATGACAACACAGAGAGTAGAATGAAACTCACTACATCTGGTCATCTATTGAAATGTAGAAACAGGATGAAAGCATAAGAAAACACAGCAGAGAACGAGAGGAAGCACATTTCATGTCCCTTTTCCTCTAACCTTTTCTGGCTTATATTTCTAAAAATGTCCATTAAAAAAGTCGGACAATTTTCTTTTTGACAATATTTAGGAAAGAACTTAAAAAAAAAATCACATGATTACACCTGAACTAAAAATAGATCTCATTTTATTTTTATTTTCTAGCTTAGTGGGGCAGGAATCACTGCTAGCTATGCTTGTTTAGTAGGTCAGAGCTCAAACAGCCTCACATCTCCTAACATCTGACTGCAGGCCGAGCATCTGGAAGGACCCAGCCATAAACACCACGTTAACACCAGCAGGGGAAGCAGCAATGTTATATTAGTTAGAAGCAAGCATTATTAAACATGAAAAGGACATTAGGTCAGAAATCTAGATGACAAATACAACAAATTTAACCAAAAAAATTTAATTTGTAAATTAGTAAATTAAATCATTTACTGCATGAAAGACTCAATCTTGCTATCCATGCTGTAGAGGTGAAGATGTCCACATCAGCTCATATATGCTATATTAAATAGGGCTGTGTGATCAAATTTAAAAATCACATGCACTAGTCGTGGGTCACATTTATAAGCATACACTTCAAAAGCTGCTGAGTGAGAGCCAATCACATGTGAGGATATTGGATCATACCAATTTGGGTAAAGAAAAAGGGGGGCGGACGCGATATGACAGGTGGAGTTTGCTTCCGTTTCCGTTTCTGTTTTATCTGATGAATTTCTTTTTTTATGTTGGAAAGTCACAAGATTGAGTAAAATATTAGAAAAAACTAAGATTACCTCTTTTGCAAAAGAACAAATACATAAAATAAGGCAAGAAAAAGTCTAATAAAAACACCTAATGTAAAATGATAAACAAACACCATATTTGCCTTTTAAGTTAGAAAAAGAGTTTACAGAAAATAGAGCCTTCTGGGGGGCGAAACAGAGCAAAACTTCCTAACACTACTGCAAGCTAGCCGCACCTATTCTCTTGAGTATCATTGAGGTCATTTAATTACAAATGAGTTGGGCCAATATAGATATCTTATATTGCCTTTATGACCATATGATATAAAGTCTTTGTACACTCCATCTCCTCTGTTCCTGACCTGAGCCCAGCACACCTGGAGGAGAAGAAAGCTCACTTTCCTGTTCCTGGACTTCAGCTTTCAACACAATCATCCCACAGCATCTGATAGACAAACTGGAACAGCTGGGCTTCCATACAACCCTCTACAATTGGCTGCTAGACTTCCTCACAAACAGACCTCAATCAGTGCGGGTCAAACAGAACACCTCTGATGTCATCACCCTAAGCAGAGGCTCCCCTCAGGGCTGCATCCTGAGTCCCCTGCTGTTCACTCTGATGACACACGACTGCGTCCCCAGCTTCACAACCAAACACATCATGAAGTTTGCAGACGACACCACGGTTGTAATAGCCTAATCCTGAACGTGGTGAAGACGAAGGCGATCATCACCAAGATGGCGCTGCACATACAGCAGCCTGTTACTTCTCACTAGCTACGTTTACATGGACACAACTAATCGGATTGAAGGCCTGATCAGATCAAAAATGTTTCATGTAATGTTTCATGTCGGTCCGATCGGATCTAAATTTAATTCCGAAAGAGAGAGGTGGTTTTTGCCGATCGCCATTCCGATTGGCGTCCATGTAAACACCCATTCGGATCTTAAGAGTAATAATCTTCACTGCGCATGTGTGCGACGTCAGTGTGACGTTTTTCCGCCTTGTCAACAACAGGAAACCACCGGTCGCTCTCGCTCTTGTTGTGAACAACATGGCGGGAGGAGTCTAGGAACGCCGACTTATACACTCAAGTTCATTTAAAGCTGCAGGAAGCAGGAATTTATCCTCCTCCTCTTCCTCTTCTTCCTCTCCACAGCCCACTCGCTCTCCCACGCCGGTTCAATCGCTCATTCTCTACATTTTCTCTCGGACATTTCGCTGCCAAGCGCTTTTTTCCTCCTCTCTCCTTTTTTCTTTCCGCTCGCTCCGAGCGCATCGTTTGTCAGGCCTCCCAAAAACCAGACGCAGACAGAACTGCCAAGTTTGGCAGGAAGTTCTGCGCATGCTTAAAAGATTTAATCTGATCCAACGCTTGGTACATGTATACACACGTCATGATCGGATCATTTAATTTAGTGTCCATGTAAACGGAGATTTTGAATTTCCGATCAACCAAGGTTTGGATCGGATCGGGGAAATTTTGCGCATGTAGACGTAGCTACTGTGTGGTTCCAGAGGCTGCAGCGCCGCAGACAGGAAGAACGTGAGAAGGGTGATGAGAGCTACAGAGAGGATCATCTTCTCTCCATTGCATGCGCTGCATGTTCCGAGCCCGTAACATCATCAACGACCCCTCACACCCCCACCATGGACTGTTCTCTCTACTGCCCTTTGGCAAGAGAGCAGCAATCGATGCAGATTCAGCAGGTTCTGCAACAGCTTATTCCCCACTCACATCATACAGCTGAATTGTTGAAAAAAGTCGTTGCATCCCACTGATAACACCAAACCAAAATACTGTATATTTGCACCATATACATTTATCTTGAAATGCTCTGAACTTCCATATCAATGCGTTCTTGCACCATGTTTATGCTCAAACAAACAGCACAAATACTCCTACTACAATATAAATTACATCAACCAACTTTTTTTTAAACATCAAGAGACCTCTGCAAGCAATAAGTGGATTAAATGGATAGGATTTAAGGGTAAAGATGGATAATATAAAAGCATCGAAGGCTTACGTTGATATATGCCCCAGTTGCATTTCTGTGAATATTTCTAAGTCTCTGTATGTAAATCCCAGGCAGTTGTTTTTCCTTCACACAGCCACAGTAAGAGCGTCTCAACACAGGAGCATGATGGGTAAACTGAAACTTGGCAATGCAGTTTAAGTTTATTCTTAACGGGCAATTTAAAAGCTTTAACTTTTTGAAGTGCAGAGAAGGAATACACCCTTTGATGACAGAAATAGACTGTGTGGAGTAGAATTACACATTCAGAGACAATAAAAAAGGTCTGAAATGAGGGAGTTACTACCCAGGCTGGAACGGGCACATGTGCCAGTTTCCAGCTTAAATCCACAACAGAGGTCCCCTTCCAAGCTGTGGTGACGACATGCTGATGCAGGGACACACCTCCTTCTCTCAGACGCTTCCAGACATCATTATAGGGTCACATGGTAACGTCTAGAACGGGAAACACTGAGCTTTGGTTGCAGAGAAATGAATGAAAGCAGATAGGGGTTTATGTGTGATCTATCTGAGCAGCCATTTATGCACACTGAGGCAAATCAGATTTTTTTTTTTTGTTTGGCACTAAAAATCAATTTGATATAAAAGAGCAGTTTGTCTGATGTAATCTACTGATGACAAAGTGCCAACTTAAACCTTCAGCAATCGCTTTCAACCCTTAGCTCCTGTTAGAGATGCAGGAAACATGAGGAGTAGACTAAATAGATTCCAGGTTTTCCTGCAGTTCACAGAGCAATTCATCTTTTATAGCCTCACTTCATCAATTTACAGCAGGTATCTCCACTGTGGCTTTACATATAAAAGCTGCATAAATTCCAGACAGAACGACTGCATATAACTTCCAGAGTCTCAACATGCAAATATTTGTACCCCCCAGAATTCATGTAGGTCTGAAAAACAGTAAAAGTATTAATTTAAAGGTATAGAGGACGATCTTTTATATCTGGGTGGTTTATCTCAATAAGTGGTCCTCCTAATTGTCAATCATTGTGGTGTTATGTATATGTAAGGCCGTCTTTCGTGCTCGTCCTGTTAGCGATCTTTTTCTGCGAATGCGCAATTTCAGCCGTATATGTGTGGTGAGCTATGGTTTCAGACAGTCAATGAAGCTCACCTTTCTCTCCGCGGTTCTTTGAAAATGGCCGAGGGTCATAAGAGAAAAAGTGTCTACGTATGAGAAGAAAAGAAAGGCCACAGAAGAGGGAGATTTATCCCAGAATGCTTTGCATGGAGAGCTCTCCTCGCAAAGCATTATGGGATTTGCTATCCGACAGTGGCAAATGTTAACAAAGATGTCGCAGCCATCGCGCAGCAGACCAACAGGGAAGTGATCATCCATCCAAACGGTCTATATAGTGATTGAGGTATTTAGGAGTTAGTGTGAACGTTCGGGAACAGTGAGCTTGTATGAGCTATGAGAACAGCAACTTTTAAACAGAGCGTGCACGAGGAGAAATAGACTCGTGCACGCTCTCAAGTGTTTTTTAAAAAAATATGAGAAAATCCTCCACAATAACTTTAATTCTATAGCTTTCAAGCCTTGATTTTAGCTCTGATATTGAAGGGTTTGTTTCGTCACTGTCATCTTAAGAGGGTCAAATGCAGAGATTCATTGTGAATAAACTCAACCTATCTCAATGGCTACGTTCGCACTGCAGCCTGAAGTGACCCAAATCCGATTTTTTTTGCCCATAAGTGACCCGGATTTGATCTTTTCATAGCTGTCTGAACAACACAGATCCTTTTTTTTTTCAATCCGATCCAGGCCACTTGGCTGTGTGGTCCTGAATCCGATACGAATCTGATCTTTTAAAATGCGACCTGTGTCTGAACGGCCAGGTCGGATTCATCCGACCTGAACGCCATTAATACCCGACAAAGGTCACTATTCTGCGTGTTGCTATGCAGAAGTGGCAGGAAAAACAAAAATCATGGCAGATGAAGATGCGGAGAGCAGTATTTATGTTTAAACCTATTGACAAGCTTGTGTTTTAATGGTTGGAAAAGATTGTTAGATGCGTGCGGGCACTACCATCCATGTTTACTTATGGAGAAAAATAGCACGCTGGCCTGTGACGTCATTGCATCCACTACTGTGCATGCAGGACACTTGCGTTGTATGACTGCAGTTCACACAGTAGATCACATACAAGTCGCATATATTTGGAAATATGAACGGCAATGCGAAAAAAATCGGATTTCACAAAAAAATCGGAATTGAGCATCAAGGCCTGCAGTGTGAACGTAGCCAATGAAATGACTGGAAGTAAAACACTGCTGGTGAAAAGTTTATAACCAAAGCTCCCTGAACAGTTCAACAGCCTTCAAATGTTTCCTCACTTAAACATCTGCAGTTATGTCACCTGCTCAGTAATCCCCAAAATCTAACTATATCAGTGCCTCGACACTCAGCAGCTCCAATAAGTCACAGTCTAAATATTATTCTAAAAGCCAAGAGAACAGAGAGCAGCACGGATACATCTGCTCCATTCCTCATCTTCATGACTTCCTCCCGCTCTCCTCGTCTACGGTTTGTAGAAAGATGGGCATTTTTTATCCCTACCCCAGCAGACAAATGAAGGGAAGCGTGCTCTACTGTGAAAACAGTGCATTCATCACAGAACAGCACCAAGCGTCAGAGTCAGGAAAGGTTTGCGATTTGTTTTTTCTTACCTTATGGAGTCATTCAGGAAGAGTCAGGGTCACAGGAGAAGGGTTGAAGGAAGGGAACATGGAGAGAAAATAAAAGGAAATGTTAAAATGTGTGAAATAATTTCTGGTTTTATAACATACTGCAGACAACATGATCGCTATGATCACATTTGGTGCCTTGAAACGCTTAATGATCAATCTGAAATGTGGAAAGGGTCATTATCTTTAATAATCAATCAGATATAATATAAGCATATTATGCTTTATATCTGATTGATTATTAAAGATAATGACAAATTCACAAAACAAACAGCATTTCAGCTTCTTAGAGATTAAAATACTAAATAGTATCACATGTTAGAGTGATGGGTGTAGCCACTTAATATGTAGATATATATATGATGTTAAAATAAAATAAAAAACGAGAGAAATAAAAACCTGGAAGGATCTATAGGTGGAGAGGTATGTCGGTAGAGCAAAAAAACATTTTCTTAAAAACATGATCGCATTAAACAATTCAAAAAAGTATTTAAATGCTGTTAACTATTGTTCACAAAGAAAAATCTGAATCAGGTCACAGTTTTAAATGAAATGAAAAGTTGTAAATTGGAAACCACTACATGCATCTGTGACTAATGCCAGCATCAGTAATGATAGATAACACCCTGACAGAGAGAAGTGAGGCAATGAAAAGTAGTAGTGAACACATGGAGAGGATGTTCTTTGACTTTAGATCGTAGAGCTGAACGCCTCATTTTTCAAAAAAGAATAATGATCAGGAAGCAGCAAACTCATTACAAATGTTCTCTGCATGACAAAACGTAACCCAGAAAAATACACTGTGGGTTTTAGCACAAAACATGATTACGACATGGAATCACATCAAGTCCTAACACGCCTGTAGAATCACACTTGATAATGGGGGTCATGGCACGAAGCATTATCTAATTGAAGTAGTAAAGGCTCAACAGAGTCCCAGACAAAAGCAGGAAGTAGACCCAAAGGCAAAAATGCAGGAATCGGAGGCTTCTGTTGAGATGCAACAACCCAGATACAACCATCCCCAGCAAGTAATTCAAAATATTACATGCATGTTAATGTCTTTTCTTATTGTGGGAGATTCTTTTAGGAAGAGGACTGGGCAAGACAAACATTTCAATAGGTCAGAAATTATGCAATTATTTTTATTCAAATCAAGAGAACGACATCCAATGCTGCAGGTAACAAAAGTGTAGAAAGATTTTTTTTATCCAAGTGTTTAAAACTGGCTTCTGAACGTTTGAGATACATATTTCTTTGTAGTTTCTTGCAATACAATTTTTAACTTTAAACATTACATTATATTAATATAAAAACCTATCACTTTCATTGAGGCACACAAGCTGCCTCAAAGAATAGCAGAATATGCTATATTCTCCCCGGGCGCCGCACAATGGCAGCCCACTGCTCCCCAAGGGGATGGGTTATATGCAGAGAAGTAATTTCCCTCTGGGATTATTAAAGTATAAAAATAAAAAAATTAAAAATAATATATATTTCTGACAAACTGAACATGTAGTTTAAACCAGTAAGGTTAGGATAAAACAACAGGAGCTCTGGGTTTGCAGGGGCTGTTTGGACCTGGCAAAATAAAAGAAACTTGACCTTCAAATGATGGAAATGTAGAAAAAAAAATAAATGGACTATTTTAAACTTTCTACTTTACAATAACTATTTAAAGTCAAACATAGCGCTCGCTCAAGCAGAGCCGGTCGCCTTTGTCTTCTGTCGACCAAGCACAAGGTGGTAGAAATTAGTTGCTATTTGTATGCAAATTACCGTCAATCAGTGACGGCGAAGTGAAAAGGGTGAACGCAGTGAGGTGTGGCTAACCCTTGAATCCGCCGGAGAACTTTATCATTTTTCTCTATGCTGCAGACAGCTGTGTGAGTGATGCGCAGCAATAAGCATGAGGGTGGACCCCTTACTAAAAACAGGGGGTTGGTGGAAAAATTATAACCAATGTTACTCTGGCGTGGATTTCTAGACCAAGTTTTTTATTTATTTATTTTTTTTTTACCTTACTTTCCTTATTTCTATTTTGGAATTGTTGAAAGAAATACGTTGAGCATTTCTATCATTTTTATTAATGTTCCTGGAATGAGTGGTCATTAATTATTTAGATCAGGAGCTAATTCAGTGTCACTCCGAGAGCAGAAGCCCTTAAACTTTGCAAAGCGATATTCTCACTAGGTAATCCTATAAATATTAAAAAATTCTATTAAAATTTTCTTTCCAACTTTTTCTTCTTACTATCAGTAGAGAGGTTGTTTGATCATCAGAGTAGCTTTGTGTCAGTCTGTGGCAATGTCTTAATAACTGATTATGGCTATCATCCAGGGCGCCATAATGTCAGGAGACATCAACTTTTTATTTTATTTTTTTGTCTTTGAGTTTTCCTCTGTGTATTGGAATCCAGTGAGGGGAACATTAGCGCCCCCTTGGTGTGAACTCCGTAAACGCTAACAAATTATTGTTTTACAAATTAGCTACCGTAATTTTCTGACTATAAGCCTCAACTTTTCCCCCATTTTTCGACTTTGCGGCTTATATAACAATGCGGCTTATCTATGGACTTTTACATCTAATGGCCACTAGGGTAATACCTTAATCTATGGATTTTCCCATCCACCATGTTGACGTCACATTTGCTTCAGCACACAAGTACGGTAGCCGCGTGTGCGGGAATGCGGAGGTCCTCCGGAAGCAGACTTCTACCGCGAGTGGTACGAGACAGAACGACAGCGAGAAAGACGGACATTGCGAGCGCAAGACAGTTTGTGTGACACCCTCATTATGGAAAACAAACGTACCGGTTAATAAATGGGAGCATCTATTGCACTAAATTGTAACAGTTAACATATGCAAATATGCAAACTGTGTTGAAATGTTAATAAATAGGAGATTCCCCAATCAGTTGCCTCTTTCCCGACAATCCTCTCTGTGCACAAACCATATGGTAATTAAATGTAAAAAAAACCTGCGGCTTATATTCCGGTGGGGCTTATAGTCCGAAAATTACGGTAGTTATTGATATTAAAATAATTAACTATGGCATAAAATTAGTTCAAACCTAAAATCAATAAAATTATGAAATATGAAATTGAAATTTACTTCTTTGAATTTGGAAACAGCGCTTTTAAAAGTGAAAAAAAAAAAAACAACATTAGGGTTTGAGGTTATAAAAGCTGTTTGTTTTACCTTTGACTGTTTTATTTTAAATATTGACATAAATATCTTTAATCACACTCTTTAGCCCAACTTTACTTTCTTTTAATACACCATTTCCTTTATTCATCATGCAAAGCCCTTTGAAATGCATGGTAGTTAAAATTTACCCTACCTTTGCAAGTACTGTAGATCACCACAGCATTTGCTTATGGAAGTAAAGTAGATCAAGACAATCAAAAAGCATCTAGGCTTATTTAAAGGAGGGTGTGATTGACTGGGAAAGAGACCCCCTACAGTAACGATAATCCAGACCAAATTTTCCATATGATCTAAAATATTTCCTAACTACCAGACGATCAACAGAAACCATTCTAAGCATAGTATTCAGCAAAGTACACTAGATCCAATACATTTCAGTGTTGCCTATTCCTAAAGGATGTCTCCAAATGATGGACACCAGAGGTGGAAATCCAGTCTTAGTTCAAAAGTCAGATGCAAACATTTAGAAAAACCAAGAGAATAACTGAATACTTGATGCGCCTTTCTCTTGTAATCCCCTTATATGTGCAGGAGATACATTTGCATGCAAGACTTTGTGGATTTGTCCTGTGTCACGCATTTGTGCATGCAGGCGCAGTAAAGCATGCTTTCCAGATGAGAGAGAAGAGAGGCTCCCTGAGGCAACAGAACAAAGATGGAGTGAGTCAAAGACCGCATTACAGCCACTAGTCTTTAGGGGCCCATCTGCCCCGGGCATGGCTCCCATAATACCCCATACCCCTGCATCCTGATTCCTGCCTGCAGCACGCTCTGCATAAAACGTTGCTGAGCTAGCTCAAATGAACGCTTCACCACCAAATCTGTCCCGAAACACAAACAATGTCTCAAAAAGGTTTTAAGTCACTTGTGATGACTTCACTTCCATTTTATTTTTGGTAAATTATCCAACATTAAACACAGGAAACAGTAAAAGAAACAACAATAAAACAAACCAATTTACCAAAAAAAAAAGGAATAGGCTGAAGCAAAGCTAATTCTTGCCTACCCTGTTTAATACTTACAACCTTTACAACCAATATTCAAATCTACATAACAACATAGGACTTTATCATTTACATGATAAATGATAAAGCTCTTTTGAAATTCACCAAATGACATAAGTTAAAATCATAATTTAATTAATTCCACAGTTTCTCAGCAGTATCTGAAACACATCGAGACTTTATCTTGCTCTTCACTTTTGCACATTCAAATATTAACAAAACTTGCAGATTATATTTATTATAAAGCAGTGAATAAAAGGAGGACTTTTATTCACTGCTTTATACATTTTTATATAAACAATATCTTTGAATTTTAATGTGTTGCTTTGAATGAAGAGTTTATCAGTTGGTTCACAGTATCACACCTTATTAATAAACCTTATAGTTTATTAACCATATGGCTCTATATAAACATAAATATGCCCCACCCTTTAGAGGAATCTTTTTGCCATCAGGAATTGGGGATTTCTAAGAAACATTATAGGTTGTTCCTTGAATTATCACAGGAGATCAACGACCCAAAAGGAAAAACTATCTGCTTCCAAAACGTTTTGAATAGCAACGCAGCCCAGATTTGAGAAAAACTAGAGCCAGAACATGGATCCTCAGTAGAAGCTGAAACGTTATGGGTAGATATGACTTTATTGTGGCGCTGGTTGGGCAGGATTATTAAATGAAAGCATGTGGCCATGGCGACCCGTCCTCATCTCATGAACCTCGAAATTCCTTAGAAAGCCGCAGAGCTGGGAGCGCTGAAACACAGCTGTGCTTTTAGAAGGGATGGAGAGGGTGGCGGTAGGGTGGGCGAGAGCTAGCAGGGGGAGAAGGGGGCACATCTGATTAAGCGAGCTAGGAGAATTTTAAAAACTCCCACAAATAGATGATTATCAATGAAAGTAAACAGATCCATGGAGGGGTGAGCATGTTTACATGGCAGACTTGGTTTGGAGAATCTTTCAGTGTCGCTGCTCTCCAAGACATCTTCATTTTATGTCAACAAAGAATGATCTGAAATAAGCTTTTATTGCTTTTGTTAAAAACGTGTTTCCTATGTTTAAATAAAAGGTTGCAGTTTACTGACGAAATCGAAAAGAACTTGCACTAAAATGAAGCAAATCCTAATTTTACCTTCTGGGAGTAAAGTGATGAAACATTTACAGAAAATGGTCCAACAAATGAAAAGGTCCTAGAGTCTCATAGTTCTCTGCTGATCTATCTCCCCAGTGACAAAAAGGAAACGGTCCCTGATCCAGATGTAGATTTGAAGACAAGGTTATCTAAGCTATCATGATTTAATGTTCACATTTCTGGAACCTTTTTTTAGTCGTAGTTCCATTCCTGAGCTCTAAAACAGGAAGACATCGGTCAGTTAACAGACGTCGAGGTAAAACAAGCTTGAAAAATGTAACTTTTGAACAGCAAAGAAAAACGTGCATCACTTATATGAGCTCAAGGGGCCACACCAACTTACTAAACTTCAAAAAAGCCGTTTTTGTTTCCTGGCTTAGACTCTCGAGTACGAGCTGCACATTGCCGGTCAGTTAGCTGAAATGTTAATACAGTTCTCACATGCAACCAGAAAGGGAAAAGCTGTCCATTAAAGACATGTCAACTCCAAGGTCGACCACAGCAGGTAGAATCTCAGTCAGACCAGCATTTTTTTATAAAAACTATAACAGAAGAGGCAAGAAAGACTTCTAAAAAGCTAATTATAGTCAGAGGTTATACAACACTCAAATGTAAAGGTAAAGACAAAAGTCTTCATATTCCTGAATGATGTAGGTTCTGATGGGGAAAAGATTCAAGCATCTCTCAGAGTTAAAGGAGTATCAGCTTTAAATAGAAGTCAGGTGTTTTAAAGGAATACATAACTTTAAAAAAATGTCTCTTCTGGAAAATCTAAAAAAAAATTGATTAGAGCAAGAAAACTCTTGTTAAGCACTAACCAAATGTCTACATATCGCCACTGTTACAGATTTCTTTTAGAGTGATTATTGGGATTAATTTCCACTACAGATGATGACACAGTCAAAGTCTAGTAAACTAACCAGGTCACGAGTTGATGAGGAGGTTTAAAACAGTTTCACACTAGAGAAAGGAAAGCAAAAACTGGTGAATGGAGCTTCATATCTACCAGTAAATGCATAAATAAATCAGAGTATCAAGCAGTTACTTCCTCTTCCATATTGTAATCATAACCAATCTCTTCAGAGGTGAACACCAGACTGTAGTGAAGCTTAAGATAAACAATAAAGCTGCTGACTGGGTTTCTGTCTGATGTCAACACTTAAGTTCACCCTTCAGTCATGATAACAGTGTCTTCTGTGACATTTGAAGCTGTCGGCCCAGTAGCAGAAACAGGAGCTTTAAACCTAGTTGCTGAAACTGCTGACATTTAGCTAATTATTCTAATGCAATCCAGCTCTCAATAAGCTTGTTAACACAGTTATCATTTGCTCTGGAAACGCTATCTCCCTCCCTCTCCAGGGGTCATCAATCTTAATTCCATCTGAATAATTACAACATGACTGTGGGTTTAGGTATCGGGATAAACTAAATAGTCACAGCTGCTGTTTAAGTCGAGCACCAAAGTGATAACACTTGGAGAGCTTCAGGGTTTCACATTTTCATACAGACACACCTGCAAAGATTGTGAGTGTAAAGCACGGCCTGCAGATGTTTGACCCTGCAAAGACAGAACTGGTTCCTATTCAGTACTAACCAGCTGTAATGAAGGTTAGAAAAGAGTTCACCTGCAGGACTTTAAGAGAAAATTTTCTTTCTTTTTTTTACCCATTAGAACATACACTAATAGGGTCTCATAATAAATCAAAACTTTTTTTTCCTTTTTTTTTTATGAAATTATATATTTTAATTGCAAGAACCCCAATATTACAGAGAGCAGTTTCATTCAAAATTAAATAAATAAGTACTGCTATTGATAAATTGTCAATAAATATTCCAATATACAAAAATAAATATGTTAAAATATTTTTTTCCAATTTAATTTCTTTATATTTCAAACTTTTATATCTATCCAAAGACTTATTAATTAGATTTTATTCATTTATGTAAAAACTCTCATGGCGTAGGAGTTTATAATTAAACTTTTCAGAGGTTAAATGTTTCCCCCTAAATAGCGGTAACTGGTGAATGACTAATTTGTATTTTTTCTTTATTCAGTAGCTATGAGTGATCAGAATAAATGCCCAGTCAGAATATTCTCCTCAGATTAAGCAGATCTGAACAGATTAACAGATAATATGATCCGACTGAAAGAGAACAGCTGAATTAAAGCTTTTGCAAACTGCAGCACAGCTTTTCAAATAATTGTTTCAGTGCAACTTTAGCACTTAAAAAATCTCGTGCAGCATATCAAGCTATATCTGGAGGATAACAGCTAGGGCCCTACAACAACTATCTGACTTAAACTTCAACCCTATATAAAAAAAATATTTAAAAAACTAATTAATGCCAACAACAGGACCAATGAACACAAACTGGTTTTTCTTTAGCCTCAAACCAGCTTGTAATAAGCTGGCTTTAAACAAGTGAAAGCTTGATATGTGCTGAGATGTTGTCTTTTAAATAGCCTATGGATATTTTTAGTCATCAGGAGGTATTCTACCAAAAACAGGGCTTGTGGATAATTATTTTATAAAGAATATCCTTTTCTCAGGTATTCCCCTGTCTGCAGATATTCCATCTCTTAGGTCAGTCAATGCATACAGTCTCTGAGCTCTGTGACATTTCTAAACATGAAAATAAAGTAAAAAGTCTGGGACCACCAGGCTAGTTGATTAGTATTTACTGCAGCCGTTCTCTGCTTGAACAGCCTGTTATTTGGGATTCTGAAAGGAACAATGCAATCATTTGTAATTAAGGAAAGAACAATAACAAAGACTCTGCTAAGGATCTCCATTAAAGCCCGTCTCTCAATAACCCTCTTATAATCGGACTCTTTAATCAAATGAGTTCAGTCTCATCATACTCCAATCTTATTGTTCATCATAACAACAGAGACACTTTTGAACCAATGTTAACGTCGACCCAGAGGAAGCTCATGTATATGTGAGGATATTTCAGCTGATTTTTTGTTTAACCATTTTGGTCATTCTTTCCCTAACATTTTAAACTACATACCAGCTTTCTTCATGTTGCCATTTACACCTAGCTTGGGTTAATTAGTGTGTACCCAGGGAAAGCATGTTCACACTACAGCCTGAAGTGACCCAAATCCGATCTTTTGGCCCGTATGTGACCTTTATCTGATCTTTTCATGGCAGTCTGAACAACACAGATCCAATTTTTTCCAATGCGATCCAGGCCGCTTGGCTATGTGGTCCTGAATCCCATACGAATCTGATCTTTTCAAATGCCGACATCCCAAGTCTCACGGAAGTTCCGGGAGACTCCCTAATACAGATAGTTGTTCACGAATGCCCGTGAGTCAGACAAATTATCCCAGATTTTAGACTATGGGAGGTGGTACGGAAAATGGATGTAGTGGGAGGACTTTCTTTACAAGAAAAGCATGTATCGCAAAAACTCTAAACCATTTATACTATGTTGATGTCAAAACAGCATCTGTTGAACCTCGCTCTAGTATAAATATGAATCAAACATCCTCATAATTCAATCCTTTCTAAAGCCTTTTCATTTAGTCCTTTCTTTTAACTTGCAAATATATTTTTGTGAATACAAATTTTTTTCATTTTTTTTTAAATCACCTCCATTATGGGAAATCTTTAAAGATCAAAGAGAGATACAGTTAGAACAAACCAACAGGGGGAACTGCACTCTCATTAGGACAGCTGGCATCTGACCAATCAAATGGCCCTGGGGCAACACAAAGGCAAATGACTGCACATTTCAGCAGGAGCCTCAACCCCAGTTCCACAGATGCCGCTTCTTTTTTTTTATCCACTCAATGCATTTCTCACATCTGGAGTGTTTTATTCTAGAATATAACAAAACATGTTTCCCCACGCAGAATGAAGCCAAAATAAAAGAGTTTCTGTGCGTGTAAGAAACTGCACTGAATCGTTATAAATGACTAAAGAAAAGGATGGTGCACTGAGTGCTTGTTCAGCAACTGATTAGATCCAATAAACAACCTGAGACACTTAGTGTTTCTAAATGATGTAACAAGCTGCTTCCCTGTACAGCAATCGTGCTGAAATCCATAAATACCAGGAGGGCATGCAGCCAAACACGAGTTAAAATGTTCACCAAACAACCCCCAAAAGAGCTTGTGGACATCTTTTACACCGATTTCAAGACCAGATATTCTGAACATTGCAAAAGGAAAAAATAAAAGGAAGAATTTATGTAAAGATGAAAGATGACAAGCTTGCTTTATGCTCATTCTTCCAGAAAAGGCCCGCAGAACTCGCCATTCAGGGTTACACAGGGTTACGCTGCTCATAAATGACTGCCAGTCAGTGCAAACTTGTAAACACACAAACAAGAAAGAAACAGTCAAATGTGCCCTTTTGTTCCTGTTGAGTTTGAGTTAACCGGCTGCTGACCACAGAGCTCTCAGTGCCAACTGCTGACATGCTCAATGGCCTCTATGCAAATCTGCAGCATTTTCCCGAATGAACGCAGCTCAGCCAGCTCTGGGCCGATTCGCTGAAGCTGGACTCTCTCTGCCCGGCAGATAATCAGCCCCCTCCCACCTCCAAACCAGGCTCTTCAATTAGCCGTTAAGCATGCAGACTGGCCAGTGCTACTTTTTTCTCCCCTCAATCTCTCTGATCAATGCAATGGCATTTTTATAACTCCTAATTACACTTCAGAGGGAGGAGAAACAACCGCTTCTCTGCTGCAGCTTTGCTATGGCTGCAGAATAAATATTAACAGAAACTGCAAAGTAATCATTGAAGTCCCATGAAACTTAACTCCAGTTTGTAATTTAAAGTGATCCTTCAAACATGAGCTAAAAACAATTGACTAGTTCTTACAAAAGATTCATTTGTTTCTTCCTGACTTGAATAACATGTAAACAAGTACTCAGCCTTTAAAATGGAAAACCAGATTCAGTTTCTATATGTGCATGCTAATAGAAAAAATAATCTCTCTTCTTCATGGTAGCTTGTGGGTCTTTGAGTTCTCTAACACACTAGCTTATGATAACATATCTGAGGTTTTGTTTAGGTTAACATCAACAGTGTTGAAAGGAAGCTGGTTAGTGAGCTAAAGATGTGAGCAATCAAGCTCCTGGTAATCTAGGATTAGCAACATCTATATTTGTGAAACCACCCCTGATTTCCAGATTGTGAAACGCAGATTAGAGATCTGTGCGGTCAGAGCTAGATGCAGATAACTGGGCGCTAATCACAAACGGGAACAATGACATGGTTCAACAGTTTGATTCATGTACTGATGCAGGAATCAATGGAAAGCATTCACATCAGCTCAGTCAGCTTAATGGCCATCAGTGCAGTTCTGTCTCCTCTGAACAGCGAACCCCCCCCACCAACCTTGGGGATTCCTAATATCGGTATTTTCACCTATTGTAAACATACCTAACTCACTGATGATTCATCTGGTGACTGGAACCGGACAATTTTCTAGGTCTGACCAGTGATCAGTCAGAAAATCCAATATCTGATTATTGTCCAATTACTAAATGCACCAAGTAAAAAACAGTACAGCACCCTGTAATTTAGACTGGGAATTTTGCAGCTTTCACTTTCCCATTGGTTCAGTAACTCCATAACAAACTGACACACTGGAAAAACGATCTAGAAATAAGTAAAAATGTCTTAAATCAAGTGTATTTATCCTTAATTTGAGTAGGTAAATGAGGTACTTAGCCAATGGAAAGAGTATCTTTATTCTTAAAATAAGACAATTAGATAACATGCACTTGAAATAAGACAATGC
Source organism: Cyprinodon tularosa (assembly GCF_016077235.1). Lineage (NCBI taxonomy): Eukaryota > Metazoa > Chordata > Actinopteri > Cyprinodontiformes > Cyprinodontidae > Cyprinodon > Cyprinodon tularosa. The sequence goes on from NW_024038168.1 coordinate 1,136,093, forward strand.
AATTGTGTTTGCCTATTCTAAAAGCAAATTGTCCTGTTCCATTGGCAAAATTTTTCTTCTACCTCCTCAATCTCAAAACAAATGCCCTTATTTTAAGAAAGAAATGACTTGTCTAAATTTTGGTTTTGTTCTGGAAATACAACAGAAAGAAATGGCTTCCATTATGCGTTTATGGCTGGGCCGTGTAAAAAGACAAGAGCCTTCAAGGGTCTTTCTCCCAGTAGAAATGCAGGTAAGCATATACTCTTCCACAACATAAATGCCAAACCTTTGGATGTGTTGACGTTCATGTATGGACCAATACTTATTACCACAGTGTGCATTTTCTACTGCATACTGTGCTGTTTGTCAACGAGAAGGAGGAGCAAAGCGATTTTACACCAGGACATCTGTTATTCTTAAATGAAAATTGTCAATTCTTTTTAACCAATTGGTGAAAACTTTCCATTCACTAAAAACCACATTTAAATTTTTTTCCCTTTTCTGCTCATGGTCTGACTTTTCTTCATGCTTTGTGTACCTTCCTTTAGTTCTGTTTAAAATCCTGCTAAATCAGCATCTCAAACATCTGGGATGCACATGCACGTCTGCAAAAAAGGTCTTAGCAGATCCTGTCGGGCAGGTAGGGATGGTAAAATGTAAAGTGAACCCTCGCTATAACACAGTTCACCTTTCACAGTCTCGCTGCTTCCCAGATATGCATTGTGTTCTGCATTCTGATTGACTTAACAGTCTCAATCCTTCTTCTAAACATGTGTGTAGATGACATTATGGTTTAATATTTTAATATGCATGTACATAAAACAGCTTATCAAATTTAAGTTTGCAAATTTTCTCCAAAACCCATAATGTCGACAAAAGTTTCTGCACCGACAAAGGCACTTACAGTTCGCAACAAGACCATGGAAAGGATGGAATCTGCATTAGCTTTGTGGATTAATCACTGCAGAAAAAAGAACATTATGATGGATACGAACATTATCTGCACAAAAGCTAGAACACTGTATCAACCTGAGAGCGATGGCGTTCATGAAAGGAAAGAGGAGGAGGATGCATATACCGCTGTTCTGCATACCGCTGTTCTGCGCTTGGTGCTGTGTTAACAGCACCAAGCGCATTTAATGCTTGCAAGGGCTGGTTTGAAAAATTCCAAAAAGATTTTGGACTTAGAAATGTATCTCTGCATCGAGGGATTGCCTCTGTGAATACCGCTGGAGCATAAACGTTCCTGAACAACACATTTAAAATCGGTCATTGAGGAAGGGCATATAAGCTTGAACAAGTTTTTAATAATAATTGCAAAAAAATAAAAATAAAAGGTCACTACTTCACGGATTTCGCCCATCACGGGTTCTTTTATTAACGTAACCGCCGCAAAAAACGAGGATTCAATGTACATCACACTAGATTTGCAATCAGGTGGAAAACAGGGTGGAGTGTGGGGTACCCTGTGGGTACAACCAAAAAATCAGTATTAGCTTTTGTTCGCCTGATCAATGTGAATATAAGAAGTTGAAATAAAATCTTAATCTTGCATGAAAACGCTGTTAATTAAAAAAGCGCTGAGGTTTCTAAATTAGTTTCTTAATTTTGATCACTTGTTTTGATCTCCCAGTACAGATTTGAGCAGAATTTCCTCTTTTTTTTTTTATTAACTACATCATTAAAAAAGTGTCTTAGTTTTCTGTATATCATCATCTTCAGAGTGTTTTTGTGATGATGACTTGTAACCCCCAGATTCCACATACTCCGTCAGCGCTCCGCTCCGCTCCGCCCCGCTGACGTACGTCGTGCGGAGCGCTTGTCTTTCATGGAAATCAATGAGAACTGTTCCACATTCACCGCTACTCCTCCGCACGTCTCCGTCCACGTACGTCTTCTTCGTCTGTCACCGACAAATTACGGAGCCGAGCTATTTTTTGCTCCGCTCCGGTCCGGCCAAGTCAAGATCCGCAATTGCAATCGCACCAAAGAGGAAAAAGAACATCGACAAATTCCGGTTCGTCAAATTAAAATATAGTAGCAACAGATTGGTGACTTTGCGTGGAACTGTTTATAAAGCCGTATGTTCGGAAAGGAAGCTCGAGGCGGAGAAAAAGCTAGAGAATATACACTATATTGCCAAAAGTATTTGCTCACCTGCCTTGACTCACATATGAGCTTAAGTGACATCCCGTTCCTAATCCATAGGGTTCAATATGACGTCGGTCCACCCTTTGCAGCTAGAACAGCTTCAACTCTTCTGGGAAGGCTGTCCACAAGGTTTAGGAGTGTGTTTATGGGAATTTTTGACCATTCTTCCAGAAGCGCATTTGTGAGGTCGCACACTGATGTTGGACGAGAAGGCCTGGCTCTCAGTCTCCGCTCTAATTCATCCCAAAGGTGTTCTATCGGGTTGAGGTCAGGACTCTGTGCAGGCCAGTCAAGTTCATCCACACCAGACTCTGTCATCCATGTCTTTATGGACCTTGCTTTGTGCACTGGTGCACAGTCATGTTGGAAGAGGAAGGGGCCAGCTCCAAACTGTTCCCACAAAGTTGGGAGCATGGAATTGTCCAAAATGTCTTGGTATGCTGAAGCATTCAGAGTTCCTTTCACTGGAACTAAGGGGCCAAGCCCAGCTCCTGAAAAACAACCTCACACCATAATCCCCCCTCCACCAAACTTTACACTTGGCACAATGCAGTCAGACAAGTACCGTTCTCCTGGCAACCGCCAAACCCAGACCCGTCCATCAGATTGCCAGATGGAGAAGCGCGATTCGTCACTCCAGAGAACGCGTCTCCACTGCTCTAGAGTCCAGTGGCGGCGTGCTTTACACCACCGCATCCGACGCTTTGCATTGCACTTGGTGATGTATGGCTTGGATGCAGCTGCTCGACCATGGAAACCCATTCCATGAAGCTCTCTGCGCACTGTTCTTGAGCTAATCTGAAGGCCACATGAAGTTTGGAGGTCTGTAGTGATTGACTCTGCAGAAAGTTGGCGACCTCTTCGCACTATGCGCGTCAGCATCCGCTGACCCCGCTCCGTCAGTTTACGTGGCCTACCACTTTGTGGCTGAGTTGCTGTCGTTCCCAAACACTTCCATTTTCTTATAATACAGCTGACAGTTGACTGTGGAATATTTAGGAGCGAGGAAATTTCACGACTGGATTTGTTGCACAGGTGGCATCCTATCACAGTTCCACGCTGGAATTCACTGAGCTCCTGAGAGCGACCCATTCTTTCACAAATGTTTGTAAAAACAGTCTGCATGCCTAGGTGCTTGAATTTATACACCTGTGGCCATGGAAGTGATTGGAACACCTGATTCCAATAATTTGGATGGGTGAGCAAATACTTTTGGCAATATAGTGTATATACGTATACGTATATATGTGTGTGTGTGTGTTTACATACATACAGGAGTCATGGAACTCTGCTTGCAGCTCCTTCATATTTCATGTACACTAATAACTTGTGTACATGGTTCTTGTTGATGGATTTGAAATCATTTCTAATAGCATTAAAATAGCATTAAATTAGAGTCACTCATTCCTGTATGAACCCTGTGAGCGCTTAATTTAATATGACATATTAAAAAAATCCCACCATCATCCAGCATATGTTCAGTTTCTGCCCAAATATATATAAATATATATTTGTATATTTTTGTAACGGGGATAAGGATAATTCAAAACTGCTTTTTTTTAATGAACTTGTTCTCTACAACTCAGCATCTCTTTTCATTCCTGTAATAAGAAGTTTCTTTTGAATGGATTTGATTAAACTTTAACTCCTCTGCAGTTTTTTAAGAAAAACTGCAGAGGAGATGTGAGATGAGCGGCTGAGATCTCGCGAGAGCTGTGGGCGTGTGCGTAAGTAAAAATGGCGACATACAGGTAATTCAAAACAAACAATTCCAGTCCTGGTAAGTAAGCCAATAAATGCAAATAAAACAAGCAGATTTAAACTTTGACAATTGTACCGTATTTCCGAGGGAACAAACTGGAAGACGAGACCTTGACGAGCCTGGAGAGCTACCTGGACGAGTGTTTTGACAACATCGTAATGGGGAAGCCGAAGAATCCCACATCCACAAACACACCGTCTTCCAAACGATGTCGGTCTAGTTCAACCAGTGCTGCTTCTACATCTACTTTGTCTCCAGACAGGAGCTACAGCGACGTCCTGGAATCCATCGACAAAAAGCTAACTAGCTTGGACGCCCGCCTTGCCCTGGTAGAAGTCCTGCATAAGGAGTTTCAAGCTTTGAGAGAGTCGCTGGAATTCAGCCAAGCTCAGCTGGCCTCCGTCACCGCCGAGAATGAAGCGCTGAAGGGGGAAGTCACCAAACTCGCCGAGGGGATGATCCAGCTGTCCGGCGAAAATAGAAAGATGAAGGAATCCATTCTGGACATTCAGTCGCGGAGCATGAGAGACAATCTCGTCTTCGCTGGAATCGCTGAACAGCAGGACGAGGACCCTGAGACGATAGTACGTGAGTTCCTCCAGAAGAAGCTGAAAATCCCGGCGGACCAGGTAAAAAACATCACCTTCCATCGCGTTCACCGGCTCGGAGGTAAGAAGCCTGATAAATCCCGTCCTAGACCAATTGTGGCTAAGTTTGAGCATTACAAGCAGAAAGAGCAGGTCAGGAGTCAGGGCAGAGAGCTGAGAGGAACAGATTTCAGCGTCAATGACCAGTATCCGAAGGAAATATTAGATCGCAGGCGAGCGTTATTCCCAATCAGGAAGAAATACATCAGTGAAGGCGTCAGAGCTACAGTAGCAGTTGACAAACTTTATATTAATGGTCAGTTGTTCAGGGATCAGAAGATCACTCCTTGGCTTTATTAGATGCACAACAGGCGGGTTTAAAAGCATGTGACACCTGATCAAAGTGTATAGAACATTTCACGGTGATAAATGAAATATATGCACAGCTCTAGAGCACGTTTGCACGGTATGACTGCTAGTCACAGCTGGGTACAGAATGCATGGGCTGGGGTTCTTTTTCTTTCACCTTTTCTCACTCATTGCACTCTCTTAATTTTCTGTCTTCCCTTTCCTTATTCGTCTGCTTCTTCCCTGTGGTCCACACAATCACAAGCACACGGTTTGATGCTACCTGGGTCTAGGTATAACTATTTATTCAGAGGCATGTACTTTTCATCTTCTCACTCACACCTATGGTGAATGTAAGGTTTGTGACATGGAATGTGCATGGGGCTGGCACCAGAGAGAAGAAGCTTAAGATTTTTAACCAGCTTAAAAGATTAAATGCAGATGTTGTCTTATTGCAAGAAACCCATAAATCAGCGGCATCTATAAGTGATCTTAACTCCCCTGAGTTCCCTGATGTGTTTGCAGCCTGCTATAACTCTAGACAGAGAGGGGTAGCTATTTTAATCCACAAAAACCTCAGTTTTACTTTATTAGACAAAATTATAGATCCTGAAGGCAGATTCATCATAATTAAAATATCTATTTATAACCAAAAGTTGTGTATTGTCAGCATATATGGTCCAAATGTTGACGACCCCTCATTCTTCCACAAAGTTTTTCATGCACTTTCAAAGCACGGGGATTGTTCTCTAATTATTGGGGGTGACCTCAACTTTGGTCTAAATGGAGAAATGGACAGGTTGAGTACAACAGGGACCCAGCGCAGTTGGCAATCATTAAATGTAGTCAAACAATACATGAGTGATTTTGGTCTTTGCGATGCATGGCGATCTCTTCATCCTGACAGTAAGGAATACACTTTCTTTTCCAATGTCCATCATTCCTACTCTCGTCTGGACTATTTCCTAATCAGCAGCTCACTGCTGTCTGATGTCTCAGATGCTGTAATCCATCCTATTGCTGTCAGTGATCATGCTCCTGTTACTTTAACCCTAATAAATAAAAAAATAGCCCCACAAAACAAGAGCTGGAGATTAAATACATCACTGCTTAAAGATGAAGAGTTTCTCAAATTTTTCAAGGAAGAGTGGGCATCATACTTGGTGTGCAATGATTTACCAGGAACATCAGCATCTATACTTTGGGAGGCAGGGAAAGCAGTGATGAGAGGTAAAATTATTTCATTTTCATCTCATAAAAAAAAGTTAGAACAAAAAAAGATCCAGGAATTAGAGGGAAAAATAAAGTTACTAGAAAGCTCGCTAGATGAGGAAAAGTTAGGGGAAATCCGTAAAACAAAACTAGAACTAAACGAATTTATTGAAAAACAAAATAAATTTTTAATTCAAAGACTTCGAATTGACAACTTTGAACATAGCAATAAGTCAGGAAGCTTCTTAGCTAACCAGCTAAAAATAAACAAAGAAAAAACGACTATATTTGCAGTTACAGATTCAATTGGTAATACATTACAGGATCCGGAGGATATTAACAATGCCTTCCGAGATTTCTATAAATCTTTATACACATCACAGTTAAATCCATCAGATAATGATATCAAGCGATTTCTGGATAAAATAACTCTTCCTAAATTATCAGAGAGTCAAAGAGCGACCTTGGACTCACCGCTGTCTACAGCTGAAGTTCAGGAAGCATTAAAAAACATGCCAAATAATAAAGCGCCAGGTCCAGACGGGTTCCCTACTGAGTTCTATAAAGAGTTCTGGGACATTCTGGCCCCAACGTTCCACAGAATGCTGCAGGAAACTCTAGATAATGGCAAATTTCCAGTTAATATGAATTCTGCCACCATTAGTCTCCTGCTTAAGCCAGGCAAAGATCCTATGTTTCCGACCAGCTATCGTCCCATATCCTTAATTAATGTGGATATTAAAATAATCTGTAAAGCTTTAGCAGAACGGTTAGATAAAGTCACTCCTCTCATAATCCACCCAGATCAAACTGGTTTCATTAAAGGGAGGCAGTCAGCTACTAACACACGCAGACTGCTGAATTTAATAGATTATTCCTACAGCAAAAATCTTAAATCCTATATATTGTCCTTAGATGCAGAAAAAGCATTCGATAGAGTAAACTGGAAATTTTTATTTGCTACTCTACATAAATTTGGCTTTGGCAATTCCTTTATAAATTGGTTAAAAATATTATACAGCTTCCCAACAGCCTGTTCAGGACAAACAATAAAAACATTTCCCAGTTTTTGTCCCCCAGAGGGGCCCCCAACGGGGAAAATGGGCCCACCTCCCCCTCATTTTTTTGCTATTTTTTTTCAATCCCTCTGGATCTAAAAATTCAAAACCAAACAAATATGTTTTAAAGGTAAAAAAGGAAATGAAAATGGAGCATAAAAATTAGTCTTTACGAAAGTGAAATTACTTTACTCCGCAACAAACACTTGCCTCTCTAAGTAAATTAGTTTATTTGAACCCTTTTTTCAAAAGTTTTCAGAAAAACTCTAAAAATTGGTCTAAATCTGAAATATTTACCAATTAATTGCTCCCCTAAAAAGAATCCCTCAGGTTTTACAAATTGGGAATAAAGGAAAATTATCAAATATTTGGGGAATTATTTGTGTCATCTAAATAGCTGAGTTCCCAAAAACCTCAACCAAAAACCCATTTTTTTAATGAAAAAAAAGAAGAGGACCTAGAAAGATGGGGAAAATCGCTTCCGATTTTCCCTTTTGGGTGGGGAAAGCCCCCAATTAAAATAAATTTTTTCTTACCCAAAATTAACTACCTTTTTTAAAAGATCCCAAATAAACCATAAAACCAAAATGGTTAAATCTCTAGATTCTTCCATCTTTTAAATTTTTTTTGGAAAAAACAAACCCCCCCCCCGTATCACCCTTTAAAAAAATTTCCCGAAAACTAAAGCCCAGGGGGGGGGAATAGTTTTTACCTAATTCCAACACTCCCTTATTTTAGCAAATAGATTTTAAAAAAAATTTTGGGGGGGTTTTAAAAAAATTTGTAAAAATGGGGGGGGGGGTGGAAAGAAGGAGGTATATGCATTTAAATATAATAATCTCAAAATTTCCCGTTTTTTAGCTCTAAGATCAAACGGCCCACCCATTTTTTTAAAAAATATTAACATCAGCTTTTCCCCTGAACGGGCATGGGGGGAAAATTTCAAAAAAATAACAAAAACTCATCACTTATCCCTGCAGTCGTACACCCATTTTGGAATAACCCTGACATTCTACAAAAAAAATAATGTATAAACCCTTTTCCCTACTGGGGAAAAATAAAGGTTTACATTTTTTTGGAAACATTTGTTTTTAAGGGACGGGGGAGTTTATCACATTCGCTTTGGGTTAAACTTGCAATTTGGCTTAACAAAAATAAAATTTTAAGAAAAATGAGCAAATCAAAGCATAATTAGAAAAAAATTTAAAGCCTATTGGGTTGGGGTTTAAAATTCCAACTAAAAATCCCGGTTTTTTTAAAGTTAACCCCCCCCCCAAAATACTGTCTAAGTTATACGGACACTGAACCCAAACTGGATGAAAACAATATCTCTTCCTTTTTACTAAATGGGAGGAGGATTTATTCCCGTCAGCTTTTTAACCAAAAAAATCTGGGTCAGATATGTCTAAGAACTTTTAACCTGACCAGAAACCCCCCTTTTCAATTAAAAACAATACAAAAAACCTCCACAGAGGGCAATATTTCCCGGTCAAAAATTAATTTAAGATGGGTTTTTGCCAAAAAAACATTGTCCACAGTGACAGGGAATCAACTTTAAAATTATTTTACGCGTTAAGGTTTAAAGCCCGCCGGGTTTTAGAGATTCCCGGGTACAGGGTATGAAGGGTCTTTTCCCCGTGCCTGGGTTTGTAAAATTTCCCAATTTTCCCCCCTTCAGGTTTGCTTGCTGGGTGACTTTGAGGGAAGCCCCATGGGAAAAAAAACGGTTTGGGTTGGCTTCACTGCATTATGTATCGCAAAGAAAACTACCTCATGAATTGGAAAAGTAAAGGGTAAAAAACCCAAAATCAATCAGTACAGAGTCGTTGTTGGATCATAAATTTAAACTTGAGACGCCCTCTGCATTCCCCCCTCAGACCGATCCTCCTGGGGGCCCCTTAAACGGGGGTCCAACACTTTGTTTTTAAATGGGGGGCTTGGGGGTGGTCCCTTTTGGGGCCGGGGGCTTTGGGTTTGGGGGGGCCTGGGGGCCGGGGGGTTTGCTCGGAGCGGGGGGCCTTTGGGGGGTCTGGGGCCCCGGGGGGCTGTTTTCCCCCTTTTGGGGGGGGGGTCTGGGGCGCTGCGGGGGGGGCCTGGGGGCCGGCCCGGGGGTTTTCGGTGCCCCTTGGGGGGTTTTCCCTTGGGGGCGGACGTTTGGCCCACTTGGGGGGGTGGCTGTGCTGCGCTGGGGGGGGGGGCTTGGGGGCCGGGCATGGTTCTTTTTTTTGGGGCTGGCCGGGGGGGGCCCTTTTGCTCTTTCGGGGGGTCGGGGGGTTTTGCCCCGTTTTTCCGGTGGCCCGGGTTTTTGTGGTTGGCCGTGGCCTTGCCGGGGGGTTGCGTGGGCCGGGGGGGGGGGGGGTTGGGGGGTCGCGCCTGTGGCCGGGGGGCGTGGGGTTTTCTGTTTTTGGGCTGGTTTTTCGGGGGGCGGGGGGGGGCCCTTTGGCGCCCCCGGGTCGGGGGTGTGGCTTCCCTGTTTTGGGGGGGGTTGCCGGGTGGGGCGGTTTCATTTCGGGGGCGGTTTTGGGAGTGGAGGGTTGCTGGTTTTTTGGGCGGCTGGGGGGGGGGCGGGCCGGGCCGGCTTGGCCGTTCCCCCCTCTTTTCGGCCTGTGGGCGGTGCGGGGGGGCCGGGGCGGGGGTTTTGGGGCGTGGGGCCTTTCGGGGCCTTGGGGCCCGGCGGGGGGAAATGGTGGGGGTCACGTCTGCTGCTTTTCCCTTTTTCGCTGCTTTGGGGGGCCGGCTTCTGGGGGTTTGGGGGGGCCTTTCTGCTCTGGCTCTCTGGGTGCGCCGGGTGGGGCCCGCTCTGGGCCTTTTCTTTGGGCCCTTTCGGGTGTGGGTTTGGGGTGGTCGGTGGGGGCGGGGTGGGGGTTTTGTTGTGTTTTTTTTGGGGGGGGGAGTCCGCCTGGGGGCCCAGGTTGGTGCCGTCGGGGGGCGTCCGGGGTCGGCCTTTTCCCGGGTTTTGTTTTGTTGGGGCCTCTTCGGGCCCCCCCATCCCCGGGGGTTTCGCTGCCCGGGGGGGGTTCCTTTTTCGGCGGGTTGCCTGTCTCCGGGGGGGGCAGGGAAAGTTGACTTTTCTGGGGAAAGGGGCTCTTGGGTTTGGGGGGGGTTTCCCCGTTGGTGGGCGGTGGGTGTTTGGGGATGGCCCTTTTTGCGGCCGTTCTTCTCCAGTGAGGGGGAGAATATTATAATTTTTTTTTTTTTTTTTGGGAGGGGGTGTGTGGGCGGGGGGATCGGGGCTTGGAGTGTGGCTTTCTTCTTCTTCGGATTGGTGCTGTGGGACCGGTGTTGGGGGGGAGTCGTTCGGGGGCCGGGGTTGGGGTGGGGGCGCTGGCGCCGGGGGTTTTTGGGCATTGCCCGGCCCTACTGCGGGGTGGGTCTGGGGTGGGTCCTGGGGTCTGGGATCCCTGGGGCGCATTGCCCTTGGGCGGGGTCCCCGGTGGGGGTTCGGGGGTTCGGGTTCTGTGGGGAGTGCTGCTTGGGTTCTGGGCCGGTGTACGCCCGGCTGTCTGTCCCTGCTGCCACGGCCTCTGGTGTGCCGGGGTGCCTCGGGGCCTGCTGGGCTGGGGGGGGGGGGCATGGACATTAACACCTATGGCAAGTGCTTACCCCCTCACGGGTTTGCACTCTGTAAGTGGGGGAAGGGGAGGGAGGGGGAGTAGGTATGATCTCAGCCTGGATGTCTTCTGTCGCTTGTGTGGTGAGTAGCTTGATTGTTATTGTAGGGGAGGGATTACATCTCCGGAGGGGGGGTGGGGGGTGGTGATAGAGGGAAGGAGATCTTTGAAGGGCTTCGGGTCTGGCTCCCTGTCTTGGTCCTGGTCCATGCTGCCCCCTGGTGGGGCTTCGTCCGGGGTGGGGGCTCTGCGTGTTGCGCGTTGGCTGGCCGGCTGGGGTTGTCCCCCCCCTTATTCATTTATTTATTTATTATTATTATTTTTTTTTTTCTTATCTTCCTTTTATATATATTTTTTTTTTTATTTATCTACTTATTTATTTATTTATTTTTTTAATTATTTTTTTATTTTTATTTTTGGATGGACAGGACGGGGGGGTGGTGGTGGTGTCGGCTCCGTGCCCGGCTGGCTGGTGGGTCCTGCTGCCGGTCCCGTGCCCCCGGGCTATGGTGGTGAAACTGGTGGGGCCCCCTTCTCTGGGGGGGCTCTCGGGGAACGGGGGTGCCTATTGGAGTCAGCGAGGGAGCTGGCTCCCTGGGAGTGCAGCAAGCACCCCAGTCCTTTGCTCCCCATCCCCGAAATCCTCCCTCTGCCTGCTCCATCACTCTGCCACACATGTAGGTTTTTGGGGAGGGGGTCGTTACTGGAGGGCCACACCTTCTGATGACGTCCCCCACACCAATTTTATTTTGCATTTTAGACACTTCCATCTACATCATTTTCACAACACACATCTATGTAGGGCATTTTTGGGGGGTGGGGGTCAGGGCCACAGGGGGGGGGGCTTATTTTATGGCCCTCACCACGGTCGGCCTCCTCCATCCCCTCTCGCATCTAGACATTGAGGGTTGAGGGTTGTCGAAGGGGGGGGTGTGCTGGCACCGTCTATCTCCTGGAGGGGGGGTGGAGTGTGCCGGACACCCCCTCTTGGTACTCCCAGTTTTAATTGCATCTGAGAGCAACACGCAACAACACCACATCCGAGCGGGCGCAGGGAGGATCGGGGTCTTCTCACACCCCTGTTCTCCGGCTGCCGCCTGGAGTCTGGGGCCTGGAGGAAGAGCGGGCCGCCTGGTCCGTGGTTTTGGCTGGGGCTGGCTGCGGGGCCTAGGTGGCCTGCTGGTGGCGGGGCTGTCACCTCTGCTCTCCCCAAAGAAGGTTGGATGGAGGGGCATGAAGTGCCTGGTTGAAGTTTTTTTTTTTTTTTTTTTTTTTTTTTTCCCTGTGGTACGAGTGGGGGCACTAGGGAGGGAAGGCATGATTGAGATTTTTTTAATTTATTTATTCATTTATTTTTATCTAGGGGTCTGCAACCTGAGGCTTCAGGAAGTGTCCATTTGGACCTTCTACAATGGCTATTTATAGAAGTTAACAATTATGAAAAACTAACAAATGGTTTTGAACAGAGATGTCAAAATGAGTGACTGGGGCAATGAAAATGACTGAAACAACATTACCAGCATTACCCATGATTTTACTTTTCTTGTTAGAACCTTGTAAAGTAACTATTTTTAATGTAATTTTCCTTAAATATTCTATCAAAGAAAATCCACAGTTCATCTTTCATATACGCTTTCTGTTTTTAATTATTTTAAAACCTGAAAATACAATGTTTAATATAGCAGAATACATACCTATAGCAGATACTAGGGGTCTAAATAATCGTTTTGTATCGATGCATCGATCCAACAGCTGACGATCCGATGCATCGACACATCCGCAAGAGTATCGATTCTTTTTTTTTGTTTCTTTTTTTTCTCCTCCGGTCTATTTTTATCCATTTGCTCCTGGACGTAATTCTCCCTCCCGTGCTGCGGTGGCGCTAAACCTATTTTGCCCTCCTACCTCGCTTCCTGGTTATACTCTTACAGCAGTGTGTGGCAGTAAGCTTGACACAGACATTTTTGATTTACGCCCAATATTGAAGCGTTGTCTGTGCTACACACTGTGGGTCTAGATACGGCCGAGGCGGAGAGGAAGTGGGTCGAGTTTAGTCCGACGATGGAGGAACATGAGGGCATAAAAGAGCGGAGATCCAGGTGGAAAAAGGGTCCCAGCGTTCTCGTGCATCTCGCTCTTCTAGTTGGTCAGACTTCACGAGTTGTTTCCCGCAATTTCAGTCATAAAAACAAAACAAGCCGGCCTCCGGTCTGCCGCACTGTGCAGCGGAGCGTCTGTGGAGGGGGCGGGGATGTCTGGAGCCGAGGTATTGCATTGCACTCATTGCACTGATTCTGTGCAGTATTTTTTGATGCAAGGCCTTTTGGAATCTATAATGCAGGGGTATTATTGTTTTTCAGTGAATGAGGTTTTAATAGGAATAGGTGGAGTAAAACTTTTCTACTTCAGGTATTTGCTGTTGTTTCTAAAAAAAAAATGTATAACGATATTTCAGCTTTCATTGATTTATTTCAAATTTGAAAAAAAAATAAAATAAAAAAATGAAACAATTAATCGAATCGCATCGTGGTGTTTTCTTGAGTATCGAAAATAATCGAATCGTTGGGTCAGGAAATCGATTCTGAATCGAATCGCCATGATGGATGTGATTTACACCCCTAGCCGATACATGCCAAAAATATGCTTTACTAAAAATTCATGTAATATTTGCAGCTCTAAATGACTTATTTAGTTGATCTCAGGGTAAAATGCTTCTTTGGATTTTAAATGCTGCAGACCCCTCATGTGCAGAAGTACTACAAGCTGACTCACTTCTTAAAATCAACATCCTGGAACAGACGGCTCACTTTAATTCAAGAGACATTTAATACAAAATGGCAAAGGTAACAAAAATAATTTAATTAACTCCCACCTGCCAGGGTCTGAGTCTCTGTTATAGCAATCGAACAATATAAGCTAACAATATCTGCAGGAAATACAATTTGAATTTAATTAGCCTCTCTTACCTTCCTGCCTACTCTTACCTCAATTCTAAACATCCCTTTAATGATTAATGAAAGACATCTTTGAGCTGTCTTAACTAAGCAATGACTTTTTCATCTAGGAGTTTTGTTGGTAACAAAGTTTGGTGTTTCTACTAACTAGGATCTGATCTCTCTCAAAGCTAACCAAGATGATAACCGTCTGTAGCAACAAGTCAATTTCTAGATGCAGCTCAAGTTTCTGCAGTTCAGAGGAATCTCGTTCTGCCCTCAAATATTCATCAGTGCCATCAAGCTTGCAAAGTGAAGCAATGTGGTTTTGGACAGAAACAATTTGAATTTATAAGGCCACTCTTTGGGCAGCAAGATTAAGAGAAAATAGGGAAACTCAAAGCCTCCTAAACAGATTAAAATGCATTTACAAGTAACACACTATTTAACAAAAAACAACACAAAAAAAACATCATCATCATTACAGAAAAACAAGAGAAAAGAGGGAGCTTGCTATGCAAAGACAAAATACCATCAAGCTGTGGATGCCAAAACAAATATCACCAGTCCCACATAGACATGAACTAGAGGCCTGGGTTCTTTGTCTCAGCATAATTAAAGCGTTGACAAAAATAGCCTCAGCATTATAGTGGCAATAAAGCTTTTATAAAGTATTTTTTTAATCATGGAATAGTCCCTTGTTTCCTTGAATTGCATAAAAAGCACAATGTGGACCGACTAATCGGACAGATTACAGTTTGTCCCTGTACAAACCTGCCCAAGTCCTATAAACTGACAGGGAGAAAAGCAAAGAACAACAAAAATAAATAATCATCATCCTACCTTTAGCCCGCCAATAAATTTATGTACTCTAAATGTGAGAAAAATCAACACCCTAGGATATCAGAGACGAAGCGTTTCTTTGAAAAAGGCCAGAGGAAACGATTCTAGCTTCATATCTCGCCTAAAACAAAGGTTGAGTACAGTGTGGGAACATGAGGGGAAAGCAGACAGTATCCCCGTCTTCTCAGCAAATCTAGTGTGGCTGTACCTGTATGGGACACGTGAAGGGTGGACAGGCGTGAAGTGATAAGAACGCTCCCTCATTCGCCACAATTTCAAGAGGGAAGGACAGTGGGCATGATCCAAACCATCCATGTCCAAACCATCAGTCTATCAGTGAGCAATACTACATAAAGATTTGCTGATTTTTAAATCATATATTGTTTTTATTCTGAGTAATATGAACCTCAGAATTTGGCTCATCTTTTTGTTTATAAAAAACGCATCAAAACTGAAGTGGTAGTCTGGGATCAAAGAGCAGATCTGTTTGTACAGCTTGTTTTCTTAAGAAACAGAGATGAATCAAAAGCTCTTTCAAAACGCCTTAATGGTGGATGCAAAGAAAGATAAAAACAACAGAGGGACAGCATAATAAAACGCATATATTTGCATTGAAACTGAAGCTGGCCTGAGCAGCTCCGAGGCAGAAACTGGCAGCGCATGCAGGTGATGACATCAGACCACCCAAAACCCAGCGGAGCAAGTCTAACCACATACGTCTCTTTGAACACAAGCCTTTTCCTTTGTTCAGCTGCTACGTTTCTTTGCACAGAACTGGACTAGACTGCCCTCCTCATTCTTCAAAGATAAGAAAATGTGTTTCTTGTTCAGCTCCCAAAGGTTCATAAATACAAATATCAACATCTCCACAAACATTAAGGGGAAACTCGTGGCAGTGTAAAAGCTCTTAGCTTCCTGGAGGTCCACTGGACTTAAAAGCAAACTATTAAAGCTTAAAAGACGGAAATAAATCATCAGATGTCAGTGGCTGAAAACTAGAACAGCACACCCCATGATAGAAATAATAATAAAAGGCTTTAAAGAGTGACTATGTTAGAGACACAGGTAGTGTCAAACGAGACAAACGCACACCAAGTCACCATCTGTGTGCTGCAGCGTGGGGCGCACCGAGTCTTCAGATTACCCCACTAATTGAGCCCTGAGGTAAAGCCTTATGGCGTCCCAAATTATCAACCCTTCAGTCTCAAAGCAATACCAAACACCTTCTTTAGCATGGCAAACTTTCACTATACAAGAACAGCCTTAAAGCTGAAGCAGTCAGTACTTCAAGAGTGGTAGCACAACGCCAACATGTTTTTGATGATGTTTCTTGGCAAATGAAGGCACTATATGTAGAGATGCCTGAAACATAAAAATATTGGAGAGTTTTTGGCAGGTTGAAGAAGAAACAGCAACATGATGGCACATTTGTTAGGACTGTAGCTGTACAACAAAAAGCTCAAACATCCAATCCTAGTCTTTCTATATGGAGCAAAGTTTTCATTCTGTGCATGTTTGGGTATGATGGAGGTAGTCTGTTTCATCCCACTGCAGGGAAGTTCAAAAGTTCATTCTAACAACCCTAAATAGAGAAGGTTTCCATGCATGGTTGCTTGTCCTGTGTGTGTGAGTGGGTGTGGGTGTGTAAGACAGTGGTGACGAGTCCTGGGTGTATCCTGTATTTCCCCAATGAAATGGTATTCAGGGTCCATGCAGTATGGTACGCCTTTAAAACAGACAGGAGATTCTATGTAGTAACACCCAGGAAACAAATGAGCTGTGAGGTAACCTAACCACAGCGGCTTCTAGAGTCTGAAAGGTGACAACTTTGGATTATGGTTCTTTTAAGAGAAAGAATCATAAAAGTTTAAATGTCTTAAATGAGCTGGCTAACCACGGTTCTGTCTAGATTAAATAGTCTGAAATTCTATGTTATTTGAAATCCTAGAACATTTAACTCTAAGTAAACTTCCCTTTAACTTATCACATGGTTATGTCATCTGAAACTGATCCCAAAGAAAATGAAATACACAATGAATAAAGTTACCTTTAAAATCATTCAAAGGTCTCGCAGATCTAGATTAAAGAGCTGTTATGTCCAACAAGAGTGCATAGGAATCAAGGTGTTGAATGTAGGCTACAAAGGCAGGCAGGAACAAATTCTGTGCTTTTTTTTTCCAGTCGTTGCACGCAGCTACTGCTAACACTGTACGATAAAATGCAGGGTTTCGTCGTACAGTGCGAGTTCACAGCTCATGATTTATGTTCGGCCCGACGCTCTCATGCGATCTACCTGCTCAAACTGTACGACTAAAAACCACGTCGGACTCAGATCGGCAGTGAGATGGAGCTGCTCTGACTCGTCTATCTAGAAGCCAAGCAAATAGAAGAGGAATATGAAGCCCACTATAGTGAAATGCGCTGCCTTGGAAATTTGTGCAATTTTGTGCTGAAAGCCCTAAAAAGAAAAGGCGACATATTTGGAAAAAGACATGACTGAGCAAACATGGCTACTACGGTCTGTCAATTTTACAGACAGAACTCCATTTCACTCATTACATCCCTGCCACGGTGCTGTGTTTACATCTGAGAGGAAGAATAAAAAAGAAAAATCCTTGTTTGCGCATGCGCCCTGAGTGATTTGCCCATGACGGTCGGGAGAAAATCAAACATGTTTGATTTTCTCCCGACCTCACGACTCCTGATCGGGAGGTGATCGTGAGAGGCTGATCACCCCTCGTCCCTGTACACTACACGACTCACGAAGCATGATCAGGCAGAAAGTCGGCCCGATCGAAAAATTCTCGCAAGACTGGAAAATTGCATCGAAAATCGCACGCCGGGCTTTAGACAACCTACCACCACAGCACTAGTGGAGTAGGTCAAAGACAAAGCTCTCCAGCTTGTTTTGCACATAGCCAACTGGTCATGCCTTTAATTACCGCTAAGCAACATTTTCAAAAGCTGTTGGATAAACAGATGATTGCACTCAAATGACTTTCTCTTGTAATCGCCGGTGCACTCAGCATCGAAATGAATCTAAAATGAAAAGTTTAAACGATTCAAGAAGCACTAAAAGAACCGGTTCTAATCAATTCTGGCAACCCAATACTACTAATGACCATGATCAGTTCATCTAATTTGCTCTCCCCCTTTAGTTTTGTTTTGCATTGCCTTTAATCACCTATAACAATCTTACATTAACTCAACTCCTAGCTTTCTGCAAGTCTTTTTAAAGGGGAATTCCATATATTTAATATATTTAATCCTCAGGCAGTATCACAAAGTTTTCTAAGCATCCAACTGTATTAGAGGTTTCACCTGTAGGGTAAGGCTGTTTTCTCCTTAGCTCTAAAACAATGAAACAGACGGTTTTTCACAGAGCTCACTAACAGCCATGGCTGTGGTGTTACAGGCCTGTTGCTCAGGGTCCAGGTATCTGGAAGAGGAGGAGGAGGAGGAATGTTGGGCATATGGTTGCGATTAAAACAGGGGCAGGGCAGGGAGCACAGCATTTATATTAGCATGTTGCCTGTGGAACTCTATGAGAAGCTGTGCCAGTCCTGCTTAGACCCCCAAAAAATCATGGTAGCCATTGCAATCATTGTTCTAACAGTGTGCTATGCAGCGCCACATTTCTCTCTGTGAAATCCATGTCTCTAAAGATTTTACTGGGTTCTGATAAAACAGGGGAAACTGGAGTTTACAGCTGACAAAATGATGCACAATATTCTGTCATTCGTCGTGTTATATCTCCTCATTTTCAGTCACTCTGTCTAACCTTTTCCTGAACAAGTAAGTAGGTGGAAAATGCTAAAAGGGAGACAAATATGCTGTAACCAGAACAAAGAAATGGAGGCGCTAAAATGAGGACGAAAGAGAAAAAAAGAAAACAGGCCTAAATGGTTGGGTGTGTTTACACTCCTCCAGTTTCCCAGAGGGAGTGACTTCCTATTACAGAGGAGCACTCACATCTGACACAAATGAGAATACAGCATATCAATTTGCTCATACCCACATACAACAACAGCTTCAAACAAGCACACTTAAGACTGAATACTTAATTTAGGGATGGATGCTTCCTCATTTACTGGAAGCATAAGAGTATTAAGGTATAGAGATTTTATTCTTACAGAGATGACATTTCAACACTCAAGGGGTTCTATACAAATAGTGCTGTCAGCCAGCAAGTAAGAGCTTCTGCAAGCTCAGTAAGCCTGCAAACAAGGAAGTGTGCAGTTGAAGGGAAAATTACATCGCTAAAATCAACACTACTGACAACAGACCTAATGCCGTCCCCTTCAGCAGCAGCTGTAGTCTGACAGCAGTTCAATGCTGCAGGCAAAATTATCTGTAAACTTCTTAACAAGAGTGCTCAAAGGTATCAATTAGTTTGATTTTCAGCTAAATGTGAACCAGTATATCGAGTTAAGAATATTCGATTGAGAAATAGGCATTCAGGAACAAACCTCGAGTGAAAAGTTAAGAGGGAACCAAAAAGAAAAAGTAGAATAGAAAATCCCTTTATTGTACCACAATGGGGAATTGTGTAGTGATTCATAGATTCATAGGTTCATAGAAATAAAAATTATTAACAAAAAACAAAACTTATTTGGATGAAGTATTAATTCAACCTCCCCCTCCTCCTCCAATATCAATCATTTGTTCTTCTATCATTGTCGTTTTCTGACCTCTATTAACATTTAAGCTCCTTTAAATTGCATTGGTGGAATGAAATTGATTTTCAATATAGACTTTAAAGGGGTCATAGAATGCAAAACCGAGTTTACATTGTCATAGATGAATAACCATAGTTCAGTGTGTTAAATGGATGAACAGAGAAGTTCAAACCCCATCAACTCCTCCTTTCTACGCAAATCTCACAATTCTAAACTTCCAATATAAAATGGATGTATTCCAACGAAGCCTCGAATTGACGTAAACTCGGGGATGAGGTCTTATTAGGTTCTGGCCTGTACTTTTTCATGCCCCGAAATTGACATACAGACCAGTCCACTGGTTTATGGGCCAAGAACATGAATAGAGGTAGATGTAAGACACGAGTTTAGCTGTTTAGTCTATTGCCTGCTTTGTAATTCTTCTACAAGAATTACAAAGCAGGCAGTTCTCTATTGAAAATGAGACACAACCACGGGCGTGTTCCAGGCTGCATGGAGAAAGGGGACATTTTTCACAGTCTTTCCAATGATCCAAAGACTCGACAGGCATGGATTATTTTTTTTCTATCAGCTGGTCCACTGACTGGACCGGACGGGGCATTTGAACCGAGCCAGTAACCCCGGCGGACAGGGGCAAGGAGCGCCGGTGTGTTTCGACCACGTGCTGCACTGTAGTGGACCAAAATGCTGTGCGATTTTGAAATTCCCCCGGACATTTTTTTAGGTATGCAAAGTAGGACATGTGCGGGAAAAAGAGGACAACTGGTCACCCTACCATATCAACAATCTCAATGTTTCAGTGAGTGAGTGCTTGTTGCTATGATGTGTCTTTGCTCAGCAGCTTTGCTCGTTGTAAACCAACCAATCAGTGCACAGCTCATCTAAATACTCAGGAGCCTACCATAAAAAAAACAAAAAACCTGTCGTTTCATTCTAGGGCTTTTAACCAGGCTTGCATCAGGGCTCATAGAACAGCAAATATACAATTTTCAGCCCAACCAATGTTACAAACCCTATTTAGAGACCTTAAGGACCAGCACCAAATACACTACAGAATCCTTCTATGACCCCTTTAACAATACCAACTATTCTAGTAATAAGAAAAAAAAACACCATCCGAAGAACAGGCTGCACCAGGATCAGTTTAATGGTAGGCGGGCAAGGATGAAACCTTTGATCTCCATGAAAACATGGAGTCAGTGGACAGGTTTGGTATGAACCAAAAACAGCAAAATATCGAAGCAAGGGTATTCCCAGCCGCCCTTGCAACACAACATTTTAGGCAGAATGCAATAATACATTATTTTAGTATGGTAAATTCACAATAGTCTGCTCAATAAAATCAATGTATATTCTGTCAGGGGCAATTTTAATCTAGCTTAAAAAATGATGGCAGATCAGAAAATCATTTCAAGTAGAAATTGAGATGAGCATGACTACAGCATAAAGGAGAGAGTAAATTGGGAAGGATGGCAGCTTTGACAATGCTGGAGGACTTGACCAGTGGAATGAAGTGTGTTCAGAGATCTTACTGACCTGCTGTTACATGATAATGCATGATTTATTAGCTGGTTCAGCTTGTCCAGCACCACAGAGAGGCACTAAGGGAATCCTGCATCTCTGGTGCCTGTTCACATTCTTACCACTCTGCGTTCTTTGCAACCTATTTTTGTGAGCCAATTGACAGCTTCAGTATTAACAGTAATCCAGGAGCCATTCCATTACAGCCGCTCAAATATATAAAACAATTTGATTGATGGTCTAATTGCAAGTAGAATTGCAAATTGAAGCAAGGAGCCAATGTCCAATTGTAATCTGAGATATACTGTTTTAATATCACCATAAAGGCCCCATCTGCTTTAACATAATAGAAAACCTTTTTGTCTAATAGCTGCATACCCATTTTGGATACACAATGCACAAAAGTGTCCCAAAACTTCATGCAGGCTGTTCTTATTTCCAGACACTTTCTTTAGAAAGTCACCGAACTTACTTAATGAGCTGTAGGTCACCAGTGACACAAATATCCCTGAGATGTGTTAACAAGGACTCTGTGACTGCCTGACGGCACCGTTTGCCATGGCAGCTGCCTTACGGGTGTTTTACTAATTAGGCACATGTATTTAGGGTTCAACATTAATTTTTTGGCAAATTTAAGACTGTCTCCCAACAACAAACATATGAAAGCTACTCACTCTGCTTTTTGCATAAGGTACATTTACTCTGAAACACTAAGTTTGGCCACAACATACCCACAGAAAACTGGCTGAAAATGTAAAAAGGTGGTGACTGAGTCAAAGCTCAGATCTTTGAGTCTCCAAAACCTTTGGGCTGTCTTTAATCTACTTATGCATGGGGGAAAAAATCACCTTACAGTTAAAAATTGAGAAGAGGGCCATATGTTCCTAAAAGTGATAACAAAGATCACCCTGAAGTTGGTTAAAATAAACAGCGTAGCAATAGTTTTCAGTGCTGTAATCATGGCAGTCGTTCACAGTCGGAGTGTCTGATCTTGGGTCCCTTTCCTCTTAAAATTAAAAAACTGCCAGAGCCAACCGGACACCCCTAAGATGGAACCAGTGTAAAGATCAACACAGGTCATCAACAAACCAAACATATAAAGCTCTTAAACAGGAAAGGAGGATAATTTTGTGGCTAAAACACCGACGTAGGCGAAACCTTGCAGTTTAATGATTCAGACAGTGCCAAAAAAAAAAAAGAGATAAAAAGACGTAGCAGTAACAACTTCCTCCGTGTATTTGTTTCTGCAGCTTGTGGGAGTTTGGACAAAATCTACAAGCATTTGCATAAAGATCGTCCTCATTTTCCCACAGTCTAATTTCTCAAACAGCGTTTAGGAGAAAGTGTCAGGGCAATTCCCATGTTAAAGCCATATCTCTGGCTCTGCCCCCTTTCAAGGTTCACCTGCTGCATGTCAGATAAAAGTGACAACGCCATTAGAATAGTGTAAACACACCAAGTATTGGTGTGGGAATGCAAAGAAAGCCTTCAACCCCGGGGCCGTAAGCAGAGCCAAAACAAAGAAACCCAAACCGGAACAAAGGATCACACCTGGAGCCTAATGACAAGGAGTTGTAGAGCCGGCTTCTTCCTGAGGCCAGAAGATGTAAAGGGAGGATAAACAAAGATCTAAAGCTTGAATCAGTGCTATTACTCCGGGTAGACAGTCTTGTGATGTAATTGGATTCTTGGCAATATGATCGCAGGGAGGGGACGGAGGATGGAAAGCAAAGCTGGGGAGCGGCGAAGAGGAGGAGTTCAGAGACAAAGCAGTAGATCGATTTTTGTTTCTACTGGAACGAGTCTCCAGGGGTAAAGCAGAGGGAACGTCAGCAGCATACGCCGACCACACCCGCTAAAATCAAACTAAAAAGAAACAACCACACCCAGATTGTGACCCAATTGTCCTCTGTTCAATCAGTCTACAGGAGAAAAAGAAAACAGATCCCCCAAGAGACAGAGAGGGAAATTAAGTTAAAATGGGTGGGAGCTGAAATGCTAATCTGAACAGAACGAGGTAATCTCTCACGTTCTTGGCCTTCACGCTCCATGACTCACAGCTGCACAATCACCTGGTTGTGTTAATCCATCTCTAAAAGAACATTTCGACCTCAACTGTAATCTTAAATATTTCAATGTAAAGCCAGGCTGATGGGTGCAATGGCCGTCAAGCATGAAAATGAAGGCATAACTTGCGTAAAGTCTTCTGTGGACGACTGTCCAAGCAGATGTTGGAAGTCAGAGCAGCTGCAATGAGTAAAACTTCCGAGGTAAGCAGAGCATCAAATACGTTCACTCTTGTCAGGGACTTAAGTTGATCATACTCTCCGTCTGTGAAAGGCTCACCTAATTATAGTCCCTAGCAACAGTGTTAACACCACTTCTTCACAGCTACAGCTACAACAAGTTTCTCAGAAAAAGACAAAACAAATGCATTGGTTGTAGAGGTCATTTCTATTATAAGACCCAAGTTTAACTGACTATATAGAAATAAAGACAGTAGTTTAGGAACCCCTGCTTTGGGCCATGTCCCCTCCAGCTTGCTACATGGAGCGTATTAGTGTCAGCTCTGTTGCTGGAATGAAAACTTTTCCCCATTAGAAGTTCTGTCTTTCTGTAAACAGCAGCTTTAGCGTTCCTGGTTGAAGAAACAAACATTGGCCGCATAATCCTGCCACCACCATGTTTCCCTCTAGAGATGGTGAGTTTGGGCTGATGTAGAGGAGTAGAATTTTTTAACACAGGAGCCACATTAAGGTCAAACTGTTCTTTTTCATTCATCTGACCAGGGAGGATGTGACACTTCCCCTAAATGACTCCCTACAACATGGCTAGAGGCAAACAGGAACTACGTTTGGCTTTTTTGTTATCTTTCCACTTCAATTGCCACATCTGTGGAGCTGATGCTCTGGACTTCCATATCAATGCGTTTTTGCACCATGTCTTTTCTCCCACACGGTTTACATTTGATCACTGCTGAACTTAATGGAAATGTTTGGAAAGCTGTACAAAACCGAAATTTCGTTTTGTATACACTTTGTATATACAAAATGACAATAAAAGTTGTTTGAGTCTAAGTCTAAGAAATACCTGACATCCTGACAACATGCTATACCACCTGAGCTCTTGATATGTACAATATATCTAGAGTTAACATGAACTTACTTTCCTGACCTCTATATTTGGGATGATCATTCTCATTAGTCAGACGACTAATACTAGACTTCTGCAATTCATCAGTATCAACAGATTTTTTTATATTTTTAATTTTGATTTTATTTCCATGATACTACCTATATTCTGAGTTTTTCATATGATACGTGTGAAACACACAGCGCAACTTTCAGAAATCTCTACATCTTTCAATGTAAATTAATATCAGAAACTTTCATCTTTTCCCAGATGAAAAGTGTCTAATCCAGACTTACAATGTCCTCTGCCTGTCATTCATTCTACTATAAATAGAGTGATGGGCTCCGCTGGTGAACCTGGGATGAGCTGCCGGGCATCAGGTAGCCTGAAATACCTCCCTGTACAGCTGGCGCCTAGCGGGGCAGAAACGAGTCAGAGAAATGGACCAGGTGAGCAGCTGAACACAACAAAGGAGAGACTCAGACGGACCCTCTCCTCCCCTGCTCTACTTCCTCTGTGCCTGCCAGATGGGGAATGTACATCCTGGGATAGTGTGCGTAAAGCACCATCAACATCCGATTGTGTATTTCTCATGTTTATTGGGCTCTAGCCGTGTTTGCATGGCATCGCAGCTTGTAAATACAAGCTGTTAACCTTCCAGAAGTAACTACAAAGGCTAAAAAATACATAAGCATCAGATACTTTACAATGACTGATTCATCATGGCCAAAATGCCCAATGTATAGGTATAATAATGACTTTTTATACAAAACCTCCAAAATTATTTCTCGATGAAGATATTGACAAATGAATATTTCTATTATATTGAAATGATAGACGAGTGTAGATCTGATATATACTGCAAAAACAATCTAAAAATGAGAAAAAGATTCTAGAAATAGATTTATTTATGCTTAATTAGAGAAGGTAAATAAGATGATCTGCCAGCGGTATGAGTATTTTTATCTTTAAAATTAGATAAATAGATTTTATGCTCTTAAAATAAGTGACTACTGTTCTTTTTATTATTTTGAATTTAAATTGTCTTATTCCACTGGCAAAATGTCTCACTTACCTGCTCAGTTCAAGAACATATTTCCTCTTTAGGAACAAATTTGAACATTATACGGCAACCGTTTTTCCACTGTATAAAGTTAAAGAATACTAGCCTTCATCAGGATATTAAGTTAACCATTAAAGATAAAGCATCACTGTCCTACCATCAGGCTCTTGATCTTAAACAATTAAACTGACTAAAGGAGTAGTTTCAGTAACTTTTAAGAACCCATTTTCCTTCCCTTTTAAAACAACACCAAAAAGGGGAACAGGCAGATGCGTGTAACTTTGCTTTGCTCTGTGCAGAGATGACTGGAATGTGGTCTGTTCGTACTCGGGCCGCTAAACAAAGTTATCTGCCTCCAACATCATGAGACTCAGAGCTGCTCCTCTCACTCTGCCAATGTTTATCCACTGGGTTCCAAGTCTCTGTGTGTGTCCGGGAAGATTTTATTTAGTAATCTGCCCTGCCCCTGGAGATAACCGGTGCCTTGGGATTTAGGATCCAGTTGCTGTGGCAACCAGAAAAGGTCACCTGACACCAATCACTTCCAATGTCATGTTTACCAATTCCAGATGAATGGGATAAGAGCGGACAGGCAGAGAATGAGCTAGAGTGAGGTTTTTAAACAGGCAGAAGATGGTGTCAATGTAACTTAAGGATAGTTTTCTTAACCTAAGATAGTTCAAACATTATGGAAAGGAAGGTTTGGCAAGCGTGAGTAATTTGCATTGACGATTGAGGACAGAGGGACTTCTACAGGTGTGGTCATATTTCCAGGAAGTAGTGAGGGACGGTGGCGCCAAGCACCGCCCAGGCAACCAGACAGGTGCAGCATTGGTATGCCGCAGTTTCATCCCAACCTGTCTGACTGGTCCAACAGTGGGAATGTTGCCAAACCCCACACATCACCAAGGACATTTTGGACACATGAACGCTTTCTAAGTTTAATAATCAAGCACTTATTGTGGCTGAATAAACAACTTGCTTTAGCCATCACAGCAACTAACAATCCTTACATTTTCAGGCAGGGAAATATATTTATTTTGTCTTTGCATTTATTCTAAACATATTTCAAATGATATAAGAAGTGACTCAATCACAGGAGTGTCCCTTTGCTCTGGACTAACGGCTAACGACAACCGCAGCA
The DNA here is from genome assembly GCF_016077235.1 of Cyprinodon tularosa. Lineage (NCBI taxonomy): Eukaryota > Metazoa > Chordata > Actinopteri > Cyprinodontiformes > Cyprinodontidae > Cyprinodon > Cyprinodon tularosa. Next base: position 1,162,119 of record NW_024038168.1, read on the forward strand.
GTGATACAACCAAACAGCCCTGACTGGATGCAAAGCATTCTTCACATTCCTCCAAAAAGGAAAACAAAACCTTAGAGTCATTGAAAAACAAGTGAACGCCACCTCTCTAGTAGCAAAGTGATGCAGAAATCACAGAAGCTCTTAAGTTTACCTAAATAGATTCAGGACAAATATATATATTTCAAAGCCAAAAAGCCGGAACATCTCAAACAGCATTAAGACTTGAAGTTTATTTTAAAGGCAAAAAGTCACTTTTTAAAACCTCCCTTCAGACTTTAAAAGAGCATTTAGATCCCCACCCTTAGAAAACAGAAAGACACTTTCATTGAAAGATAACTTTTCATTTGCTTTTTGCTAAAACAGACAAAAAAGACCTAACAGGAACATGCTGAATTGATGTTTGGCTATTGGTTGGTTGTTTTCTCTAGACAAAAATTTTGCTTTTCACCAACGGCGAAAATTAAAAGATGAGGTGTAGGAACTTCTCTCTACCTTTTCACCCCAGTGTTCTTCAAGGGAAGGAACAACCTAAGGCTGAGTATTAAGGCAGTGGCCAAGACGACTTAAGCTAAAACGATAAATAAAGTTATTTACGACTTAAGTAGTACTGTTGATATCATCTTTTAGTGTAAAGTTGCTGCTGATGTCTAAACAGGACTTCTCTATCTGGACATTTACCCATAGAAATTATCTCACTGTCTGAGTCAAATGAATAACAATTGGATGGCAATTACGTGTCTGTAACACCTAAATTGCATTAGCTTGAAGTCTAAATCAGAACATGTATCAGTCGGTAGGTGCATGGATTGGCTGATTCATAAGTGCATTCAGCAGCCATGCCTTAAGAAGCATGCATTGCCTTAAATCTCTACTGGTCTCTATGAAAACAAAGGTTTCAGCGCTGCAAGGTCCTCAGAATAATGACATCACTTAAGTATAGTCACAAGCATAACATTGATTATGTGAGCCTCAATTCCCCACCAGCTACTGCAATCAGATCGTTACAGCAATTCTATAAGGTCTTTATTGTCTGCACCTTCAGTATTCAGACTCCTTATACGCGCCATTTGCTATACCATTCAATAGGGAAGGACCATCGTGTTATGCATTAAAGTCTACATTCTGTGTTCTGGACCTTACTTACAGCTGGTCACTGCTACTTTTCTTTTATTCCGAGATCTTTTACAAACTTCTTGATGTTATATGTGGAAATAAATCTAATCATAGGTTACAAGCCAATAGGATAAACTGTGAATAATGTCAAATACGCCTCAGAGAGGAACAACTAATTCATCTGATGGCTTTACTCACCAAAGCTAGATTATCACTTTTGTAACGTCTGAGTACACCACATCTAGGTATCTTTCCCGGTGGTGAATCATACTGCAGAGGCCCGTTTAAATGTAACATTTATTGTCAGTTTTTACTCAGACAGGATGTGACAAACAGGAAAGGGAGTTACAGGAAGCCGTCAAGATAAAGATAATACAATAAACAAAAACTGATAAAAATACCTTTGATTCAAACATAATAGAAAGTAGGTGAAAACTGAAGGGGTATGATGTCAGGTATGGCTGTTACTCTACTTATTAAAGTCATTTCTAGTCTGCTCTTCCAGCTGTTTTCTGTGATAACATTGTTCAAACGCTGTGATTTTTTTTCACCCCCTCGCCACACACACAGCTGTGTGTAGTGGACCGCTCTGCTCTGAAGGCCCAGTATGACAGAAAGAGCAGTTCTGGTCCACAGTGACTCAGCAAGCAAGTAGGCCACAATCCAGTTCCAGCTCTCCCTTTATCAGCCCATTTACATCATGAAGAATAGAAATCAACTTCCCCCTGAAAAGAAACAGTGGGTCTGTGTGCACGCCGAGCCCAAGAACCCCACAGGGAAATTAGATTTCTTGTCTAATTTACGAGCTCTGGTGCCCAGCAGAGCGTGAGGACATGGAGGGACGTTTGTGTTCGCTGGCAGTCTAACGCTGACTTTTCTTACATGAGTTTAGAAACTAGGTGATTCCCTTATGTGTTGAAATTGTTTGAGCAATGCATCATCATTTCAAAGCATGGACCACTGATTAGGAACGACAAAGACAGAGGCCACTGTAAAAAAGATCCTGGACCAGGTGCTGGTCCAGGTGCTGGTCATGTTGACCTTGACTTTGCAATGTCTATAATGTAGTGATGTTCTTCTGAAAGCATATTTGCTTATGTAACTAGAGATGTTTATCAGCAGGAGGTACCTTAGAGGCATGATGATTTGATTAGTGGTGGAAACTGTCATTTTGCTCAAGAGTCCATTGGTGGAAACGGGGAACAGAATAAAAGAAAAATATTTTGGAAAATAATGAGAGATGAAACGTCATCGTTCTACAACTATTTGTCTCAATGATTTATGAAAAATATTTGCTACAAAGTAATAAGAACTGTTGGCACCCTGGTTGGGAACAATGGTATGAAATGGTTTCCATACAGATAATAAATATTGGTTAGAAAGGGACGATATGGCAAAGTGTGCGCACAAACTAGGAATTTAATCAGATTTATGGACCCGAGCACTCATAAATTCAGTGATAACAGCAGTCCGTTTTCATAATATGACCTATTATTTTTTTATTCATCATAAATTATTTCTCATCTCTGGGATGCCAAAGATGTCTTCCTACCATCTAGGTGTAAAGCGTGGAGGAATTCTGCGGCTATCTGGAGTTGAAGTCAACTAGTCAACGTCGAGACTCTGAACCTAGAGGCAAGGCAGTGTCGTCACTCCAACACTCCAAAAACAGGAGAATCAATTACTTTGAGAGAAGATGAAGCCAGAAAGAAGGACGCTCAGCTGAATTTATTATCAATATTGCTTAAAAATTATCAAAGAGGTTAGTGTCTATCCATCTGTGGCTGTTTTTCAAACAGGTTTGCAAATGTCAAAGGTCCAATAGGACCAAGACATTTCTCTCCCCTGCAAATCCTATGAGTTGGAAATTCCTAAATACCATGTTTTCTTGGTCAAATGCTGGCCCATCTGTTCCATTTAACTTTATACCAAATACTTCTAAAATAATGGGAGGACGGGTCATAAATAGGACTGAAAAAGACTAATGAGTGTTTTCAAATGCTTTTACAGTCTAAAAATCCCAGATTTCTTTCTTGCTCTTATGGGTTCCTGAGGGATTCAAAAGCCTTTCTGGGTCAGAAAGGAGATGCCCTATAGTCCTGGAGTCCTTTTAAGATGTCAGACACATACCGTGGCTAGTGCTACATGTCAGCACTGTTAAATTTCCCTTCCTATCTGTTCTGAGCTTGATTCCTGGAAAATCTTATCATTGCATACTTTAACTGGTTATTGGAGTGATTTATGTGCCAGAAGCTGCTTAAGGGGGCTGATCTACAGCATAAGGTAAAACTGGGCGGTGAAACACACTAGAAACAAGGAGAATCCTGTAGTTTGGGCTAAACTTCACAACGAAACCGTAAATACACCTAATATTCCAGCATTTTATTGGCAACAAGAGAAGACATATTAGTTGGATTATGGAAAATATTACGAGTTATAAAAAAAAAAGAAGAAAAAAAACTACAAATGACACTCAGCAGATACCTGAGAGACTAAAACATTAATCTCAGCCAGACCCAGCTATGTAAACACAGCATTCCTGCACAGAACAGAATGGAGGGTCACAGCAGTCAAAGAGGAGAATGAAAACCTACGATAAGAACCCTGTATGTAAACTGGAGGAGAAGCATCCACATTTATATTTCTCTCTGGATCATGGGTCTTTACATGACAAAGACTGTCTGTGTGTCTGCATCTGCAGAGCTGCTGATGGGACATTGGCATGTGACAAATGGATCTCCACCACTTCCCCCACAATCCTGCTCATTTGGCCCAAACATACAAATAAAGATCACATGATGCCCACATAAAAGCTCTGCAAGCAGCAGTGAGCAGAGGTCAATCTGGGTAGAACTCCGCTTACAGAGCCTCCATGAAGAGCAGTCAGACCGTGTGCAGCAAACAAAGTAAAAATAGAGGCATGATGACAACCCTAGAGGGTCTGTGAAAAGTCATGATGATGACGCATCATGCTATGTTATTTACATATGGGCATCAGATTAGACTCCTTAGTGTACTTCCAACAAGAGCTTATTAACTGCTAAATCCCCTTCATCAGTGTCTTCTATCATTTTAACTTTGAAAAAAAGACACTAAATGACAAATGTTAGAACATTAAATGTATGTGTATCTTATTTTGATTCATGAGTCACATTTAAAATGAAGAGAAATTAAAATAATTAATGTATAACCACTGACAAACAAACAATCTTAGTAATGGAAGCAGATTATTGAGGTTGCTAAATTGGCAAAGTCCACATGGCTATGCAGATGACACTTCTTTTTATTACAGCATCTAAATACTAACAGCCAACTTTTTAAAGCGTTTTAATTATGAAGTTAATTTTAGCATTAGATTGCTAATCAGGATTAAACTTTTTAAATCAGAGAATAACACTTCCAGTAAGACTTAAAAAGGTCATATTTCACGTTTTTGTAAGCCTTTCAAAGTTACCTGTAGGCAAATATGAGGAAATAATGACTTCAGAACAACATGCATATCAAGTTATGAAATACATTTGTTTTCTTTGAACACTGAAAAAAGCATGCCGGAATTTTACACCACTTTTGAAGGCTTAATACAGTCAGAGACCTCTAAATGCCAAAAAACAGATTTTTGCGACTTAGGCGTTAATTAGCATTAGTTAAGAAAGAAAATAGCGACTCTGTCTCAACTTTGAGTCGTAGTAATCTCTTTTTGCAAAACATAAACCTCTGATCAGAGAAATTGGCCAATTGTCTAAAGTGCGGGCGCAGCATGGTCAATGTAGACGCTTCCTGCAGGAAGTCTGCTTACATATATGGCGTTAATCTGCTGATTTTTACAGGAGGAAGGGGCTGCTGCTCAGAGAATGGAACTCATGAACATTAATCAGAGATGCATGAATTAAGCACTGGATCTCTGATCATGACAAAGAAAAAGCTTTCTAACTTTGTTGAAAGATAAAAGTTGATTTTACATGATACAGGCCCTTTAAAATATGGGACAGAAAACATACAATTTAAATAAAAAATTATAAAAGGAACATTTTAGAGTATTTGAATATCATGAAAACATGTTATATGTCTTGTCTTTCATTTCAGAAGATTTAAAGGAATAGTACACCCAAAACATGATTAGCCTTCATTTTCTACTCACCCCCATGCTGAACAAAACTCTGGAGTACTTTTTTGATATCTCAAATGCATCTGGAGATCTGGGAGGCTTCTTGCTGTCTGCTGACATTCAAATAATGGAGGTCCATGGCGCCCGAGACAGAAAGGTCCACAAAAGTCCACAAAAACGTGTCAATATTCCTCCATACTGCTCGTCCAATGTAATCCAAGTGTCCTGAGTGGGTAGCATCCAGAATTTACTCGAAACGAAGTCATTTAGAACGTTTTAGAGCATAAACAGTAGTGTATAGGATTTCCTAATAGCGCCCCCATGCGCGCTCAGGATTCTACGGAAGCCGGCAGACCAAACCGGAAGAAAGTGCGCATCAGCGTCTGCTCTGCCGATAATGCAAGCGTAGAAGAAGAAATGTGCTGTTTACCTGTACAAAGAAAGAAACAACGAAAGACAAATGTCTGAGGACTTCAGTGTTGAGGAAGAGCATGAGTTCTTTGCCGAGCTGAATGCGCTGGTTTGGTAGTTTGCCGGCTTCCGTAGAATCGTGAGCGCGCATGGGGGCGCTATTAGGAAATCCTATACACTACTGTTTAGGCTCTAAAACGTTCTAAATCACTTCGTTTCGAGTAAATTCTGGATGCTACCCACTCAGGACACTTGGAATACATTGGACGAGCAGTATGGAGGAATATTGACACGTTTTTTGTGGACTTTTGTGGACCTTTCTGTCTCGGGCGCCATAGACCTCCATTATTTGAATGTCAGCAGACAGCAAGAAGCCTCCCAGATCTCCAGATGCATTTGAGATATCAAAAAAGTACTCCAGAGTTTTGTTCAGCATGGGGGTGAGTAGAAAATGAAGGCTAATCATGTTTTGGGTGTACTATTCCTTTAACTCGGACAACATGTAGTCATTACAGAAGGAGTGGAGTGAGGCTGAGGTACACATGGGTTACAAATGTCCAAACTAAGAAACATCTTTGAGGATTAAAGTAAAGTTTGTTTTTTTACCTGTAGGCCACAACCAGTAAATCAAATCCTGAGATATTTCACTTTAAGTGTAATGCATCGTCTTGCCCATAGACTGCTGGAGATAAGCATTAGCCCGACAGTGACCCTGACAAGGAATAAGTGGAAGAAAATGGATGAATGGATGGATGTAATGCATCTACTAGGGATGTGTGGGGGAAAAATCGTTTTGGTGATACATCGTGATTTTCGGCTGCCTTGATACAATATCGACCTTTCAGTTCCTGGTAACGATTTTTTTAAAACTAAATATTTTTACCTAAAACTGAGGGGAGGTGGGCTAACTCTGCACCGCCACTCTGTCAGATGACACTGTGAAACCCTTTTGCTTTGCGGAGCTGCACCATATCTGTAGTGGAGGCACTCACAGTGGAAGACATGGACTGACTCAGACCCCAAACAACATGGATACCAAAATAACTAAATCATCAATATCTTCTGATGAACATACACAGCACTGGCTTTTTTATCTATACATTTAATTTTGATAGGAAAAAATATTGCAAAATATAGTGACATTGCAATATCGGAATAATATGGTATTGTGATCCAAGTACCGCGATACATATCCTATCGCAACACCCATGCCGATACTCAACCCTGGCATCTAAATGATCTTGAGTTTGATTTTATGAAAAAGGAGAAAAATATTAAACTTTTTTTACAGTATTTCAATGTTCTAAATTCAAATGTTACACACTTGTATTTGGATCAAGCTAAGTTTAAAATTTATAAGTTTGAAAGAATAATTACAGCTTTTATCTCCTATAATTATCAGAGCTCTCAGTGCTTCTCTTTCAATCCAGTAAAGAATATGTTTTTGCTCTTCTCTCCCTCTGCCTTTTTCCAGAAGGGTCAATGGGAAGAACTAACTTGGTAAACAGCAACACCTTACCTATTCACTTCCTCAGGTCAGTTGGAGCCATTTTGGCATGACCAGGAATCATCATCAGTTATATTTCAAATGACAACAGTACACAAGTGCATAAAACCATGTATGACATTTCAAAAAGTTATCCTTTTAATCCATGAAAATACTGAAAAAAATGTGCCATGGCTTCATGGAACATTTTTATCCTGTGCGGGCAGTGCTTTTATTTTATTTACTTTTATTTATTTTTATTGATTTTATCTTTTTGTGCAGCACTTTGGAAACCTTGTGATTATTGAAATTGTGCTATATAAATAAAGTGGATTGGATTGGATTGGATTAATTAATCACTAATTACATTTGCTGTTTGCAAGTGTTATTTATCCAAACACAAGGTATTTAATAAAAGTGCGTGTTTAACCCTGACATTAGATATTTAAGCTACACGTATAAGTAAAGGAATGAATATCTCTCACTACATGTGGTTGATCTCAGGCTGCAGCAGAATATGGTTTTAGATCCAATTTCATATTCCAGTTTTTCTCAGCCAAGAGACTTAATCTAAAGAGGATTTATCTTCATGTCACATTCAAGCCTGAACAGGGGAGATGAAAGTAAGAGAAAGCCATGTATACTCCTATCTCCTTAAAAGTGGAGAATTAGCATAAGTCTACAAAAAGTATAAAAGTGCTGTAATGGATCTAGACTTATAAATAAAAAATAAAAACTTTCCAAAGCTCCATTAAGGCTTAATAAACGTGCCAGGCAATGACGTTAGCCTGCTCCAAAGCTGACCTGAGGAGGATTTTGGGAACCTGAGGGAATCTGTAGGTCCAGCCGCAGGCCGCGGGGTGAAACGTGATGGATTCATGTGAAACAGAGATCGTCTGCTCCACACAATGAAACCAACCACAGAGACAAAGATGGACACCAGCAACCTCATAATTAAGGCTCAAGCCTTTTCCTGCCTTTGCTAATTAGCCCCTGCTTGTCTAACTAAGCTGTGCATATTGTATTGACTGTCTTGTGCAGTTTAAGAGATGAAAAATTAGGACATCTTTCTGTTGTTGCGTTTCAGCGATGGTAGTTCTGACCTTTAAGAGCTCATAATCGTAATGCCCGTTCCTTTATGTCACACAATCATACACACAAAGCCTGTGACTGTGTCGCCAGGAAGTCAGACATTACCAAAACATTAAAGGAAGCCAGCTTGTACAGCACTGAATGTTTTCTTTTCTTTTTTCCTTCTAGGTCGAGTCTACAGACTTTAACCGGCTGGTTTCAAAGACACAGAGGACATTATTGAGCTCTCTAAACCCAACCTCAGCTAACATGATGAAAAATGTAATTTTCTTGGGGAAAAAAATGAACAAAAGTCAAAACACTGAATCAAACAAAATATTTAATGCCTCCTGGGTTAAATGTAAGAGACTAAAATCAACCAGGGCAACTTTTTCCCCCCAAAACCAAAAAACTAAATGATTCATGTAATTTAAAAAGTACAGAAATAAAAAAAGTTATGCTGAAACTTCCAAAGGATTGAGAGGCTATTTAGGTTGTTTCACAAAAACATAGTTCAGCATTTCTAATTATAAAGGCAAGAATATGGGGCTTTGCTGATACCAATGTTTTGTTGATTTTCCACTTCTCTTTACAAGCTGCAAAGCAATAAAACATTTGTAAGAACAGAATTTCAGACAAAAAATAAAATCTTTGAAGGAAAAAAGGAAAATAAAAACCTTCTCTGAGGCTTTGACCTTTTGAATCTAAGAAACCAGAACAACAAACATCCTCAGCCTCTTCTCCATGCTGTAAACCATCAAAACTCCTCTGACTGCTACCAACAGAGCCCTCTGACTCCCCCAATACGCCACTGTTGTGGAATGATCAGTCTAACCATTCATCGTCTTTAAAGAGAAATATCTAAATGACAGAGGCAAGAATTAGCTGGCCCATAGGGGCGAATGCGACATATTCAAACGCCAGCAGGTTTGATGAAAATAAGGCGTCCAATAAGAAAGGAGAGTAGATGAGGAGGAGGAGGGATAAGGCAAACACTGCTGTGTGCAGCATTATCCCTACTTCCAGGTCTTGTTGCTGCTCACTGCTGTGGTCTTCTCTCTAAATCCTCTTAATCAAGGCTAGACTGCTCATCAAACCTGTGGATACTCTGTTTTGTTTACGTGTGCTTGTGGATGTTTAAAAAAAAGCTTCCCAAAGACACCATGTTAATGAGATGAGTGTAAACAGCCCCCTTCGGCCTTAGGATGGATCTATTTAAAGATAAAGAAAAGGAGGAAGCAGACCTCAGGAAAAGGGCTTTTATATTTGAGGAAGGATGAGGGATTAATCTACGGGGGACGCAATAAAAAGCTGACAATTACTATTTGTGACTAAAGTAGGTTACATCCCCACCATTCTATAGAGAAAGGAACCAGAGAGGAGAAAAAAAAAAACACAATGCTTTTTCCAGAAGAGCAACATTTATTGTTGCAGAATATCCATGTGCTACAGGCTTTACACTAAGATATATTAATAATGTCCTCAGTCACTATGAATCCCATCAAGTTTCTTCAGTGCCATCCCAACCGAAGGTACAGCAACGTCTCAACCAAGTTTAACAGCAGTGGAGCCGGCAGAAAGACTTGAACACGTCAGCCCGTTTACCCTGCAAACACAAATAACCCCTCGTCTTTTTTTTTCCTAATACCCTACAGCCATGTGCATTAAATGACATACTGTAACCTGAAAAGTGTTTAAGGATCAGTATGGAGGAGCTGTATCTGTCAGAGATGAGCTGAGAGATCTGATGGAGACCGAAACTGGTCCGTTTTCAACTTGCTTTTCACCATAGGACCAAGAGAGAGAGCAAGACTTTCAGACGATAACAGTAAGGCTAAACAAACAAGAGCAATGTAACCAAAAATGTCACTAGATTACTCATCAAGAAGTAGGTAACTAAGGGAGGAAGTATTAAGTTAACAGCTTTTTGTTTCAATCAGATGTTTGAAAACTAAGTGAGAAGCCAGTAAATAAGAGAAGCTTTATGAGGAGGAAAGCATCTAAAATGGGCTGGAGTTGGTAAAAGCTTAAGCTATAAAATGAGGACAGCAGGCTGGTTTGGAGCATCTTCATTGTACATCCTCAGAAGAAAAAGGGCCCCTGTCTGAGAGTATTTTTCATCCAGTCCGACTACTTTCAAACCTCTCAGGCTTGGTATTTAAAACTCTTTTTAGGCATTCTCTGAGGAAAAAACTAGAAATAAGAGAATCCTTTAAAATGGGGAAAGCCTTGGTGGCTCCCTCCGCCGCCCTACTAGACTCGCCATAATAAATCAGTCGGCCATTCTTCGCCTCCGACAGAGTGTGTAACTGCAAGTGCCAAGTGTGACCAATTCCCATTCACACTCCATATAACAGCCTCCACTCAAGCTAATTAGGGACAGAAAGACAATTCTTGAGTCAACAAGCAAAGAAAAGGCACCCGTGTGTGAATACCTCCCGTTGCATTGATGGGGCAGCATTTCATGCTCTGCGTCGCCGTTAACTCTTGGTCTGTCCAGCACACTTAAACACAGAGCTTAATCTCAAGGCGTAAACACGTCTGGTTCTAAACATTTATACAAACATTACACAAACACACTCCCTGACATTAAAGGCAGAGTCGACTCCCCAAACTCTAACTAGGAGATAGAAGGTGGTGTCAGAGAACACAAAGGTGGAGGAACTGTAGGGGAAATCGATGCATCCGACTTCCTGCTGAAGGAGAGGAAATAAACACTTCCATAAGCAAACTCTGCCATAAACAACGTGCATCTACACACAGCCAGTTAAATCAGAAACACCGTTATAAATCTGAGCGTGTAAGCAGCTCAAACGTCTACATAAAGTAGGAATATTTCATGCTTCCTGAAATTTATAGCTACCAAGGCCTCATTTGTCACACCAGCTCTTTAATATGATTTACCTCTGAGGAGCAAACACAGCAACCGATGCTTCAGCTCAGGGGTTCCTGATTGGTTTGAGAGAGATACGGCCGCTTTCATGTGTCAAGGCTTAAAAGCGTACTCTTCTACAGACGCATCTGTGTCCTCGTCTCCTGGAGACACTTACAGCTGCTTTAGGGACTACGCCCGTTTAGTGACATAAATCCAAGAAGATTAAAATGCTTTAGTTTACCTTGCTTTAGAACATTATTCAGCTGACACAAGAGACTATAAGGTGGACAGAACAAGAACACAAACTGGCAGATTAGATTAGAGCATCTTGTCAAAGATTTTGCACTAGATTAAGGTCTGAACTTTGACTGGACCATTCTAACACAGGTACATATGCCGTTCATCCTAAACTCAGTCACTCTGTGCCGTCCACATTGCTGCTAAGCATCTCCACAACTGAGGCTAGGATGAGATCATCAATTGCAGTTGCAATAAAATCGCAATTATGAAAGATGCAATTACTGAATCCCAGCTAACTCTCTCAATCTAGTCTTTATGGGCACATAGAAAACAGTGAAGAATAGCAGCTAGCATGCTGATCCATACAGGTGAGTTAGGAGTCTGCATTTTGAGTAAGACAGCATTCAGGGTTGTGATACTAATGAAACCCTTGAGCCAAACATGTATCTTTGCAAAGGAAAAAAAAAGTCAATATGGAAAAAAAATCCGTGTATCATTCGTTCTTTCTATTTTCAATTGTCAATCAAAAAACAAAAAATAAAAAATTGACTGGTTATTTTGTTTTTTGTTCTTTATGGTTAAACCAAAAACGAAAAAAGGATTTGTTTTTCATATATCAATTTTAAGCTCAGATCAAGAATACGAAATGGAAAAACGGACAGCAACGCATAATTTGATTTTAATATTTAATCGGTACAGTTTACGTGACCCGGAAGTTTGGTGGAGCGTTAGCTAAAAAAACAATCGGCTTACCCCCACCACGTTCGATCAAGCTGCACCAGATAAGGCAGTCGGACCTATCAGCCATGGACAGTTACGTGTTATTTCGAGGATCCAAGCGTGTGACTCTTAAGGAGGAGGACATGACAACGGAGAAAATCAGCAGGATTTTCCAGGTATAACTTTTGTCTTGAAACTTTTCTGTGCACTGTACTTTTAACTAGCAACAACAAACAGCTTCTCGATCAACATAGTGTATGGTTCTAGCGTCGCCATGGTAGCCACTTCATTACCCCAACTGCTGCGCAAAGAGCTATTTCCGGGTCACGTAAACTGTACCGATTAAATATTAAAATCAAATTATGCGTCGCTGTCCGTTTTTCCATTTCGTATTCTTGATCTGAGCTTAGAATTGATATATGAAAAACAAATCCTTTTTTCGTTTTTGGTTTAACCATAAAAAACAAAAAACAAAATAACCAGTCAATTTTTTATTTTTTGTTTTTTGATTGGCAATTGAAAATAGAAAGAACGAATGATACACGGATTAAAAAAGAAAAAAATTTGGGGGAATTTTATTTTTTTTTTTTAACCAATTCAAGTAAGTCTTAGGCTGGATTTTACTTCCGTCTGATCCCAAACTCCACCTTTTCCCATGTTTATAGGACATCTGTTGAACCCTAACCCAACATTGACTGGCATTGGCACATGAGCTGGGGATCTCTGAAGCTCCTCCAGAGTTTCTGCTGAACGTTTGTCTGCAGAACTTCATTAGGATTGTTTGATCCTTAATATGATCCATTATGACTTATGGATATAGCACCTTCAGCAGATATAATAAAATGTAAAAATAAAAAGCAATCCAACCAAGCAAGTACAAACATTAAACACAAAAAAGTTATGCATTGGAACATAAATGACAAGTAATTAATAAAAAAGGGAAAAGATTAAAAAAAAAATCAAAATTATATTTACAAAAAAAAAAAAAATCAAGAGGAAAAGAGTTTGTTCTGATGCTTTCTAAATGATTCCAGAGTATCAACAAAACATAAAGACTGGGGGAATCTGATTGGACAGCCTGGAGAGATCAATCCACTCCAGTTTTACATCTGGCTCTTGGGACTACGAGGGCATTTTGGGTCCCTAGGGAGAACCCTCTGACTCCTTCACAGAGCCGCCCGTTTTATAAATCACCCATGGGGACCCCATTTGCTAATTAGGCAAGTTGCTGACAATGAAAACAGTTGCATTGGATTTCATCTCAGGGTATGAGAGCTAAGGCAGCTGAATTCAGGAAAATATGGTTGGACACAAAACCAAGTTATGCGCTACCTTAAGTTACTAAATCACAAAAAATAAAAATTTAACTGAGGTTTGTAGATGCAAAACTGGAGGAAATGGAATGGCTATGAATACTTCCAGGTGGTACTTTGAGCCTCAGCAGGATCTAAACAATGCTTGGAAACATAACCAGTAGGTTCAACTTCTAAACAGCATTGTTCTCAATCCAAAGCACCACTGTTTGGATCCTGCATGTATAAACTACACTGCAGTGGGAGGGGAGGTACTGGAATAGGTGAAAAATAATATTACGAAGTCAAGGCCAATCTCTGTTTATTGCTGCACTCTGTTTTGTCTATCAAGAGAAAACACTAATTGCTGCAGAGGAATTCATTAAGCTCAGACAACAACTGCCTGTGCGTTTCAGTGTTTACTACATACGAGTTTGCATGTGTGGTCCCAGGTCAGGAGGCCCCCACGTCGCTAAACACATTTCTTTGTGCACCTCTGTGTGCGTTGGTGAGCTGAGACACCTCTTCTTACATCTCACTTGATTAGAGTGCGAAAGTGGCACAAGCGGCGTGTAAATTAGGCCACGCAAGATTTTACAGATGGTCCTGGTTTCCAAGCAAGTTTTTCCATTTAGGGCTGATTAGGGAGGGAAATTCCCAGACAGTGTGAATTATTAAAAAACTTGAAATGGAATCTCATCATGTGGTGCTGTGACACCCAACATTCCCAGATGGGTCTGTGGAAGGAAAAAAAAAAATGGGAGAAGGATTGGGGAAGGTTGGGGCCTGTGAGACATCTGATTGGTTCAAACTGGGGACAGAGTTTCCTTCTATTGTTACAGACTGCAGGGAGAATGGGAGGTGGACAGGGCGTCACATCTGGGTGACTTTTCACACCGACCAGACCTCTGAACCTCCTACTCTAAATAATTTTACTGACGTATGCTCCACACATACTCTCATACTACGTTCACATCACAAGCAACAGGAGCTGCAAAAACATGCGTGTGCTGCTTCATTTGTGATGCTTGTATAAGTTTAGTTCCTATGTGCAGCTAAAGCATCATCAGACCCACTTTTCGGCCAAAGTCGAAAAGTGGGTCTGATATGCGGATGATGGGCAGAACTACCCTATCCTTTCTTTGCCTGTAACAATAGCAGCTATATTTGCTGTGATCAGTTGGTAAAAAGTAGTTTTAATATGTCTTTAAGTGAGAAAGTCTGCCTGAAAACTTAATCTATGTGATCAGTTCAAGATTATAATCCTGCATTCAAATATTGTTTTGCTGTCTGAGCCTTTCAGATCTCGGACAGCCCTTCAACAGCAGCCTCTGGCCCGGTCGCACCTTCGCGGTTTTCCGCTAGTGTTCACAACAGCTGGAAGGCTTTTTTCATGTACAAAATCCAAACTGCAGGCACCAGAATAATAAAATCTAACATATTTTAATGTCAGGTTTTGACATTTTACGTTAATTTAGGCATTAATAAACTGTTTCAGAGGAGTGATCATAGTGATCTGTATCATCAGCAATGTGTCCGTGTCTCTGCCAGCTCACAGATCAGCTTCTCTGATTGGTTGATGTGGCAAGTCAAACAGCAAAAGTTCACTTTTTACCAACTCTAGCAGCGGCTGCTTCTGAAGCGCGTTGCACGCGTCCGATGCTCATGACGCGCTGCTCATGCTTCTCAAACCTTTTGCTGCGCCAAGATGCGCACCAACCATTGACTTTGCATGTAAACTAGCTGCTTCTGCTGCTTGCGGTGTGAACGTAGCATAACATGGAAACATGCTTTACAAGAAGCCATGTTTTATTTGAGCGACAGGACTTGAAAGAGAAAAAGCTCGGAACAATTAACCAGGCCGAGCTTGGTTCTGATGACCGTTTACACATCACGCTGTCTCGGTTGCTCGACTCCACGCCTCCTAGTGACAATCTGCAGTATTACTGCCAGTATTGAAGGAGGAAATCAAGCAGTTGGTGGCGGTAATGCACCAAAAGATGTTTGCCAACTGCTATAAAACACAACAAGAAGAAGACGAAGAAGGAGGGAATCAAGCAAATCAAAATGGCGGCGCCCGTCACATTCAGAAAGTTATGCTTGATTATTATTGCTGTACTTTGGTGTTTAAGGAAGGTCAGGCGAAGACGGCAACCAAAACCATTATTTAAAATGTTGCCTGAAGAAGATTTCAAATGTTTTTCATAGTTGTTCTTCTTCTGTTTTGTGTTGGTTAGCAGGCAACTTCCAGAGGGGCATTACCGCCAACTACTGGAATGGAGTGTGAATCGGGATGTGCAGCCAGACGGAGATGACGCGTTCTGCTCATGAGCTCTTGTTATCAGAGAACCGAGCAATGGAAAAACCGAGCCGAACCCACCTCTTGAACTGGTCTGCAGTTAGCGCTGTCCGGTTGTGTCTAACTCGGTTCAGTTCAGTTTGCTTTCCATTTACACACTGTAAGTTATCTCAGTTACTGAGCTCGGACTGGTCTCGGCACGGTTTTTCAAGGGTACCGGTGTAAATGGGGTAAATAAGATATAGAAAAAGCAGCGCAGCACCGAGGTCCATTTCTCTCCTAGCAAACTCTTCAAAATAGGAAAGATAAGAAAGCATACATTTCAAAACAGTGTGAGAAAAGTTGCTGCATGTGTAGAGCCATCTACGCTAAAGACAAACTAATTAAATCCCACAAAATAATCTGGACAGATGATTTCCTAAAGCATCTATTGCATTTAAACACAAACCCAGCCCAGCAGGGTCAGATGTATTCTGTGTGAGGGAAGTGAAAGAAAAAAAAAGGATTATTAGACGTTTTTTTATGTTTAATTTAAAATGAAACACTGATGTTTCTCTATGTCTTTAAGACAACAGTGCGAGTTATTACATTAATGGTGTTCTTTATTGTTTCTATCCAACACCCCCAGTTTAAAGCAATGACTGACAGCCGTTCTCCAGCGATCTGGCTGTCGCCGCTGATTGTCACAGTCCATTGTCTTTTTTTCCTTCTCTTTTTTTAACCACATGTTTCTAAACAGCCCTCTCCCCAGACTGAAATTTCTTGCAGGACAATTAAGAGCATCAATATTCAAGACAGTTATTTTTACTTTCCTTTATCTTTTCTGTTGAATGTCACCCAGCATCATTGACAATCCAGGGTTTTTAAAAATTGTTCATCTCAAACATTCTTCAGAAACATGAAACATTAAAGCATGATGACGTTGATGCATGGAAAAAAACTGGTTAGATGGACAAACGTATAGACAACCAGATCTATCTCTCAGACAAGATGATAGAGGATAAGTCCTGCAACTATTAAAATATTATAAATTGTCGCTTTCTCTTTCTTGACGTATCCAGACCAAGTAACCAAATCTAATTGCCCAGACTGTGCAGGGACCCTTACCTAATAATCTTCCTACAGCTCTCAATGTGAGCTGGGACTTCAAACGAAGATGAATTTGGCAGCATAGCCTCACCTAAGACCCGCCCACCCCTAGTGTAAGCTAAGGCCTTCTTAGCCAATACCTAAAAACACCTGCTGTAACACCTCTATCTTTGTATTTAGCAGCCTCTGCAACACTAACCCTGTCCGACCAAGCTGAAATTCCCCGAAACCTTTAAGCTAACTGAATCTAGAATAAATGATTTACTGGCCATCAAGCTATTTGTGAGGAAAGATGAAACATTATCTTAAACTTGAGCGCTCCATATCATCCAGCAGCTCAGAGGAGTTGTTAAACACTAAGGCTACGTTCACACTGCAGGCCTTGATTCTCAATTCCCATTTTTTTTGGCGTAATACAATTTTTTTGCATTGCTGTTCACATTTCCAAATATATGCAACTTGAATGTGACGCATGCGCAGTAGAGCAGGACATGGATGGTAGTGCCGAAGCACATCTATCGATCTTTCCCAACCATAAAAACACAATCTTTTCAAGATGGTTAAACATAAATACTGCTCTCTACATCATTGTCCACCATGGTTGTTGTTTTTTTTGTTGCTTCTTCAAAGCAAGACGCAGAATAGTGACCATTGTCAGGTATGAATGCCGTTCAGGTCGGATGAATGTGACACAGGTCGCATTAGAAATGATCAGATTCGTATCGGATTCAGGACCACATAACCAAGTGGCCTGGGTCGCATTGGAAAAACTCGGATCTGTGTTGTTCAGACTGCCATGGAAAGATCAGATACAGGTCACAAATGGGCAAAAAAAAAAAAAGTCTGATTTGGGTCACTTCAGGCTGCAGTGTGAACGTAGCCCAAGTGGCCTCTGCATACTTGCAGAGAGTTTTAACGGAAAAACTATCCAGGTAACAACAAAGCCTCATTACCATCCTTCCTTTCCCAATCAAAACAACAGAAGATAATTAAGCTTATGATACAGGCGACGACATACTGAGTCTGCCGGATATCGCTGGCAGCTTTCACAGGTTATAAATATGTGCAATTGTCCTTGTAAAGCTGTTAGTCTTTTTCTGTTTTCGACCGTGAGGCTGTCTGAGTGGCTCAATGTCAGACTTTCCCTGCTCTGCTTAATGACGCCGACCATGAACTGGCCAGACTGGCCAGTGATGGTTTGATGTTGGCTGCCCTGTTGGGAAACTTGACGATACTCCGTCTGCTGTTAAGGTGGATTAGAAATGTCGCCAGTCAGGTTTGCTTGAGGAGCAGACACAGAGTTCAGGGGAAATATGTGTGGCGCTTGGGGGCGGGGGGGAGCCTACCATTGTTCTCAGTATAAACTGTTTTAACACAAGTAAGCATAAAGTTCAGGAAGCTTAGTGAATGTTTCCGGTTTTTGAAAAGGGTGGTGCTGGGAAACACAAAAGGAGAACCTGAAACAACAATCAGCAGTTTATTTTCCCCACCTGTGCTCTACAGCTGGCACTTCCTCTGGGGGCCAAAAATATAACAGCAAACTCTGCTTCCAAACTGATAAGTGACTCATTTAACCAGTGGCTGCACTGGTCTAACAGGTCAGTGTGTGCGTATTCCTTCAATATTTTAGCTAGAAAAACATTTAACATTGAAGCAGGGAGCCAGGACCCTGGTACGGTAGTGTTACAGGGTAGAAAGATGGCGGATATTCTAAAGGTCTGAACCAGAAACCTGTACAAGAATTTATACTTGAACTCCATCATGGAGCATTAATGTATAGAGAGGTGGTGTGACCAGGAGAGAATTAGGGGTTTAAAAGTGCTAAAATGTCAAGAAAAAATAAAAATAAACAATAAAATACAAAGTAAATTAAGACTTGGGGCCTCACATCCCTGTTAAAGTGGTTGGAAACTAAGAAAAACATCCCGACCAATGACAGCACCGGAATATAAACAAGCGGGTCAAATAAAAAAAATACCCTTTTTTGTATTGAAAGAGTGAGGCTAACTTCAGGAGCAGTTAGGTGAAACAAAGTCAGAAAAGAATGGGAGATTTTAAGGGAAACCATATTTTCTCTCAGGGTCAAGCAAGGCTAAATGTCAAAAGAAAAAAACAAGGAAAGCTAAAACATATAACAACAAAGTTACTGTTTTATTTCTTGGAGTTCTACATAAAAAGAATAGGTTTCACCATTGGTGGGAAAGTGTTGGTTCGGACTGTGCATTTCAGCGTGCGAGGGCCAGGCCTCCTTAAATCATACCGGCCCCAACACTGCCAAAGCATCTACCTGTGACAGTGAATAACTCAAGGAGCTCAAGAAGTAAAGCAATGTTGCTTATCTAAATGATGCATGCAGTATATATAGCCCATCCTTGTGATGCACATCCTTTTGACGGTTGATATGTCATTTTCTATTTCTTCAAACTGTAAAATCCTTGCAGCAAACTGAATTATAATAAAACTAAAATGCTTTCTTTAAACCAAATTATTATATCTGGCAAATTTTAAATTTATTTATTTATTTATTTATTTAAAATATATTGCGCTGCATGAGGGCGTTTTGCATCTAAAGGCTAATGTTTCCCCATCTTACGTGCGTTGTTGCCAGGTTGGGATGTTTCCCAATCTGGCAGTTTAGGATGGTCATCTATGGGTAAAAAAAAAATAAATGTTTTTCCTTTAGATAAATGGCCAAAGAGATCAATAGACTTTGGTTCAAATTGGGCAAGATCTCGTACATCCAGGCGGTTTATGAACACAGCCTGCAATCTGGGTCCCTGAGCAAGACACTTAAACCCTGATTGCTCCCCAGGAACCGCACAATGACAGCCCACTGCTCCCCAAGGGGGTGGGTTAAATGCAGAGGGAATTTTCTCCAATGTGAGATCAATAAAGTTCAATTATTATTATTATGCTAACTTTGCAATTTCAAGTATATATATATATATATATATATATATATATATATATATATATATATATATATATATATATATATATATATAGGTTTATAAGATGTTAATTTAAGATGAAATATCCCTGTCAAATTTCTCTGTTAAATAATTACCAAACCCTGCCATTTGTGTTTTTTTGTTTTTATTAATATCTGTATGCTCTATCAACACAGATGAGGCTGTGTGGTTAATGGGGGCCACCGCGTTTAACCTCCCCACCCTCAGCAGCGCCCCTGCTTTAAGGTTAGGTTCCTCAGCCAAAAGACAGACTTTTTAGGAACATATGACACCTGAGTCTGCTTCATCCTATCATTGTTTATTAAACAAATTAACCCTCAAAGCAGGGGCGGAGCTAGATGGGGGACCAGGGGTGGCCATAGCCACCATTAGCCAATCATTTGCCACCCCTACCATTTTTTCCCCTCTAATACAGATGGTGGCAGCAGTAATACTCTCTAGTGGGATATTCAAAACATTTAAATTTTTTGTGGGCAATTATACACATCAATATACTAACATGAAAGATGATAAGTACAGAATTTATATTCTTTTCAGAACTAGATTTGGTGTTATATGGGGTAAAGAGAAAATGTGTCTCTTCAAGTCATCGGGGAGTCTTCAGTGAAATCATAGATTAAGAATTTTAATAAAAAAACTTATCAAATAATCAATTTATGTAGATATTAGTATATATCTACATAATATCTACTTGTAAATATAAATTTTATGCAGAATGTTTATTGACACAAGTAGGTAAGTAACAACAATGGAAAAGATTTATGCCCCAGAACTCAAAAGTGAAAGAATTTTCTCCACTATACCTTTTACCTCGAAATTACAGATGTGTAAATATATGTGCCTATTTGTTCGTAAAGGCTGTAGTTTGCTTTATTTAGAAAATATGGATGTTTTGCTTGTTTATTTTCCTGTTGGAACTGTTTAGATTGACCCTGAGGTTCTGGTGCCTATCCGCTTTCGGCCACCCCTCAGTGTACATTGGTTATTGCGGAGGAGGATTAGGGCCACTGAAAAATTCTCAGAATTCTGTTTTTCTCAGAATTGTGACTTTTTTCTCGGAATTCTGACTTTCATCTCAGAATTTTGTATCTTAATGTTGATGGGCACCATGACGGAAGAGATGTGGGAGCACTCAGCTTCACTGACAAAGACGTATTATTTGGGAGGGCCAGTAACACATCGGTTAGGCGACGTTTTCCGTGATCCTATTTAACACAAAGATATTATTTAATTAATGGAAAAGAAGAAGGTGATTAAAACCAGAGAGGTAGTTTAGTCTTTAAAACAGACAAGGGTACGGTTTGATGCCGACATGTTTGTTAGCTGTCAGAATTCTGAGATTTTTCTCATTTTATTTTTTTGGCCCTAATCCTCTTCCGTAGTTTATTGCCTGGCCACCCTTATAATGCACCCACGTTCTGCCGGCAGATTTCTGCATTTTAAGTTATTTTAGGCTTTAATAAACTGTTTCAGAGGAGTGATCATAGCGCTCTGTATCATCAGCGCTGTGTCTCTCTCCCTGCCAGCTCCCAGATCAGCTTCTCTGATTGGTTTAGCGCATCGAGCAGCAAAAATTAAATTTTTCCATCTCGAGCAGCAGCCTTTGCCACGCCACGTGCGTCAGATGGTTAAAGGCCCCTAATGCGCTGCTTCAGCTGCTCAGACTCGCTGCCTGCTGCTCAAAAAGCGCTGTGGGACCTTTTGCTGCGCCTTGACGCGCATCAACGATTGACTTTGCATGTAAACTGGCTGCTTCTGCTGCGCCTGGTGTGAACGCAGACGCGATTTTGCTGCTCTTGCTGCGTCCGGTGTGAACGTAGCATAAGTTTTCTTGCTACGCCCCTGCCTAAAAGCCAGCTGGCCGCCTCCATGACTCACCTGGTCTCACAGTTTTCAACTTCACGGGACTTTTGCAGTTCTTTATCAGCGTCTGCACGTCGTACAGAGGTAATCCTGAGATGGAGATGTTCTCCACCTCCAGCAGCAGCTCCCCTTCGTTCAGTCTGCCCTCTCTGTAAAACACCAGCTCCTCGTTAATGTGGCCGATGTAGGAGAACTCCCCGTTCTCCGCGCCGCCGCGCAGAGACACGTTCAGGTCTCCACGGGCATCTTTCCCCACGGAGCATTCGGTCACTCTGAAGGTCCAGTGGTTCTTCTTCAGCGCAGGGTTGGTCATGTTCAACAGTTTGGAGCCTGAACCGAACCTGGGCTCAGACAGCAGGCAGTCAATGAGGGGGTTTCACAAAGTAGATCCAAGAGAAGCGCAGTAAACTTTCCTTCTCCTCAGAAACACGAGGTCTCCTCCGCTCCAACTAATCAAGCCATACCGCTCCAATCGGAGCTCAGTCCTTGAAGTGGACACGCTGCGCTCACCGTTTCCAAAACATCCTCTTTAACTTTAACGCTCCTTTACTGAAGTCATGTTATATCTTCTTCCACCCCGCTCCTCTTCTTTTAATCCTTTGTTTAAAAACTTACTTTAGTGAAGTTTCTCTCTTTGGTAAACGTAGAAACACGCAGAGCATTCCGGTGCGTCCTGTCCGTGCGTGGAGCTCAGCCTGTATTCCCACTCTGGACTCTGCCGCGATGGGAAAGCCTGGCGTCTGTGCTGCATTCAAGTGCTGCAGGAAATTGTATGCAAATCTTTCTGAGCACTTTTTCCAGTTGTTCTAAATAATTAAGTAAATAAAAATAAATAACAAAAATAAATAAATACATACATACATAAATAAATAAAATAAATAAGTAAGTACATAAAAATAAATAAATAAAATAAGTAGGTACATTAAATAAATACAATAAGTAAGTACATAAAAAATAAATACATAAGTAAGTAAATAAAAATTTATAAAAGAATAAAGGAAAAACAAACGCAACAATAACAATACTAACGACAATAGAAAAGAGAAGATATTATGCTAATTATTGATTTAGTACTGGTGTTAAAAAATACTCGATTTGACTTTTTCTGGCCAACAAACTTTGAAAAATTAATCACCCAGCGTTTCTGAACGATCACCTCTTCATTATTTATCTTTTTATTGGCAGTTTGCTAACCACACTGAGGTGCATTTCTAGTATGGAGTATAGATCTAGTATAAACCATACCACCCTTAAACCTGTTTCTTTCAAAAACACCAACTGTTCTCATTTTCTTTAGTGACTTGGCCTCATTATGACTCCCTCAATAATAGTCATTGCATAGAGGAAATTGATATTTTAGTCAGACAATATCTAGAGCACTTAAAAACAACACAGAAGCCAAATAAAGAGCTGCAAAAAAATAATAATTGTATATATATATAAATATATATATAGATCACACTATAGTAAAACAAGAGAGAGAGAAAATAAACTATGTACATTTGAAACACACAAAAAAATTCTCTTTAGGTTAAAGGAATTTTCCTTTTCGTAGGTTTTTTAGGCTAGTTATGAAAAATAATAATTTAAACTGAGAAAAAATTGGAATCCATCCCATTCAAATGTGCATATAAAAGAGCAAAATTCATAGAATCCATTAAGATCAACAACCTCAGAGGTATTTACTCATATTTTTCAGCGGAAACTTTCATAATTTTAGAATCGGTTTGAAGTTTGTAAGTCGGAGGTTTATAAGGAGCACTTGAAAGCAACAGGGTTCCCCATGGCGCATGCGCGGCTGCAACCCCTAGGAGCTGAAAGAGCTTGGCCAAATTAAAGGCTGATGTTTTGTTTTTTTCATTCTCTTGCATCAGATGTTTAATTTAGCTGTCTGTTTTTTATTTTGTATCACAATAATGAACTTCCTGTGTTGATGTTTTAATAAATGCTCTCTCTAAAGGCATTCAGGTGTTTGCAGTTACATATTGCTGTGGAGATTACATCTTAACTGGCTTTGTTCCAGTCACGACCTGACTCAGTCGCTCAGCAGTTATTAAACATCTGAAACCTCCCTGTGAGGATTCCAGCATTTCAGGTTACACAGGTGCTCCAGGACGTCATTCATGTCTGACACTTACTTCTTGTATGTTCAGTTCACCCACACATCCCTTACATCACAAAAAAAGATTAGGAATGAGTACAGTGTACGGTTTGTGAAAAATAAACTACACAGGAGAATGCTTGTAGAAGATATAAATTGTCAAATGTCCGATGATAATCCTTTTCTCTAAAGAAAGGATTGAAAAATTACTTAATCTCCAAAAAATAAAGTTCAGTGCAATATTCAGGGAGAGGAGATGATGATACAGAAAGACAACCAGTCTGTCAAATAGCCAGCAGAGACAAAAAGAGACAAAAGATGTAAAAAGAGTGCTGCAAAGGATCACATGGGCCAGGCCTTTCACCTAGGGAACAGCAGATGAGCTTTTCCCAGCCTAAAAATAACAGTGAAGCACTCCTGGGAGGAAAACCATTGGCCTGGATGACAGGAAATAGTAACTTTACAACATCTCCATTCATTATCAGCCTCTCAATCATAAGATCTGCAATGCTTTTGTTTGTTCTGCAGAACATGGGCACAGTTCAAACGAAGCTCTAGCTGCAGGCAACGTGGGACTAATAAACATTCCCAAATATAGGAACTTAAAGCATAACATGTGTGCCATGAATTATGAAAGTCTACATCCATTTAGTGTGCAACATTAAATGAAACAGCCCTGACATTGTGTTCCTGACTTTATCATGAAAAATACATTAAGATGAGGTCAGCTTTTGAATAAAAGAAGAAAGCTAAGTCCTTAAAATGCCACGGGGGTGTATGTTGGATATCTTGATCTGATGAGACCACATGAGTCAGAAGTTTTCTGCTTCTCTTAAAGCGGAAAGAATAATTTTGGTTCTTTGGTGTAAGGTTGCCCCACTTTTATTGCTTCTCTGAGCATCTATTACAGTCAAAGTATACATGCAACTTGATCATGTATAACATTTTGTGGAAGTGCTCCTACAGGCTTATCTATCCATCCATCCATCCATCCATCCATCCATCCATCCATCCATCCATCCATTTTCCATCTCGCCTGATCCCGTCTGGGGTCACGAGGGGAGCTGGTGTCCATCTTCAGCTGTCAATGGGTGAAAGGCAGGGTCCACCCTGGACAGGTCGCCAGTCCATCGCAGGGCAACCCAGAGACAAACAGGACAAACAACCATTCACACACACACTCACATCTAAGGAGAATTTAGAGAAGCCAGTGTTTTCGGACTGCGGGAGGAAGCCAGAGTACCCAGAGAGAACCCACTCATGCACAGTGAGAACATGAAAACTCCATGCAGAAAGACCCCGAGCCGAGAATCCAACCCAGAACCTTCTTACTGCTCCACTGAGGAGCCACAAAGATGCATAGATTAATCTTTTTTGGAGTTTATGATAAATATTTAAATTAAGCATAGGAGATCCCAACGTAAAACCCCATCATGCTCCTCAATATTTTTGCAAAATGTTCGAACACAAATTTACCAAATATAAGAGGAACGTCATAGTTTGGTTTAAAGAAAGCATTTTTGTTTTGTTATAATTTAGTTTGTTAAAAGGATTTTACAGTTTGAAGAAATAGAAAATTACACCATATGCCAACCATCACAAGGATGTGCATGACAAGGAAGGGTTATATATACTGCATGCATCATTTAGATAGTTAACATTGCATTACTTCTTGAGCTCCTTGAGTTATTTAGTGTCACAGGTAGGCGCTTCGGCAGTGTTGGGGCCAGTATGATTTAAGCAGTCAGAGCCTGGCGGTGTGTTTAATTTGTTTTACATCTTAGCCTCTTCTGTGTTTACTGCTAGTATTTCCCTCCATCCATTACTTTTACTGACCTGCTTCCCTGTACCTGCTGGTTTAAAACAACCCCACAGCATGATGCTGCCACCTCTATGGTTCAGTATAAAAAATACTTCTTATACTGCAATTTGCTTCAAGCCCAAAAATTTCAGACCACCTTAATATAGAAGTTTGTTGTGCCACTTCTAGGCTTGTGGTACACTGTAAGATTTTAAAATCTTTTTAAAAAATGACATGATTTGTGAAGCTCGCATCAAACAGCTATCCTTCAAGCTGTGAATCTCTGAAGCTCATTCAGGTCCCTTTGCTTCTTCTCTAACTAATGTTTTCTTTGTCAGGTTAGGTGGAAGAACATGTGTTGGTAGAGTTACAGTTTTCCTTTTTCAGATACTTTATTAAACAGTGCTCAGGGAGATGCTGACAGCTTCCCATTTATCACCTAAGCCTGTTTTAAACTCCTCCATATCTTTACTCCTGACTTGTCTGCTGTGTTCATTGGTATTCAATGTGCTTTTTGTTCACAAAACTCAACATCCAATTTGTGTAAGCCCAAAAAGGATTGAGACCCCTGCTAGATTTGGGTTTATCTGCGTTACATTAATGCACAGTCTACTGTTTGTATATAGCTTCTGTATATATATATATATATATATATATATATATATATATATATATATATATATATATATATATATATATATATATATATATATATATATATATATATATATTTTATATATATTCTATCTTATTTTGCTATTTTGTTTTGTTTTTTGTCTGCACCAACAACACCAAGTCAAATTCCTTGTAAGTGCAAACCTACTTGGCAATAAACTTGATTCTGATTCTGATTCTGATTCTGATCATAACAGTTTTTTTCGAACTAACCAACCTCTGACTGAAGGTAGAATAATGTTACATAGTGGCCCAGACATCTGAACCCAATAGAAAACCTATGGTGACAGCTAAAGATTAAAAAGAGGCCTTTCATATTCAAAGGTTTGGGGCTCATCACCAATAAACAAGAAAAATACAAAATAGTGAGTTTCCAATAACAGAAGGGTTTAAATCCCATAATACTAATAAAGGTTTGTCAATTAAAAATTATTAAGGGAAAAATCAGAGTTAACTCTTTAATTACAGGTAAACAATGAATTATTTATTTTACATTATACTTAATTTAGATTAATGTATTCAATTTGGAGGGGTGCCCTTCTTATTTTTCTTTTTATAGCTAATAAATATCTTGATTGAATTATATGAATTTAAATAATTTATCGGCTTGTTGAGATGAAATCATCCAAAGTTCTATCTTGCTTCATAATTTGGTAACCTCTAAAATAAGTTGGAGGTACTGGCCTTTATCCAGGGGTATCAAAGTAAAGGGGGCTGAATAGAAATGCATGGGACACTTTTCAGATTTTTAATCCCCTTAGACATAGTGTTATAAATTCCCCCCCCCCCCAGGCAGACAGATCTCACTGTTTCTAATCTATTATTTGTAATGCTACATGTTTATGTTGGTTTCAGGCTCCATTTATATTGTAATGCAGGTTCTGAATATGTGTTTTGTTGATTCTACATGTCACAGTAATCAGGTGGATGCTGCTGCTAAACATAAATCAAATTGGTGATGCTGAGTATAACTGAATGAATCATTTCTCACAATTCTAATTATAAAGGTTTTCTGAAGAGTTTGCATTCTTTCCTTTCACTCTGTTAGAGCTTAGCTTTGTTCTATCACATAAAATCCTGGTCAGAAGAGTTCCAGGTTCTTGTCTTAAATTGGCAAAATGTGGAAAAGTTTTATTTGTTGAACCCTTTTTTTCTGGCATCACAGTCTCCTTCAAATAAACTTTATGTATTTTATTTTTCCTGGAAACCTGGAAATCCAAAGAAGCAGTGCTGAGTATTTGATCTTCTCCCCTCCATCAGTGCAAAGCAGTAGCAGGAGGTCAGGAGCGCTTGGCTGCTGGATGTGTTGAATATGCATGCTCTCATCCACCTTCACTGACAGATAGTACCCAACAGAGGCTAGAGGAAGCCCACTGTGTGGCTGTGACTCTTGCACTAGTGCTGTAAGGAAGCTAGCAGCAGCTGAGCAAGACAGAACTCCAGTACTAAACCAGGACATTGACCATGATTTTGGATGCTGTATACTTTGGTTTCTATACATGGCTATCAAGGCAAGGCGAGGCAGGTTTTAATGTGCAGAGCATTGACGCAACAGGACAATTCAAAGCACTTTACATGTGTATTACAACTAGTGTTAATTTTAGCAGCCATTTTTAAATTTAGTTTCAGTTTTAGTCCAGTTTCAGCATCGCTTGTTAGCTTTTATCACATTTAGTCGACATCATCCCATTTTTATTTAGTCTAGTTTTAGTCGACTATAAGTCAGAGCATTTTAGTCTTTATTTTAGTCCAAGAAAATATAATTTTATTCGTTTAGTTTTAGTCAACAAAAACTGTCAACATTTTAGTCTAGTTTTAGTCAGGACATAATTTTAACCTTTTACTTTTTTGTCAGCAGATAATATTTAACATTTCCTAAAATTATTTCACATTTCAACATTTTCTCATATTTTTGATGAAAAAACAATTTTAAGGAACACATGCAGACATGGAAGATGTTCTGACAATATTTGCATATTTAGGTTCAAAGACACAAACACAAATGCTTGCATTAAAACAAATAAAATATACCTGACAAAGGAAACAAATAAATAAAATGAAGTGTCTTATGAACTTAACACAAGTGCTGGCTGTTGAAAGCTAGTTCACATAGAATAATAAAATAAATAGATTTGAGGTCAATTCTGTGGAGAAAAAAAACTCCAACAGATACAACAAAAGTGCTTTCCTGCCTGCTAGTTCACATAGTATATAAAGGTACAGTATTTAGGGTGAAAAAAGGCATAGCTTGCTAGTCCTGAGAGTCAGCTTTGCATTTGGTGTGAGAAATTAAGGAAGCTTGTATAGCTGGCCTGTCATTGTTTCTGGGTGGTTGTTGGTGGTGGTGTATCTTCATTCTGGAACAGAAATTAACACAATATCAGGATAGATGCACAGCATAACAGGAATTCCAAGTGTATAAGTAGCATATAGGTCTGTTTTTTTCCTAAACAAAAAATAAATCTCTGTAAAAACTACATTTGACAATCCATTTCAAACTCATACAAACAACCTAACTATCATTTTATGCAGGAATAAATTGCAGACATTTTTATGTGTGCATGCGTTTTGGTTGTATTAATATTGATGCCAATTCAAATCAAATGTCCTTGTAATAGTAATATGCAGATAAACCATAAAATAATAATATGTAATTTTCGTCTCGTCTTTGTTCGTGGACTAAAATGTCCATAGATTTTAGCCCGGTCTTTATTTACTGAACTGCATTTTTGTCTTGTCTTTATTAGTCCACGAAAATTATTTCTGATTTACTCCCAGTTATTTTTTACTGGTGGGGATTTTTGTCTCGTCTCGTCTAGTTTTCGTTCGGTGAAAAATGTGCGTTGACGAAAATATTTTCGTTTAGTTTTTGTTAACAAAATTAACACTAATTACAACAGCATAATAGAAGAAATGAACAGAACAGCTGCAGCACTCGTCACCTAGCCCTCATTTCAATTGTTTGGGGGCTCTTAAGAAGGACAATTGTGAAGGGCAAATGAAGCTTTGGAGCTACTGACTGGGTTTGTGTGCCAGAAACATGTGTCGTGACCTCCAGTAGGGGAGGTGCACAGCTCAGTCCTCTGCCAGCTCCCTATAGCGCAGCGTCACACAAATCAGATCGACAAAGTCAGACATTCTGCAAGGCCCCAAATTTCCTTTCCACTCCTCCATCAATCTGCATATGCGCAAAGTCTGCTTGTGAGCATTTGCTGCCCCTCTAAATCCCGCTATGTTCCACTGTGCTGCACACGGAAAAAAACAAAACAAAATGCATGTCTTATGTGAATGCTAGCAGAGGCAGAGCTGCAAGTTTCTGACCTCAACCCTTAAGGCAAGCAATGATTAACAGGGTTGTGTTTGGCACTAAAAGTACGAAGAAAGCTCTAGATTGCAGTCTGCGCATTATAACATAAAATGGATTTATCATCAAAATCGAAATGTTCTCCGTTTAAAATCATTAGCAGTTATATGACATACAGTAGTGAGTGAGACATAAATATGATAATAGACACAAACCGACTGCA
Organism: Cyprinodon tularosa; assembly: GCF_016077235.1. Lineage (NCBI taxonomy): Eukaryota > Metazoa > Chordata > Actinopteri > Cyprinodontiformes > Cyprinodontidae > Cyprinodon > Cyprinodon tularosa. The sequence continues at coordinate 1,191,759 of NW_024038168.1, forward strand.
GACTGAACTCAGAGCTTCAGGGAAGGTGATGAGCATTGGTTCTTATCTTGAGGTGATTTAAATCAGAGTAGAAAATGTGTCTTGGAGAGGTATCTTTAATGAAGCAGTCCCATGCTATTACCGCCTGCCATCGGGGTGCTGTTATGACAGCTTCTGTAACAAAACAAACTGGGTGAAAGGGTTTGACCCTAAACTTTTGTTAGCTCCCATTGCGTGACTGCTGGCTGTAACAGTTAGCTTTAATGATATGCTGTGTGCAGAGAGTGTTTTTAATATCTGTAAAAATCATAACCAGTCAGATTAGCCCTTCTTTGTGACCCATCACTATGGAAAAATGAATTGCAGCCGCAGCCCCTGCACAGGAGAGCTGAAGACCTCTCCTATTCAGCCAGGCCAACAATCCCCTTTAACGACCAACCTTTCAGACACTGTTACAGGACCTGTTCGTCTGTTCCAATTTGCAAGTTTTCAAAAAAGAAAACAGGGCTTTGTTCAGCTACTGTATAAAACCTCGAACTCAACGCTATTCCTGACATTCTGAATTGAGAAAGCCTCCTGGATGGGAGGCAAAACGTCTTCAAACTTGGAAATTAGGTCAAGTGGCTTGTTTTGAACTTTTTTCTGAATATTTACATTTATGTTTGTTGTTTTCTAGAACAGTTTTTGGCTTTTATTTTTCCGTGGCTCAAATCACATTTTTTTATAAACTGGATTTTCATATTTATGTGTTTTATCCTGAGATTACTTTGAGTAAATCAGGAAGATCTCTAATGTAATGTTAAGCCTCTGTAAGGTGCAGGTTCTGTAGGTTTAAACACAGGTTGGTAATTTCCTGTTTATCAACTAAATTGAATCTAATGAGAATTCATGTTTTGTTGGTGCAATAAAAAAAAAGAATAAAATGAATCCACAGAGTTTGTAGGTAACTGCAATGACTTATCCTGTGCAGGAGGGTCCCAGATCTAACGATCGTCTTTTGTATAAGCCTACCTCTTCTATTCTGGGTTATTTTTAACACAGTAATTGTTGACACTTTCAGTGTGTCTTTAAGGTTCTTGGCTTACATGTAGTTTCATTTCAAGCCCTGTGTTTTGCAGCTTCCAACACTTTTTCTAGTCTCATAATTAGATATTTTAGGTTAGACAGGTAACTTTGGGTCTATTAGCTACCTTCCCTGGTTTATGCCCTCCTTGCCTGTCCTTTATAGATATATGGATGGCTATGTTTTAGTAGATTTGAAGTCTTTCTCTACTTTCGATTGATCAAACAGTTCTATATATATATATACAGGTGCTGGTCATAAAATTAGAATATCATGAAAAAGTAGATTGATTTCAGTAATTCCATTTAAAAAGTGAAACTTGTATATTATATTCATACATTACATACAAACTCATATATTTCAGATGTTTATTTTGTTTAATTTTGATGATTACAAATGACAACAAATGAAAATCTCAAATTCATCATATCAGAAAATTAGAATATTACTGAAGACCAATAAAAACAAAGGATTTATAGAAATGTTGGCCAACTGAAAAGTATGAACATGAAAAGTATGAGCATGTACAGCACTCAGTATTTAGTTGGGCCTCCTTTGGCCTGTATTACTGCAGCAATGCGGCGTGGCATGGAGTCGATCAGTCTGTGGCACTGCTCAGGTGTTATGATAGCCCAGGTTGCTCTAATAGTGGCTTTTAGCTCTTCTGAATTGTTGGGTCTGGTGTATTGCATCTTCTTCTTCACAATACCCCATAGATTTTCTATGGGGTTAAGGTCAGGAGAGTTTGCTGGCCAATTAAGAACAGGGATACCATGGTCCTTCAACCAGGTACTGGTAGCTTTGGCACTGTGTGCAGGTGCCAAGTCCTGTTGGAAAATGAAATCTGCATCTCCAAAAAGTTGGTCAGCTGCAGGAAGCATGAAGTGCTCTAAAACTTCCTGGTATGTGGCTGCGTTGACCCTGGACCTCAGAAAACACAATGGACCAACACCAGCAGATGACATGGCACCCCAAACCATCACTGACTGTGGAAACTTTACACTGGACTTCAAGCAACGTGGATGAAGTGCCTCTCTTCTTTTCCTCCAGACTCTGGGACCTTGATTTCCAAAGGAAATGCAAAATTTACTTTCATCAGAGAACATGACTTTGGACCACTCACCAGCAGTCCAGTCCTGTTTCTCTTTAGCCCAGGCAAGACGCTTCTGACGCTGTCTGTGGTTCAAGAGTGGCTTGACACAAGGAATGCGACAGCAGAAACCCATGTCTTTCATACGTCTGTGTGTGGTGGTTCTTGAAGCACTCACTCCAGCTGCAGTCCACTCTTTGTGAATCTCCCCCACATTTTTGAATGGGTTTTGTTTCACAATCCTCTCCAGGGTGCGGTTATCTCTCTTGCTTGTACACTTTTTTCGACCACATCTTTTCCTTCCCTTCGCCTCTCTATTAATGTGCTTGGACACTGAGCTCTGTGAACAGCCAGCCTCTTTAGCGATGACCTTTTGTGTCTTGCCCTCCTTGTGCAAGGTGTCGATGGTCGTCTTTTGGACAACTGTCAAGTCAGCAGTCTTCCCCATGATTGTGTAGCCTATAGAACTAGACTGAAAGACCATTTAAAGGCTTTTGCAGGTGGTTTGAGTTAATTAGCTGATTAGAGTGTGGCACCAGGGGCCATCAATTTTGAACCTTTTCACAATATTCTAATTTTCTGATATGATGAATTTGAGATTTTCATTTGTTGTCATTTGTAATCATCAAAATTAAACAAAATAAACATCTGAAATATATGAGTTTGTATGTAATGTATGAATATAATATACAAGTTTCACTTTTTAAATGGAATTACTGAAATCAATCTACTTTTTCATGATATTCTAATTTTATGACCAGCACCTGTATATATATATATATATATATATATATATATATATATATATATATATATATATATATATATATATATATATATATATATATATATTTTTTTTTTTTTTTTTTTCACACCATTGTTAACATCAATATCAAACATAAATATAAACACTGTTAGAACACACAATTTTTGATAGGATAGAGCACATTCTTTTTCATGTCATGCAACCAGGTTTAACATACAGATTGTGAAAAAAAAAAAGATTTTTTCTTTCCAATTATGTTCTGTGTCGTGACATCCTATTGATGCTCCATTTTGCACATTTGAGCAGCAGCATCTGCATCATTCATAAGTCACTGAAACTACTGGAGACTCTCAGGGTTCATCAGTGCGTTGTCATCATCATGATCACACACCAAACTGGCTTCTGTGTGTTGCATAACCGCTTAGTTCAGTCAGCTGACCCATGACTTATCCAAGCTCATCGCCTCAACACAGCTGCCACAAATGAGGAGGATCATTTTTTTCAGCTTTAGATGTCAGTTTAATCTGTTTTACCTCTGTGCCCTGATAATGCTCCATTCATCATAATATCTGCAAAATGTTGGCTGGAAAGAGAGGAGGGAGGAGAGGTGAGTGGAGGGGGGCAAAATCCGTATTTTAACTAAAGCAGCCCTGCAAAGCTGTTTCCCTGGAAGATTAAGAATGAATGGCAGAGCAGAAAAAGGCCATCAGATTATGTGGCTGGGCTGCAAAGAGCTGTCTTACCGAAGCCAATGAGAGAGTGGGGGTGGGCGTGGGGGCTGAGATCATAATGGGGATTAATAAAGTTCTTGGTATACTTGGTGTAGTTAGAATTTTATACCGTTTCTAAAGGTATGCCCAAAATTCACCAGGATTTTGCACTATCCTTATCTAATTGAAGGCCTCTGTTACTTAGAAGTGTGTTTTGGAAACCATTTTTATCTACCGTTTTCTGCCATATATACATCTTCACTCAGCCATTCAGTTCTGCTTACTTTAATAGAGCGCTGTCTATATGATCGGATTCTCTGGCTGTGCAGATCCCAGCGCAGCGGCCTGTGTTCAGGATTCCTGCAGGCAAATGACATCTGGGTCATACGTTCAAGAGGGCACTCTATTACCCTCCAAAGCTCCTGTTTTGGACTGGTAGTCAAATAGACCCGGGTTTCTTAGGGAGGAAGACTGTAGAATTGTTTTATCTTCAACTGAACAGCAGGAAATGTTTTTTTTTCTTCCCCATGTAAATCCTTATAATCCTGAAAACTTATTGCCAAGATTTATTTAATGCTCTAATGAAGGCTAACTGCCCACATCCTAAATAATAGAAAGAATTTCTCTGGGAAAAAAAAAAAGAATGAATGAAAACTTTTAGTACTTTTGTGAAATTTCCGTAAAAATTCAAAAAATATCCACTGGACTTGGTTTTCAAGATTTGAAGACGTTTTGCCACCTCTCCAGGAAGCTTTCTCAATTCAAATGTCTGGATCCGCAGTGAGTTTGAGTCTTATATAGACAAAGCCTTGTATCGCTTGGAAACATGCAAATAGTAACCGATGGGTTACTATTTACCGATGGGTCGTTTAGTTCCATCGTTAGCCTGTAATATCTGAACCTGTCTATGATTCTAGGGGTCGTTAAAGGGGGGATTGCCATTAAGGGGGGGATTGTCTCCTGTAATACCTGAAACCTGTCTATGATTGTTAACCCTTAACAATCATAACCCTTAACAATCATAGACTTGTATCGCTTGTTTCCAAGCGATACAAGGCTTTGTCTATATAAGACTCAAACTCACTGCGGATCCAGACATTTGAATTGAGAAAGCTTCCTGGAGAGGTGGCGAAACGTCTTCAAATCTTGAAAACCAAGTCCAGTGGAATTTTTTGAATTTTTACGGAATGACTATGACCTGGATGACTGAGAACCTTCATCAGCATTTTGTGAAATTATAAATATTCTTATAAGTATAACCACTATTGTCACTGCTTCCAGGCCAGAACTGTTTGAGATTAAAAAAAGAGAACATCGATTCATTTTAACCCCCCATTTTTTTTTTTTATAAACAATACACAGCCCCATCACAGCCTTGCAAACAAACATGAATCGTCTTAGATTGGATCTATATATTGTCTTGAGCAAATTAAGACTTATTTCTTTGTAGAAAATGTTTCCATAAAACCTTTGGTGGTGGGAGTACCTTGCGAAGCTGTCAACTTTGCACCATTTAGATTAATGCTGTTTTTTTTTTTTTTTACCATATTAACAGCATGGCCTTGAATAAACAGTAGTGTATAGGATTTCCTGAAAGCGCGCACATGCGCGTTCACGACGCTACGGAAGCCGGCAGACCAAACCAGCGCATTCAGCTCGGCAAAGAACTCATGCTCTTCCTCAACACTGAAGTCCTCAGACATTTTTCTTTCGTTGTTTCTTTCTTTGCACAGGTAAACAGCACATTTCTTCTTCTACGCTTGCATTATTGGCAGAGCAGACGCTGAATGCGCACTTTCATCTGGTTTGGTCTGCCGGCTTCCGTAGCGTTGTGAACGCTCTAAAAACATTCTAAATGACTTTGTTTCGAGTAAATTCTGGATGCTACCCACTCAGGACACTTGGAATACATTGGACGAGCAGTATGGAGGAATATTGACATGTTTTTTGTGGACTTTTATGGACCTTTCTGTCTCGGGCACCATAGACCTCCATTATTTGAATGTCAGCAGACAGCAAGAAGCCTCCCAGATCTCCAGATGCATTTGAGATATCAAAAAAGTACTCCAGAGTGTTGTTCAGCATGGGGGTGAGTAGAAAATGAAGGCTAATCGTGTTTTGGGTGTACTATTCCTTTAAAGCTAAGAGTATTCTTTAATATGTAAGCGTATAACAGGGGTTATCACTTGGTCGATATACAGAGGGCCTGTTTAAATAAGGGTCGAAAATGCAAATACTGAACCTGGCATGTAGTTACTGATGTTTCTAGTGTACGATTTATTTAATTTTTTTTCTGCAATAAAACAGAAGGTTTTGGAATGACAGCAGATAATCGTTTTACCCTTAAAAGATTTTGGTCATCGCTATAAATGAGATCTTTAATGCATCCAAGAAATTTTCGCTGTTTAATTAGAGATTGCTGCTGTTTATTTAACATTTTTTAAAGTATGCTTAAATAAATTTAAAAGTGTTAGAAGTTCTAAAATAAAAAGTTATTTTCCTCTTAAGGTGGTGGGTCATTTCCTCTCCTGGAGAATGAATGTCAAAGGACTCTAGGAGGGCCTCTACACTGTTCTAGCCCAAAGCAACCGCTTTGTGTTTCCCTTTGATTTCAGATATGATCATATGGCCACTAAACCACACATTACATTCGTCCTCTCTTTTTCTCTTTCCTTAGTGTGTCACTCTCTATTTCTATCTTTGTGCAGTGGTATGCCTCTAATTGTCTCAGCTGAAGGGAATGTTCACTGCACACAGTGAACATCAAATAACTGAAGCCCTGCAACATGAAACAATCTCACCCAGTGTGCTATATTTGAAAGTAAAAGGCTGTTAGTTGACCTTATCAAACACAATATGAAAGCTACAAAAGTGACCAATCTGGTAAAAAACACGAAATTTGGTAAAAGATAAGAACAAATAAGCAAATATAACATGGTTTTCTAAGTAGCTTAACAAAGTTCTTCACTGTAAAACGTTGATATTTATCAACAATGACCACAGAGTAGTCCTAGTTTTTATTCAGATAGGTTACCTCTAGCCATGTTTAATGCCGTGTTCAGACCGACCATGTTTTGAGCATCAAAAAGAAGTCCAATTCAGAGGCTTTTAACAGCAGTGCTGATGTCATTCAAAGCGTGTACAAAAATTTCTGTTGGGCATTGAAAAACCTGTTTGCTGCACTTCATTGTGGCTGAAATTGAATATTGAGGAGAGACCACAGCTTGGAGGATGTCAGTCCCAGCCAGTTCCTTGAACAGCTTCTCCGATTGGCTGATGCATAACATCAACCTCGTCCAGTTTATTTATAGGGCCATTCACAACACATGTCATCTCGAGCCGTTTTACAAAAACAATGCAGTCATATTGGTTAAAGTTTCTGTCAAGAAAAACAGTAATAAACTTGCAAGACATGCTCCTCCTGGATGTGCCTGCAGAAACAATTTTTGCTTGCATTTTGTCATTGACTCCTCAGCAATCCCTCACACCGATCATGCATGTAGCGATAGTGGAGAGGAAAACCAGCAGAAACAGGCTGTGTGAGAGGCCATCTGCCGAAGCTGACTGGGTTTTAAGGTGACAGAAACAGACAAAAAAAAAAGAAGCAGAGACACAAAAGGTAAGTGTAAATAGATTTTCCAGCTCTAGCTTCAGGTGCTTTGTGTATCAGATGATTGAAAGCTTAAAATTTGCTGCACCTCATGTGTAAAACACAATAAAACGTGCCCCACCAGACATGTGAAATGCACAGCAGGACCTCTGATGTCCACCGTTTACCTTGCATTTAAAGCAGAGGACAAGCAAGTTGGGTCTGAAGTCAGCATTAGGTCTTGTCTGTATGAAGAGTATTGTGTTATATCTACAGAAACAACTTAGAAATAGGTTGTATCCTTCCTAGTTCAAGCAGCATGATTGAATATGCTGTAGTCCGCTTGGCAGGCAATTTGCTGGCATCCCTAAAACCTCATTTTCTATGTCAGGCATGCCCAAAGCTGGCTTCAGAGGACCACTGTCTTGCAGGTTTTAGAGGTTTTCTTGCTTTCAGCACAGCTTATTCTGATCATTTCAGTTCAGCAAAAGCCTGTTTATCAGTTATTAATGGAAATCAGCTGTGCTGAAGCAGGGAAACCTTTAAAACCTAAACAAAGCAACCCAAGGAACCCCATTGAGTCTTCCTCTTATTTGCATGAAGCCTGTTACTGTCACAGCTTGAATAAACATAGTACTTGTCTCGACATGTCACAGGAAACCAGTTTTCTTTTTAAATATCATTGTATATCCCCCTGTTTCTTCTAATTTAACTCAAATAACTAATTATGAGTCTGATTCTCTTAACAACAACATCCATGCTGCAGAGTGCTGGTGTCAGGGCAGCCTATTGGTGCTTTGGTACTGTATGGATGGCTAAATCAGATTTTCTATTTTCTGAATGATCAGTCATTCTCTGTTTAAATCTTAATTCTGATGACTAGATGAGTAACTTGAAATCACATCAGTTGTGAATGTGTTGACACATAAATAAAGACAAATAAAGTGAATTTGTTTTTAATCTATTGGAACTATCATGCATGCTAATGAGGACCTTCCTGCCAAGATTGATGCCCAAGTTGGTTGTTTTTCTAACTAAATATCACAGTTTCCTCTTTAGCAATGTGAAATACTCATAAACACACTGTCAGCAGTGGCACGGGAAGGGGGGTGCTGCGGGGGCTGCAGCCTCCCTCGTCATAGCATCAGCCCCCCATGGTGGGGGGCTGTGGAGTAACATAATATTGTACTTAAAAACATGAAATTAATTATGTATTAATTTTTTAAGATACTGTGTTTGATATGGGATTAAAATGATGGGCTGTGTATAAGATATAAACTAATGATTCATTATTTTAATATTTCATAAAAAACTAGGCTACTCCCCCAGAAGCTTCCGCCACCTCACATTCGTTTAGGCATGGCTAGCAATACGCAGCAGAAACGTATTTCTGACTATTTCGAGGTGAGAAATGGTTTTAATTCCCCTATACTGCCGCATTTAGCGTTATTTATGTGCCTATCGTCTTAGTCCTGTGGCTGAAGAAGTCTACGCTAGAATAAGGCTGCATATCACTAAATATTATGTCTGTATTAAGCTATTTAGTGATAAAATATGAAATTAGTTAATTTTTTTTTGTGTGTGTGTTTTTTGTTTCAGATATGAAATCGTTCCCCATATCCATAGTCGAATGGACTTTCAAGACGTTCAATGCTCAGTTTAGGCTATATTTAGGCCATGTTTCATTCAAGTATTCCTGATCCTGTTGATTGGGAGCTGTTGTTTGTTTTGAATGATTAAAAGAGAAGAAATAAAGTTTAAAATGTTCATGCTTTGTTCCGATGCATTTTAAATGGCAGTTTTTGGCGACAAATGTAGGCCTATAATATTATGTTAAAAACGTCAGCCACAGCCCTCAACATAATGACGTCATATGTTTTCCAACCCAGCCATCAGCCCCCCTCGCTTGAAACAGCTTCCAGCGCGCCTGACTGTCAGTACAATGGAAAGAGTGTCCCACCAAAAGATAGGCCGTCCTTTGGCCTTGAAAAATCTATGACACTCTCACTAAATGATGAACAAGACTGCTTTTATGTACATGTGTTCCTTTGTGTGCCTGACCTGAATTACAAACTTCAGATGATAACATACCAATGCTTACTTTTGGAAAGAGAAGCAGAAATCAACACCGTATGTCAAATTGAAAATGCAGAAGTTTCAGAATGACACACAATAAATGTAATAAATCCCTTTTACAAAACTTCCCTCTGATAAATGGTATTGTTACCTGTGCAGAGGTTAGTTCAAACTGGCATCAGACAGATCTGATGCCACTTTGATGTTTTCTCCAACAAAAACATCATGGACATGCTTTTTTTTTTCTTTTAACACGACAAACATGCATGCACAGTAGAACACTGGTGCAAGCTTATTTCAACACAATAAATTGGCAGAATCGACTTAAAAAGCAAACACATGCAGACATGTAATTAAAGCATCTTGGTATTTGATTTTTATACCAATGATGATCACAACAAGAAAATATTCTTGATTAATAGATGAACAACTAAACGAAGCAGAAACAGGGGCAGTTGAAACCATGGGTCAGCTCTTCAACATAAAACACCCGGATTTCCGCTCACAGAGAGTTGGACTTACTCCTTTCCTGGGCTGCAGAGGGAAAACAGTGCTTGGCTTTATGGCTGAAACCCACTAATTGCAGACTAAAATAGTTCCTGTCACAGGTTTACTGTCTGAGGGTAATTGGTGTTGTTGTAAACTCACAGTTACTTACGGTAGCCCTAAGGCCTTATATCTCAAAGCGACAGTTTTGATCTGACTTGGAAGAAAAAAAAATTCACAGTTTGAAAAAACAAACGAACCCTGCCTTAGAAGCATTAAGCATTATAAGTAAATAAAATCTAGAAAGGGCTGAATTTAGTCTCAAGTGAGAAATAAAAAAAAACAGTGAGGAAAAACAAACAAAAAAATCCAATTGTGATGAATCACGAAGAAAAAAAAATGTAAGACAAACAGTGCCTTTAAGTTTTACTATGTGGTGGAAATTCAGGTGTGGCCTCATTTGATCAGGAAGACAGTATCTGTTAGCTTAAAGAGGCTCTTCATCTGGCCAAGTGCTCTGCTAAGCTGTGACATCATCCTGGAGAGATCAGCTGGGCTGCGGCTGCCACCGTATTAAATTGTGAAGCATGGAATTTTACCTGTTTTCCAGTATTTGTTCCTGTTTCTTTCCTAGAAATAGCTATGGGCTCAGCTCTGAATAACTATGTGCTATCATTCATCCTTTTGAAATGAAAACTGGCTAAGAGCTCATCTGCTTGTTTTTCCTCCTTTGGAGCTAGTTTACCGTTACCTTGTCTAATAAAGTATTTATGGATCAGTGCTTCTATGTTACTCTTGTGTTTCTGCTTCTCTCACTTTGAACCCCTGTCAGGCTTAGCAAGAAGTTGCTTAAACTGAGCCTGGATCTGTTTTGGATCTGAGACTTTCCTCTTCTGTCGCTGCATACATGTTTGGTGTGAGGGATTGCTGCAGAGTCAGCAATGCAGTGCAAGGAAATGTCTGCTGTGGCTACATGCTCATTCAGGAGGAGCGATTTGAGCAAAATCAATAACTCAGTTGAGTTTCCTTAGATAGAAAAGTTTTATCCAGCCTGTGTGTATAATCTGCTTCTTTCGTCCCTGTTTAGTGCATTGAGATGATGCATTGTGAGTCCTATATAAATAAACTAAACTGAATTGAAAAAGTTAGAATCTATTTACTTTTAGATTATTTTATTTAGATTGAATAGATACACAGAGATGAGATGTGTGATGAATAAACAATCATCCACAACAGCAAAAAAATACACTTTCAATCTTTGATAATGTAAATAGTTGTTTTAGCTTCACTCAAAATTAAAAAGAGTTTCTGAAGTGACTCTTTAAAAAGGAGTTAATATCATACTTAGAGTTAAAAACCTAAATTAGTTTATTTCACTGTAAATCCAGATCAGCTTGCATTTGAGACTGGTTAGTAATGGCCATAGAAAATATGTCCCTTCTCACTCTACAGTAGACAGGTGATTCAAATCTGTCTACTGACTTTTTCTTCTTTTTTTGTCTTTTTTACATTTTTTTAGATAAGAGTTGTTTTAAGACAGAAGTGCAGGTTGTTTTTGGCCCCTCTTCTTGGCCCCTGTTCGTCCCCCTCCATAACTAATCTGGATTTCCGCTAAACGATAACAAGTGCCCGTCCTACTGCAGGTATCTTCCTAATTAACTTTTGACAGAACTTAAGGTACACAATTCCGTAATATCCCATCAAATCAGACTCTGAAGGAATTTATACTTTCTGATCTTTGAATAATTAAGTGTAATCTACACATCTTTATGATTAGTGGACGTAGTAAACCCTCATCTTCCTAAAGAAGAAGACAACTGTATATAAGTTTAACATATTGAATCCCTTGGGGTTTAGGAGGTGAGACCCAGAGGAAGTGGAAGAGTCTGATTTTTATGCAGTTTTATGCAGAAGTTTTAGAAGTTAAAGCTCTACAAAGATTCATATGAGGGGGATGTTTGCCCAGTTTAACCTTCAGCTGGAGGGTTACTGCTGTCAGGAAGCAAACAATAATTCAAAAACTGAGGTTAGAGAAATGAAGGCAGGGTGTCAAATGAGTTTCCCTTATTTTGCTCTATATTTTCCATCAATGTAGGAACTTTGAAAGTATATCGAGTTTAAAAAGGTATTGTATGAGATTAAGGAAGAAAATAGCATAACGCATTTCATCTATATGAAAACCATACCTGAACTGGATGGGAGATTTTAAAAAGGTGGACCTCATGCTTCATCTGGTTAAAAGGGAATTAACAGTAGAATCACCAAAAATTGAAATTGAAAGTCAAAAGAAGAAATATCTAAACTTTAATTGCAGGTCTTTAGATGACAAACATATTTTTAAAAGCAACGATAAGTAATTTATCTCCACTGTGACACAGCTGGGTTTTTTTGTTTTCTACATTGAATCTCAACCAGACACTTTTTACATGTGCACTAGTGCCAGAGCACATGTGCATCTTCAAACTAAACCCTTTAAACACACTCTGCCCTCTTGTCACGCCTTTTTTTTTCTTCTATGTGACAGTGGAAACAACGTGGTTCGGTTCAGTGAGCAGACAGTAAAGTGTGAGCTGCTCTGTGGGTTGGGAGGACCCACTCGGTAGCTGTGAAAAGCATCGCCTGCTCCATGACACTACACTGTGCTGTGTTTTCTGTCTACAGCAGGAAGCTGCTTCCCTGGAATGCTTCATTTCTGGCAATGCACAGCAAAACTGCAGGTCTCCTCTGTTTTTTTTTTACTGCAGTGCACAGAGACACTGGATGTGAGTGTGTGGTTTGGTGATCGTGTTGGTACACTGTTATATGAGAACACCACTACTGACTGAAATAAAGATTTATATCCTTTGTTGATCCACCAAGTTTCCACGCTCACCCCTGATAAGCGTCCCATCTCTGTTGAAAGAGAGCATCCCCACAGCATAATACCATCATCACCATGTTTTACTATAAGGACACTTGGTTGTGAGTAATGCACAGAGATGGCAAAAGTACTCACTTTCCGTACTTGAGTAAAAGTACAGATACTTGTGTTAAAAAATACTCTGGTAAAAGTGGAAGTACTGATTAAACTTCTTTACTCAAGTAAAAGTAACAAAGTACAGGCTTGTAAATTTACTTAAAGTATAAAAGTAAAAGTAGAAACCACTTTTTTCATGTCGTTGCCTACATTTTAAATGGATGTCTGCCAATAGGACTAGATCTCCGTTGTGTTCATTTTCAATCATCTCGTCGTCCATACTACTATGCTAACGCCACCGCCACCAAGCTGCAATGATTTGCCGCAAATGAATACCGCTGAATCTGTCGATTCATCTTGTAGTGGTTCGTCAAATGCAACGTAGATTCCCATCCAATTAGATTGAATTTGGTATTGATGACGTGAAAAATAATAACGGTAACTCCATTGAAATGATTCAAAACTAAAGTAACGAGCCAATTTTTTAAAATGTAAGGAGTAGAAAGTACAGATATTTGTGTAAAAATGTAAGGAGTAGAAGTAAAAAGTCACCATAAAAATAAGTAGTAAAGTAAAGTAAAAATATCAGAAAAATCTACTTGAGTACAGTTACGAAGTATTTGTACTTCGTTACTTCCCATCTCTGGTGATGCACCATCTTCTATATGTTTGTTGTGTTTTCTTCATGGTCACTGCTTTTAATTACTCAGGTTACATTTGTCGGATTTTAAAATCTATTTGAAGATCTAGAAAATGTCAGAGTAAAAACAATAAAAGAAGTCTTTCTCTTTGTTCTTATCTAATAACCTTTTTGCTCACCCCCCCAACATCTGCCAATGGACATATGCTTCAGAGATGCTGTGTTTTTTGCTCAATCTCTAAAAGACAAAAAGAAAGAAAGTTGCTTAAAATGTGCATTAAAAAAAATCTAAAGTTGAACAGATATCAGTTTACGGAAGCTGGTTTTAAGTTGTTGTGTCACTAATGAACTCCACCCATAGGTGAACAAGGCAGGGGGGAGGCAGCAGAAGATAAAACAGACATATATCAAATGTGTATGACGTGTCACCCAACGATGAGAGTGCTGCTCTGTGACTGTATTTGCGTATCAAATGACATGCCGCTCACTAAGTCGTTCTTCTCTGTGCAGCAGCTTTTAATGTGTTTGCTCTCATGTCTTCTCAGTATAAATTGTTCCAGCTTAAAGGAAAACTAAAGGAAAACGTGACTGATTCTCTATCAGGTGGAACCGAACAGGTGGAACAACTCCTGAGAATGCTGACAGGCCTGGATTCATCCAGGGTACGTTAGGTACTTACAGGAGGCCCACTAAAAGAAACAACAATAAACTTTACTGCTCTGAAACTTAAAGGAATAGTACACCCAAAACATGATTAGCCTTCATTTTCTACTCACCCCCATGCTGAACAAAACTCTGGAGTACTTTTTTGATATCTCAAATGCATCTGGAGATCTGGGAGGCTTCTTGCTGTCTGCTGACATTCAAATAATGGAGGTCTATGGCGCCCGAGACAGAAAGGTCCACAAAAGTCCACAAAAACGTGTCAATATTCCTCCATACTGCTCGTCCAATGTAATCCAAGTGTCCTGAGTGGGTAGCATCCAGAATTTACTCGAAACGAAGTCATTTAGAACGTTTTAGAGCCTAAACAGTAGTGTATAGTATTTCCTAATAGCGCCCCCATGCGCGCTCACGATTCTACGGAAGCCGGCAGACCAAACCGGAAGGAAGTGCGCATTCAGCGTCTGCTCTGCCGATAATGCAAGCGTAGAAGAAGAAATGTGCTGTTTACCTGTGCAAAGAAAGAAACAACGAAAGAAAAATGTCTGAGGACTTCAGTGTTGAGGAAGAGCATGAGTTCTTTGCCGAGCTGAATGCGCTGGTTTGGTCTGCCGGCTTCCGTAGCGTCGTGAGCGCGCATGGGGGCGCTATTAGGAAATCCTATACACTACTGTTTATGCTCTAAAAACATTCTAAATGACTTCGTTTCGAGTAAATTATGGACGCTACCCACCCAGGACACTTGGAATACATTGGACGAGCAGTATGGAGGAATATTGACACGTTTTTATGGACTTTTATGGACCTTTCTGTCTCGGGCGCCATAGACCTCCATTATTTGAATGTCAGCAGACAGCAAGAAGCCTCCCAGATCTCCAGATGCATTTGAGATATCAAAAAAGTACTCCAGAGTTTTGTTCAGCATGGGGGTGAGTAGAAAATGAAGGCTAATCATGTTTTGGGTGTACTATTCCTTTAAGCTCATGCAAAAGAACACAAGAGGGTGCTTGTTGTCTGAGCTGACTACAGATGTAGTTTTTTTAGCAGCAGATTAGAGCCTGGGCGCTGGAGGAGTTGGATCTAGAGACAGAGAACTTGGTTAAAAAAGCTAAAAGGGCTTTCAAGGATTTAAGAAACTTAAAGGCCAGAACTGGCTGTTTGACTGAATCTGATGATCTGTTAATGAGGGGATTCAGAGTCAGGCTATTTATGGGAGGATGGTGAATGGAGACAGCCCAGCCAATCAGATGCCTCTTCTGTAGAGTGGCGATCCAATGCATTTCTTTCAGACATCAGGAGCTCAAACGGTCTTTTAAAAACATAAACAAATGTCCTTCCAGACATTAATTATGTAAATGTTTGTTTCCAATAACTAAGCTTATTTCAGTTAAAGGATGTAATGATATTTCATCCAATTATATCCATGCTATAAAAGGTAAATCTCATCTTTTTTGGAAAAGATGGTTTAATATGAAGGGCAAAATAGCATAATTTAAGATTATGATTAAGATTATACTAATATAAACATAACATAAGATTAAGATTATACTAAAATTCAAAATAACCCTCCAGAGTTTTCTCCTGTATAGGCTCAGACTCTATTTAGACTCCCTAAAAAAATATGCTGTTTGTTTTTGTTTTCATTCATTTTTGCACACTACTGTAAACTTTTGTACTATTGCCATTCAGTCTTCCAATCTCAATCCTTTCTGCTTCTGCTGATGAAATCCCAGCAGGGGTGGGACAGCCATTTAGAGTGCTTTTTATTGCCTCACATTCATTTTTTATCTGGGTTCCTAATCAGATTTATCCTTCAGAGCTGCATATCTGCATTCTACAGAATCTTTGAGTTATACAAATGATACATAAATCCAGTTCTGAATTATTTAGAAACTGAAAACGTGGATTTGGTTTATGCAGAACATCAGGAGAGCTGTTGCAGATTTCATCAATAAGGATGAGTTCTGAAGTTGTAATGTGCCAGTCAGCTTGTGTCAGTTTAAATAAATGAAAGTGTTAGAGAGTATTTAAAGTGTTTTCCTTTGACGCTTTTTAGAAACACAGAGTAAGAACAGTTTCTCTAACTCAGTCTTAGCAGTTTCAACAAGCTCAACATGAATAGAGTTTTCTTCCTGAATAAATGCCCAATGGAAGAAAATCAGAGCAATGAGAAGATATTTCAGATCAAATGCAGGTCAGTCCAGCCTCTGCTCAAAGCAGACTGGAAGAATGATGTAGCTGAAGACCAGGAAATCCTGAAAAATCTCTCAGCTGAGATATTTTGTGCTTTTAAAACAAACTCCGATTGGTTCCCCACATTGGTGCAGTTTGTCTATAACAGCAATTACACTGGAAAACACCTGGATAATTGGTAATTTCTCCAAACAGACATTAAAGATGGTACTTTATGATGTCAATGTAATCTGACTTTAATAACACAGCTACAAAGGGTTTGCAGCAAACATGAGCCAAATGTCTTTTTGAAGTCTTCTCAATAAGGCATAAAACCCAATTAGGTTGCCAAGACATCTCCTCAAACTCATTTGGTATACTTCCCAGATAATTGTACCTGAAAAAGTCCCCAGAAACAAATGAATTATATAATTAACCTCCCTGTGTTTATTACTAGCTCTAACCCTTCTTTTTGTGTTTCCATTTGGTTTTCCAGCCCCAGACACACCTTACCTAGAAACTAACCCTTCTCAGGTGGTTTGTGGCAACAGGTCTTTGTTCAATTAGAGCTTTTCTGGTAAGGAACACCTAAAAACTACCAAAAAAATTACAATATAATCAATTCACAACTAATTAGGACCAAAGTAAATAAGACTATAGACACGTACAGTTTGCTTAGTCGATAACTCACATTTACCAAATGGGTTGAGGTTCACTGAACATATAGTTAGAGCAACATGGCTTAGATCAGGGGTCTGCAACCTGCTAAAAGTGGCCCTTTGGACCCCCGACAATGGAGCTTAAATCTAAAAAATAATAAGAGCCAACTAATGGTTTTGACAATAGTATATTAATAATACCATTGTTACAAGCTTCAGCAGGTTTTTTAAAGAACATTTTAATTTAATTTTCACTAAAAACCAACATTTAATAAATCTGGAATATGTTTTTAGATTCCTAATAATAATAATAATAATAATAAATCCAATTTGTACCGCACTTTTCATTAAGAAAAATCTCAAAGTGCTACACAGTGCAAATAAAATCAAAGATAAAAATCAACCATAAAAATCATGTGGTCATTAACAAAAATCTCAAAGTGCTACACAGTGCAAATAAAATCAAAGATAAAAATCAACCATAAAAATCATGTGGTCATTAACAAAAATCTCAAAGTGCTACACAGTGCAAATAAAATCAAAGATAAAAATCAACAACATAAAAATCATGTGGAGGCAGAATAGGCTTGCTTAAATAAAAAAGTCTTCAAGCCTCTTTTAAAATCATTCAGTGGTTGTGGAGCTCTCAGATGATCTGGGAGAGAGTTCCAGAGACGGGGGGCAGCGACAGCGAAGGCCCGATCTCCCATGGACCTTAATCTGGAGCGAGGAAGGTGAAGGAAGTTGCAGTCTTGTGATCGAAGAGATCTGGTGGATGAGTGTGGAGTGAGAAGGTCCTTCAGATAATCCGGTGAGGATCCGTTTAAACACTGATGGGTGATGAGTGCGATTTTGTATTGAATTCTGCAGGTGATGGGAAGCCAGTGAAGGTCATGCAGAATAGGTGTAATATGGGCAAATTTGCGGGCCCTCAAGAGAATCCTGGCTGCGCTGTTTTGAATGTATTGGAGCTTCTGAAGATGTTTTTTATGGATTCCAACAAACAGAGAGTTGCAGTAGTCTAACCTGGAGGAGACAAATGCATGAACGAGAGTCTCAGCATCAGAAAAAGAAAGAAACGGACGAATTTTGGAGATATTTCGAAGGTGAAGGAAACAGATTTTAGACAGATGCTTAATGTGATTTTCAAAAGTAAGTTGAGAATCCATTCTAACTCCAAGATTTGTAACTATGGTGGAAAATGGGATGTCTTGTCCAGAAAAGGAAACAGTCGTCATAGTTGAAGATTGAACCTGGTGAGGTGTTCCGATCAGCATGGCCTCATTTTTGGAGCAGTTTAACTGAAGGAAATTCTGAGTCATCCACTTCCTTATCTCCTCCAGGCAGGTAGTGAAAGCATTAAGTGAAGATGGTGATGATGCTCCAGTTCTAATATAAAGTTGTATATCGTCGGTGTAGCAGTGAAAGGAGATGTTATATCGATTTATGATTTGACCCAAAGGCAGCATGTAAAGGGAAAACAGCAGGGGCCCTAATACTGACCCCTGTGGGACACCACAGGAGACAGAGACAGCCTGGGACTTGGCCTTGCCGAGGCTAACACATTCCAGCCGATTGGAGAGAAAAGATTCCTCCCGCCTTTGGTGGAGAGGAAGCTGAGCCAAAAAGCAAAGCTCTCGATTTACTGGTTGATCTATGTTCCTACCCTCATCTATGGTCTTGATTTTTGGGTCTTGGCCGAAAGAACAAGATCCTGGATACAAGCGGCTGAAATGAGTTTTCTCCGTAGCGTGTCTGGGCTCTCCCTTATAGATAATCATCTGAGTCATCGGGGAGGACTCAGAGTAGGGCCCCTGCACCTCCACGTCGAGAGGAGCCCCAGCTCCTCCGAGGAGCTGGGGAGAGTGACGTCTGGGCCTCCCTACTGAAGCTGCTACTCCCACAACCGACCCCAGATAAGGGGAAGAAGATCATTACCTTGGAAACTAGGTTTATTCTTTCTTAGAATATCCTATAGAACAGAATCCAAAACATATGCTTCCTCTTTAAGAAACTTCTATGTTTTGTCCTTCTTTTAAAATATAAAAAACTGAAAATAAACAATTTTGTGTGTAAAATGGCAAAAAATGTCCTATTGTAAATATTTAAGAAGAATAATAAGTTGTGTTTTATGAGTAATATCTGCGGCTGTGAACAACTTTTATTGAGCTGGGGTCAGAATAAAATTGCTCTTAGGCTTAGGGTGTGCAGAGTCCTGGCAAGCTAAGATGTGCTCCAAAAGAGCTGCAAAGTATTGGCAAACTTTACATTTACTTTTCTTTTTTTCTGGATGGATAACATTTTAATCTGATGCTTAATTGTGACGGTTTAAAAAAATTTGGTCTGAGAGCCCAAGAGTAGCCTCTCAAGTAGAAATAATGACAACATCTGATGTGGACAATAGAGCTTTGACCAGAGTGCTTTGAAAGGTTTACAACGAGAGCCAGTCAATGGGGCACCACTGCATATATTTACTATAGAAGTTGTTTAATAAGATTAGCTTTATTGTATTCTGCTGGTCACGCGCAGACAGCTTCATTGGTTCTGTATTCACACACAGTCTAATCTCTACTGATGCAGATTTAACAAGCCTTGCATGAAGCCTCATGGTAAAAAGAATGAGAAAGTTCTTCTTTTTTTTTTAATAAACACTTGAATTTGTTTTGAAAAATCAAATCAGGTCTTCGAAAATGCAAACATATATTCCCATAAAGGAATGAGATGATTTCGTCTGTGAGGAATTCCGTCATATCGGGTAATTACAGAGAACAGGACATCTATAAAACTTTTTCTTCGCCTCTTTTAAGTTTCGTTGGTAGCATTTATTGTGGCTCTGTTCCTTTTATAGAAATTGACAGCATTGTGTGCACATTTGTTCCTCTAAAGACACAACTCTGAAACTGACACATCAACCTCCATTGTGCCAATCTAGTATTTGGAAAATCATTATTTAAACTGTTTGTTGCAGTATAAGTTCACAAAGACATAAGTAGGGAAATTAGCCCTTAAAGGAATATATTCATAAGGATGAAATATATATATATAAGTATGTTTACATAAACAAAAATAGCATTGCAACACGTATTGCATATAGGACAAAACCTTATCTCTTTCTCTTTCACAGAAGGATAGAGATAACGGGATGATTGCACAATCTCTCTAGATGAGCCATAGCTCTGTTCCCTTATTATGCTCCATCCTCTTCAGCTCAGGTCTTATACAGGATTTTGGTTTGAAAAATGAAAAGTAAATTTAAGAAAGATTATTTGCACCTGGAGAATCATTTCATTTTTCAATCTGATATGTAATTTCAAAGATTTAATGACATCATCCACTGGAATATGGAGATAAAAAAGGCCCAAAGCATCATAGTTTCCCTACCTTACCTGTCCTCTGTTAAGGTGAACCCACATGGACTGTTGGTGGACAAAAAGCTCTGTGTTGGTTTTATCTGACCAAACCACACAGTTCCAATTAAAATCACAGTAGAGTTTATAAACTCCTCAAGTGATAGGATATAAAATACTTTTTACGTAGAGACGTAATGATGTAATATGTCACTCTGTAAATAACAACCGTTTTAGATTGTTTTGCTTACTATCCTGCTCACGGTGCATCGTGGCAAGATAAAGCCAGATGTTATTCCAGCCTTATTCTTCGCAGTTCCAGATGTTTTAAACTTTTAAACTATTGCTCCAACTGTGTGAAGCTGCTCTCTGACTTATGAAGAAAGACACTTGGATGTAATGTTATCCTTTGGCTTAAAGAAATAGACCATTATCCACAGCAGAGGCAGTGTGTCATCCTCCTTCCTAGGACAGAGACACCTCAGATACATGTATTGTGGAGGAAAAAACACTCAATTTGTTTGAGTAAGAAACTTCTTAAAGTATAGTTATTGTTTCAACTGTGACTTCAAAATAAAAGAAAAGGGACCCTGGGACTGAGAAGGAATCAGCCTACATGTCAAGATCAGTGCTCTAATAGCTGACCTAAGTGTTTATTTCACTCACCTGCCTAACTCTGTTTGGTTGTTAAATATTACTCAGCTTATCCACTCGCTCCTGGTGCTTTATTTATGTCTCAGCCAAGCTATCGGGGCCAGATCATTGACTTCATGTTTTAAGGTTGAGTTGGAGATCATTGCTTATTTCCATTGTTCATGTTCTCGTTCTCAGAGGTCAGTGGTGAGGGAGGGTTTTTAGTGTTGTCTTGGTGTTTCCTGATCATGTCCTGGTTCTTATCCACCTGGCTCAGTGCCCTGTTCCTGTTTTAGGTTCAGTTGAGGGAACTAGTTTAAAGTTCTATAGTTTTCATGATATCATGTCTCGTTCTGCCTCTCAACTACTGAGCCAACCTGCTTCCATCTGAACAATTCTGTCTGAATTCTCTGTCGGACTCTTGGAACCCTGGACCTGCCTGTTCTTGTTCTGATCTGAACCCATCTTTGGCTATGGATGCCAAAATCTATGTGCCTACATGTTCTGAGCTATTTCTCTGACATGGCCCAGATTCATGCTGGTTCACTGAGGTTGCTGCATCGGGGACGCTCTGGGCGGCTCCCACTGCATCTTGTTGGCAATCCAGCCTCACTTTAAGAAGTTCTAGTGAACTGTAAAGCTAGAGTTGCCATTCAGGGGTGGAAACCCAACCCCACCACCCACTTGCGCAGTCGCTGCAGATCAACAGCTCTGTGTTTCTGTTCTGTTCTGTTTTGAATCTTCCCACTCTCTGTCTCACATTACACTACATCTTGTAAAGTAAGAACATTGGTCCCTAACAAGAGGTCTTTAATTTGATAAATAACAGTATTTCCTGTCTGACTTAACATTTTTTAAGGAAATCTCAAGAGAGGAGATCAGACATATGCATGAAGCTATTTATTGCATGCCAGAATGGCTTTAGTATGTCGCTTATGTCTGTAAAGGTGATTAGATACAATAAACAAAAAAAAAGATATAAAAAATTTGACATGGGAATACAAAAAAGTAGCAAAGCTGAACCCTTTATACAATATAATAAAAAAAGCTCTTATATGTAAATGGAATCATCAGATCATTCTGTCTTTTAAGAAACAAATTTAACATATAGGTTAACTGAGAAAAATACAAATGTCCCAAAAAATAAATAAATACAGAGCACAAATTTAGAAAAAATTATTAATTATATTTAATTACATATAGGCAGAATAAAAGCTGAATCACAACCCTAAAATAATAATATCTCAGTTAGCAATTTAATTTCAACAGTCAAAGGCAGTTCTAAGCAAATGTGTTTTTAACTTTGACTTAAAAGAGCTCAGGCCTGGATTTGGAGTCACACTCAACATTAAAGTGGAAAAATACACTCCAGACCGATTCAACTCTGTCCTTAAAACAGGCTTAGGATTACATATGGCCTCCATGTGCCTGTGCGATCTTCCCTACAATGCTTGGGCATGTTCCTGATGAGCTGAAGGATGGTCTCCTGAGGAATCTCCTCCCAGACCTGGACTAAAGCATCCAACAACTCCTGGACAGCCTGTGGTGCAACATGGTGTTGGTGGATGGATCGAGACATGACGTCCCAGATGTGATCAATCAGATTCAGGTCTGGGGAACAGGCGGTCCAGTCGGTAGCTCCAGTGGCTTCATCTTGCAGGGACTGCTGACACACTCCGACCACATAAAGTCCAGTATTTTCATGCATTAGGAGGAACACAGTGCCAACTGCACAAGCACATGGTTTCACAAGGGGTCTGAGGATCTCGTCTCAGTAGCAGTCATGCTTCCTCTGGTGAGCACGTGGAGGGCTGTGCGGCCCTCTATAGAAATACCAACCCACACCTTTACTGGCTCACTGCCAAACCGGTCATGATAAAGGATGTTGCAGGCAGCAGATCACTCTCCACGATGTCTACAGACACTGTCAGGTCTATCACATGTGCTCAGTGTGAACCTGCTTTCATCTGTGAAGAGCATGAGCACCTGTGGCGAAATTGCTAATCCTGTTGTACTCTGGCAAATGCAAGCTTCCTGCACGGTGTTGGGCTGTGAACACAACCTCCATCTGTGGACGTCAGGCCTTCATACCATCCTCATGGAGTAAGTTTCTAACCAACTGTGCAGAAACATGCTCATTTGTGGCCTGCTGGAGGTCATTTTGCAGGGCTCTGGCAGGGGCCCTCCTGTTCCTCCTTGCACGAAAGCAGAGGTAGCGGTCCTGCTGCTGGGTAGTTGCCCTCCAAAGGCCTCCGCCATGTCTCCTGGTGTACTAGCCTGTCTCCTGGTAGGGCCTCCAGCCTCACTATGCTGACAGGTACAGCAAACCTTCCTGCTAAAGCTGGCATTGATGCACCATCCTTGATACCCTACACTATCTGAGCCACTTGTGTGGGTTGTAGAGTCTGTCTCATGCTACTATGAGTGTGAAAGCACCACCAACATTTAAAAGGGAGCAAAACATCAACCAGAAAGCAAAGGTACTGAGAATTGGTCTGTGGTCCCCACCTGCACAACCACTGCTTCAGTCAGTGTGTCTTGCTAATTGCAATTAATTTCTACCTGCTGTCTATTCCATTTGCATAACCAATGTGAAAGTGCCGGTCGATCAGTGTTACTTCCTAAATGTATAAATGTAAAACATATATATATATACATATATATATGTATATTGGTAAATGAATGTTAATTTGAACACTGTGAGGTGTATTTGGACAAACCAATGTTTAGAGAAGCTTCAGTGATATAAAACTAGGGGCAGCTGGAGGTCAAGGTTCTACAGCAGTGGGTCACCACCCCCATAGATTCACCCTTGCGCTCCTGGTACTGCTGCTCAATACACAGGGGTGTTTGTATAGAGGTTGATCGCTGCCTCAGAGAGAATCAGTGACGAACTATGGACTCAGGCCAACTTTATTACCAGCCCGAGATAGAAATCAGTCCACTTTCAACCCTTTCAGGAGCTTATTTGAAAGTCAAGATGCATTTATCACATTCTGATCTAATTAAACAACCTGGAGCTGTAAAGAAAGCAGGGACCAGCTATTATCTGACTTCATTAGCCACAGGCACAGCATGAAAAATGGTCCCCCCATCCTTCACAGCTTTAAGCCAACTGTCTCACCACGTCTGCTCCTGCATCTGTTTACGAATTTAATCTGTGCCCAGCTCATCTTTTCCTTTCCTGCCGCAACTTTTTACCTTTATCTATTATAAGTTTCTTCTTTGAAAACTTGCTTCTAAGTTCAATGTACAGACTTTTATATTGGCTTTAATTTTGGTAGAAATATTTTTTTAACACCTTCCTTGTTGTAAATCTGATTTACAGGAGCAAACTAATATCAAACTAAGGCATGTTTTGTTTTTCTTTCTTATCAAGCAGCAAAAAGCTTGATCCGAGAGCTTCATGATATTTAAGGAAATAATTAAAATTTTCATTAGATGTTAAATAAAGTATTGTTAAAATCTGTTGCAATTAGAATTACTTAATCAAATACTCTATGCCCCTATCAGACTGTATTCTGATAAAAAATTCAGATCTTTTGTATGTCAGTGAGCTCTATGTTTTGTTGGTTTAAGGGGCAGGGAATCTATCCAGCTGATCAAACATACTGTTGGCAATCAGCAAATGCATGGCACTTAAAAAATATTTGTCAATCCAATATTTCTTCCGTGTTTCTCTTTCTGTTTGAGCTTTGTGTACAAGAATGAGATAAAGATATTATTTTCAACAAGAATCTTGTAAAGTTCTTGTAAAGGAGGAACAGTTGGAAGTATGGACTTGTCTTTAAATTACAGACTTGCATCAAAAGAACATGTATGCCATCTGCTGGTGTTTTGGGGTATCACATATCTGTGGCTGGTAAGCCTACAAAGAACAACCAAGCTATTTCAAAAAGATAGTATCTGGGTATATCTTCCTGAAATTTATTTTTATATTTTAAGACCTACACTTTTATTGAATGGTTTACAGTGTAACCTTCATGAATTAAATGTAATTAGACCATTAAAACAGAGGTTGGTAATCCAGCTTCAGTATATATTCAAAGCGGTAAACACAGTTCTATACCTTTTTATTTCAAGCTGCACAGCATAGACAGGAGCCCCAATCTAAATGTAACAAATCCGTTAAGACTGTTCAGTTAAACTGGACGTTGGTGACTGTGATAAGTGCTTTCTGAATATTGCTGGCATTAAGGAAGAACCTTGGAAAAGAAGCTTGTATGCTTTTTATCATTGTTCCTTTACAATATGGAACCTGCAATGTTCCTATCGTCACAAAGGAGCTATAAGGAATCCTCAATAGTCTAAAATACTTTGCATGAAGGATGTATAAGCACAGACCAACTCTAAGAAAAATAAACAATGCAGGCCAACAAATATCTCAACAACTCCCCATTACTAAGGGGTGGACCTGTTCTTCCGGTTGAATTTGCATGTTTTCTTAGCCATAACAAGGCTTTGTTTGGCTACTTTATAAAGCTTGGAACTCAAAGCTAATCCAGACATTTTGAATTGAAAAAACTTTTGGATGGTAAGTGAAACGTCTTCAAACGTGGAGAACAAAGTCCAGTGTTGTCTTTTTTACTTTTTTATTTTTTTTTTGGAATGACTATTACCTAGATGACTGAGATTCTTCACCAAAAAGCTAGAGGTTATCTTTGCCTGATCTCTGCCTGCCTGTGTACCGACCGGGACCGTTTGCTGACCTCTGAGTCTGCCCCTGTCAGCCCCATTGTGTGGGGAACTTGGAACTGTGACCGACCACGTCTACCACATCGGCTTTGACTTCGCCCTCTAGATTATCTTGCCTATATCCGTCTGCTTGGTTCTGATCACCTGCCTGTCCTCTGACCTCTGATACACCTGAGTCTGGGACTCACTGTGCGGCAACCACTGCGCTGTGTTGGCAGCCAGCCAGCCATAACAATCCTCTACAATCCTCTGCAGAGGTTCCTGATGTCGTTAGATGTTGACACGGTCCACCCGATTCTGTTGTTAATAAAACATTCTGAGAAATCTTACTGTTTTGTCTGCCTCGACTTACTGGATCCTCCTGTTCTGAGACCTGAGAGAATAATCTGGCCTGATACATGGATCCATCAGTGGTGTGTACTGACATTGAAAACGCTATTACTCATCTCAAGATTCTCTCTCCCTTACACAGTCAGACTTCTCCCGCTCCTACTCTTCCGCATATGTCAGTTTCCGCTCCTACGTCACCAGTTGTCAATCCAGCTTTCCAGGAGCCACATCTTTCACCTCCTGAATTGTTTAAATGGTATCCTGATTAGTGTCGGGCTTTTCTCACCCAATGTGACATCCACTTCGAGCTCTAACTGTCTGCTTATCCTAAAAAGCGTTAGTAGTACGTTATCTCATTATTACCAGGCAATCAGTGTTGTTTTTGACAGCCATCTTAGTTTTAGTTGTAGGACAGCTCTTGCTAAAATACTAGAATTGCTGAGTATAGAATGCTGCCATGCAGTTCATCATTGCTGTTGGGCAGAAAACTTTGATTATAGAATTCAAATTAACTTTTTTATGAATTACTGCCCTACTTTATACAGAATTGTCTCACAAAATCTGTGAAAATAGCAGATCTAGTTCAACACATCATATTGGTTAATGTAGCAGACAGACAAGCTAACACAATGAAAAATAAAGAAATGATTTTAAACATAAACATAAAACACTTCCTTATCTACTATAAATATTGCATTACATACAGATCAATAAAATCTTCATTGCTCCCAAAAAGCAAAGAACAAAAACATTCTTCTTTCTATTTTGGCAATTTTGGCTTTATTTCTGAGAATTTCCCCTTTTGTTACCTCTGCTCACGTGTCAAAGTAGATTTAAATTCACAGGTTTTGATATGAAAAAATAGAGGAAGAACCTACATAATTGCCTTTTAATGCCATGCCAAACCAGACCTAAATTGAATGAATATGCTTAATAAAATGTAGGCATATATAAAGGAAACATAAACATTTTTTAATAACACTACAAGGTAACATTTACATCATATCTAAATAGATAGAAATGAGAGCTATGAGAAAGAAATATTCAAAGAATGATGTACGTTTTCACCTGGGTCTTTATCCAAAAATAAACAGAATGCAATGAGATATTTTCTTTGGATATTATTTAGGGATTCCTTTTGGTATTAATTAAAGAATGTTTAGCATCACCTCAGTTGGAAGAAATAAAATCTTAATAGATAGACAAAGGGATTTTTCACACTTGGCAGAGGATGATCAGCCACATATAGTTTATAAAGTAGCGATAGCAGGAAGAGCTATAGTGCTCAGAGCGAACAATCAGTGGAGAGCGAGAAGCGCAGACTCTGAGCTATATCACCCAGAGACTCATTTCTGCACAAGCAATGCACACAGTACCGGACCATTCCAGGCTATTATCCCTCGTGCCGCTTCCTCCATGGTCCATTTCATTTGCAGTCATGCCGAATCCGCACGTCATGTTTTAGTTATCAAAGATCCATGTTTAGCTTGTCGGTTTTCGTCATCATTGTGAAAAAAAAAGGAGTGTCAACAAAATGATTTCGTCACAGTTATCGTTGACGAAAACAACACTTCAGGCAAGTCTAAGCTCTGGGGAACCTCAGAATGGCAAAACAATTCAGTCAGAGTGCTTTACCCAGATCTTCCCAGTAGAGAAGCTTCGAGAGGACTCTTGGCACTTTGGTATGGTGAACAATCTGTGGCAGAAATATAATCGACTTCCACATCTTCAGAGAGTACCTGGAATGAGAACGCCCTCATGGACGTTTTTATTACTGGGCTTAATGAAAAGGTTAAGGATGACCTCGACTCAACCAGCGACTACCCTCAGACCCTGAAGCAACTGAAGGACCTGGCACACTTGTCCAAAGAGGAGAGAAACAAATGTCATCCCCTTTGTCTTCACTGCTGTGGAGAGGGACACCGAGTGAGATCTTGTCTGGTAAAACGACAGGCTCAGTAGAGGAGGGGAGAACTCTGTGGAGCCGGACCAGACTCTCTATTTCCCCAGATCTCCTGTTCCTTGTGACACTGTTGGTTAACTCCAGACAACCTGTCAGCATTCATGGATTTAGGTGCTGATACAGAGTTCATGTATGAAGGTCTTGCTAGATCAGGGGTGCTTAAGTCCAGTCCTCAAGAGCTACCATCCTGTAACTTTTACATGCATCTCTTCTCTAACACACCTGAATCAAAAGGCTCAATCTCCTCATTTAGCTCAGCAGAGGTGTGGTAATGAGCCACTCATTTGATTCAGGTGTGTTAAAAATGGGGTGCATCAAAAAGTTGCAGGATAGTAGCTCTTGAGGACTGGACTTGAGCACCCCTGTGCTAGATGAATGGGGATAAGACTTCTCCCTTACCCCTTGCTCACACTGGCTCTGCTGCGGTTACCGAGCCGACGGAGACCGCAACTCCCGCACACCCCCTCTCACACCGCCCTTTTGACTACGGTGCGGTGCGGCTCCGGCAACAGGTCCGGAGATTTAACTCGCGAGAACAGAAGTTCACTTGAGTTCACGTACCTTCACGCGATAACACGGCCCAAATAAGGATATTTGCGAGAGCTTGTTGCGGAGAGCTCTGCAGTGCCGGAGTGTCTCGGTAACCGCAGCCGGACAGCTCAGCAGCCGGTGAGAGAGGTTTACGTCTTTTTAATGACTTGGAATCACTGCGGCGCCGCACCCACCGCACCGCAACGGTAAGACCGGAGTCGGTGTGAGCCGGGGGTTAGTCGACTTCCATCATGGTTAATTCCGTAGACGGCCATCGGATTAATCATTCTTCTCTTGTTTCTAAACCTGTTGAGCTTATGGTAGTGGGTAACCATTGTGAAAAATATTTTTTTATAATATTTGAATCACGTCAGGTCCCTCTTGTTCTGGGTTTCACCTGGCTATGTAGACACAACTCTCAGACTGAATGGCAGAATATGGAGATGTTAGGTTGGGCTACCTCTTTTTCTGGATTGTGTTTACACTCCGCTCAGCCATAACAGTTGGCTGAGAATGAGGCGGAGGAGGTTTATCGGGACCTGTCTAAGTTAACCGGAGGAATATCATAGTCTATACAGTAGGAGGTTTTTAATAAGTGTACGGCCAATGTTCAGCCTCCTTGTCAGCCATATGATTGCGGAATCGATTTATTGCCAGGGACTACGCCCCATAGAGGGAGGTTATACACTTTATCGGCCTCTGAAGCCCAGGCCATGCAGAAATACATGTCTCACTCCCATAAGGCAGGGATTATCCACCCTTCTTCCTCTGCAGCAGGTGCTGGGTTTTTTTATGGGAGAGAAGGATGGCTCACTCAGAGCCTGCATTGACAACAGGGGACATAATGCTATCAAGATTAAGAATAATTACCCGATTACCTTGATTAACTCAGCTTTCGACCAAATTCAGGGAGCCAAAGTTTTCACTAAACTTAACCTCTGCAACGCTTACCATTTGGTACATATTCAAGAGGGAGACAAATGGAGAGCAGCGTTCAACCAACCCAAGAGATCAGTATGAGTACCTTGTTATGCTGTTTGGAGTCACTAATGCTCCAGCTGTTTTTCAACACCTTCAAATCAGGTACTCAGGGACAAGGTGGGGCATTTGTATTTGGGTACTTGGACATTATTATCATTTGCTCTCATGATATTGAATCCCACAAGAAGCATGTCAGATCTGTGTTGGTGCACCACCTGCAGAAACAGCTGTTTGTGAAAGCAGAGAAAGAAGTGTGAATTACATGTGTCGTCTTTTTTAGACCTTGTGGTTTCCCCTGACCATATAGCTCTGGACCCGACTAAGGTTAACATAGTTACTAACTGGCCTGTTCCTATGCATAGAAAGCAGTTGCAATGATTTTTAGGGTTTGCAAACTTCTACTGAAGGTTAATTAGGAATTATAGTCAGGTAGCTGTGCCTCTGGATGTTCTCACATAGTCCAAGCTCAAATTCTGTTGGAAAGAACAGGCTGAACAAGACTTATTTACTTACTTCAGCACCTGTTCTGTTGTCCCCTGATCCTGAGAAACAGTTTATCATGGTTTATCATTATCTCTGTCTTACAAGTCTGGACTAAGAATGTAAAATCTGACACACTATCCAGGGTGTTTGAGGCGGGCGAGGAGAGTTCCAGTGGTGCAGAGGAGTATGTGTTACCTGAGTTTCTGAGGTGATGTAACTATGGTTGACTTAGAAAAGGAAGTAAGAGGGGCTCCCTGTAATCACCAACCCCCGAAAGCATGCCCTAAGGATTGTCTGTTTGTTCCTGACTTCTGAGAAGAAGGGTTTTAGAGTTCTGTTATCGGTCCCGCTTGTTTTGTTATCCTGGTATTACAAAGACTGGTCGTCTTCTTTATCTACAGATGTACAGAAGTTTGTGGTAGGTCGTCCGCTCTGAAACCAGGCCAAAACATCCAGAAGACCCCCATCTGGCTCATTACAACCCTTACCAATTCCGTCCCAACCATGGTCCAACATTGCCATGGACTTCACTCTAGGATACTTGTTTTCTGACTCCCTGATCGTGATCTGTTCTGTCTCTCGACCCCTGAGCCTGCTTGTTCCTGTATGATTTGTTTGCTTGATCTGTCTTCTGACTTCTGACTGATCTCTGCTTGCTTGTGTACCAACTGGAACCGTTTCCCGACCACTGGGTGTGCCTGCCCATATTCAGTCTGTCAGCCCCATTGTGTACATAACCTGGAACTGTGACTTGACTCCATTTTGGATTCTCCTTTGGTGCCACACATCATCTCTGATCTCCTAGCTCTGACAACTGATCACATCTCTGACATCAGCTTTGGCTTCACCCTCTGGATTATCTTGCTAACATCTGTCTGCTGGGTTCTGATCTCCTGCCTGTCATCTGACATCTGCTACACCTGCATCTGGGATTTGCTGTGTGGCAACCACTATGCCACATTGGCAGCCAGCAAGCAGGAATAATCCTCTACCTCTGGACTCAAACTGAACAATAAGATCAGGTTAGTGACTCACTCATTTGTGATCATCTCCTTTCAGAAAGACGTGATCACTAATATGCTGTCTCCAACCGCAGAGGTTTCTCCGTTCGACGTCAATGCTGTCTACCCGATGCTGCAGTTAATATAACGTTCTGAGAAATCGCTGGTTAAGATTCTCTATCATCCTGGTCATAGTCATGTGTATGTCTTGACCCCCCTTTCAGAGACATAGACAGGTATTGCAGACAAACAAAGAACCCAAATGACGTCCCATTCTTAAGGGGCGGACCCATTCGTCCAGTTCAATTTGCATGTTTTCTAAGCCAAAACAAGGCTTTGTTTTTGGTTCACTCTATAAAGCCGGGTACTCAATATCATTTCTGACATTTTGAATGGAAAAAGATTCCTGAATGGGAAGTGAAATGTCTTCAAACTTGGAAACAAAGTCCAGTGGATTGTTTTTGAACTTTTTTGGAATGTTCTGAGAAATCTTACCCCCTCGAATTACTGGATCCTTCTGTTCTGAGCCTTGACATTATCAGTAAAGAACTTTGCAGATTTTGTTGGAAATATTAACTCTCTTTAGAAGAACACACAGTGTTTATAATGAATAACCATCCTTAGAACCGGTCAAATTCCAGTACTTTGGTTGAAGTGCTAAACAGCCGATGACAGACATAGACAGATCTCTGACATACGGCTAATTATATCTCAAAATACACAACCATTATAGAAGTTATTGAGAGGTTGTACTCCATGTTATAGTCATATTGTTAGCCATGCAAAATTTGTTTATTTTTTAAGTTAGACCCCCAGGCCAACCGCAACACAGGCACCGGAAACACCAGCCACCCAACAACAGCCAGAGGGCCTGTCCCAGGAAAGGGAGGCCAAAGCACCGAAGGACAGACCCACACCACAAGCTGAAAGGCAACTGGGCATGCCAATTGTACACCCCCTGCCACACATTGACTCCAGCACTGTAAAAACGAAAAAGTTAGTTCAACTCAAAATTTCAAGGCAACTGACTGCACAGAATTTTTGAGTTGAAGGCATCAACTTAATTTTTTAAGTTTTGTAGAACTACACTTATTAAGTTGTGTCAGCTAAGTTTTTCAAGTTCTGCCAACTAAGTTTTTTTAATTCAAGTTACTGGAACTTTCAAGTCTGTAAAAACGTATTTCTTTAAGTTCAGATTATCTGTAAAAAGTTATTTTAAATTCAGATTATCATCCCCTGTAATAACTTAGATTGTTGAGTTTAAATCTCCCTTTAAATCATCCACTGATAGTAAACCATCCATCCATTTTCTTACACGCTTGTCCCGAGTGGGGTCGTTCCAGCAGTCAATGGGCAAGAGGCAGGGTACACCCTGGACAGGTCGCCAGACACACAGGACTAACAACCATTCATGCACACACTCAACCCTAAGGACAATTTAGAGAAGTCAATCAATCTAACCAGTCATGTTTTTGGACTGTGGGAGGAAACCAGAGAGAACCCACGCATGCTCAGGGAGAACATGCAAACTCCATGCAGAAAGACCCCAGGCCAGGAATCAAACCCAGAACATTCTTGCTGCAAGGCAGCAGTGCTACCCACTGCACCACTGAGCAGCCCTGACAGTAAACCAGTTAAATTTTGCATGTTTATTTGAACCACTTTGGCAAAAACAGGTTTACAATTACACAATGTAAAAAAGCAATGTAAACAAGTAATCTTATGCTTAAAGCAAATCAGGTTTCGGCATATATTTTTTTACTTTCCAACTCCCGTTAAAACCTTACAAATAATGCAATATTGCCAGAGATGACAGGAAACCAGTGCCTAGTCTTCTCTTGGACGAGTCCTCAGGGAAAGTTACCGCCAGCAGAGTGACCAGATGGCTGATGCAAACTTTAGAAGGGAGCTCCTGGGAAAATCCATGGAAACCCTGTAGCAGCCGGTTTCCATGACAAATTTGAAATGAGCATGCGCAGATAAGTTGACCTCGCTCGGACTGGGTGTCAACTACAACTTCAAAGTAAACTCAACTTAATTTATAGAATAAGATGAACTTTTCATCACAAACTTATGAAAGTGAGTTCAACTGGCTCACAAAAGACAGTTCAAGTTCCAACTGGCAATTTTATTGTCAGTGAATGCAAAAATCTTAGTAAGGTGAACAATTTTGAGTTGTCGGTTTTACAGACCTTGATTCAATGGAAAAGCTAAATTTCTCATCACCATAACCCCCATGCCTGAAACCCAATCCGCAGTCCTAAATTTGCCCCCTTTTTCCACCTGAACCCAGACGGGCACAATTGCAAGTGCACATTCTCTCCCGGCCCCCGGTCTCTTCTCTGCTGTGATTAAACTTGTGGGGGAAGATTTACAACTCTCAAAAATGGTCTGTTGAAGTGGAGTTTTTGCTATAGCATCTAGTTTCACAAATTCCACATTGCCCTCTATTGAATTTGGGGGGTTTGATGATAGCTATAATAATCATTCACCTAAGGATGGTGTATGGTCCACCTCACCACTTTACATAGTCTTTATTTCAGCAGTTGATGCTGCAAGATCAGCTTCTAGCTCAATTTGCTCCATTTTTAACTTCAACTTTGCTTCCTCCATTTGCAAAGCATGTTTTTCTTTCAAGGCAGCAACTCATGCCAGTTCAGCCGCCCGTTCTGCTTTGGCCTTTTTTTTTTTTACTCTGAAGAGACTCAGGAAGATCTGGATGTTGGTTATCTAGTGGATGAAGATGACTTTATTAGATATGCTGTCATATGGTCTGATTGTTGATTGAACAATATCTTTTTTCCATGTTCCAGCATATTTCAAAAAATAATTTAGGTTATTCGAGGTTCAAACCAGTCATTGTAATGATTTTCCTTTTCTTTCTCTGATAAGAGCTCTTGAAGAAACTTGTGAGCATTTTTAAACTCATCCATGGCTTCCATAAATGCTTGTACTGAATCATTGACTACATCAACATTTCCTGCATCCACCATCAAAGCTTTTATTTCATTAATCTTTTTTATTGCATGCTCCCAATCTGCCTCTGTGTAAAAGGACACGCACTTTTAAAGTGTCCTAAGGTGCAGGCGGGGTTTCAGGGTCAGACATCATTAATTATCACACAGATTCCTTCACTTTCGAAAAGGTTAATGAACAAACATCCTTCTTTACCAAAGTTCTTTTCCAAAATCAACAACTTCGCTTTCTGAAGTGATTGTTTCTCCGTTGCACAGTTGCGCTTTGGGATCCCCAAAGTTTGCACTTTCCTTAAAGTCATCAGTGAAGTTTAGGTACTTGTTACAGCTACTCATGCAACCTTATAAGTTCCCAAAAATCTAAAAATTCCAGAATAGTTTTTTGGAGGAACTTTTCAACTCTCGCGTAGGTGTTTTCTTTACTTTTAAAAAATACCTTAAATATTCTCAGAGTTTACTTACAAATCAATTTAAATATTAACCTTAATTGGTGTTAGAAAAACTGTTTCACCTCTCACTCCTTCACCAGACAATCAAATCAACCACATGAGCGGTTTCTTTTTTTTTTTTTTTTTTTCTTTTTTTTTTACAGTGTCCTGTCTGGCAAGGTGGCAATAAGAATAATTGTCTTGATGCCAAAAGGAGCCCAACAGATTTTACTTTCACAAGTGTAGCGGTATCGCAATTGCCATACTGCTCCACTTGTTTCATGTATATAAATTGCTTTATTATAATTATGCAGGGAGTTTTACAGTTCATATGGACACTGCAATGTAAGTAGAGCAGAAAAACAGAAGAAGAAGAAGGAAAAAGAAAAAAACAGGACAAAAGATGAAAGAAAGAGGAGATAGGAAGGAGACAATGACAAAACATTTTCAGTCTGCTTCAACACCTGTAATGAGATGGAAAAAAAAAAAAAAGAAAAAAAAAAGAAAAAAGAACAGCACAACCAAAAAAACATGGTACGAGATATACAATAAAGCAAACACCTTGAAACTATCGCTAAAGTAATATTATTAAGTCTAACATGTACTCTGTGTTACCTGAAGATATGAATGTGGGGTTTCTGTTTGGAAGTGAATCTCTAAGTACCTGAAGCCTAGCACCTGTAGTTGTTAGTGAGGGTGAACTTATGCATGTAAAGTTTTAACCATAGAAAAAATGCTCAATAGTGGTTGTGGAGAGCCGGAGAGGCGCACCCCCCAGAGCACTGAGTCCAGCGCCGGGAGACCCAAAGCCCCAGGCGCCCAAGGGGACCCCAGAAGCGAAGGCACCAAGGCGGGGCCAGCCCCGGAAACCAGACCCCACCAAGGCAGGAGGAGAGACAGCCACGAAGAAGCCCCCCAGCCACCGCCATGCCGGCCCCCCCGGGGAGCCGCGGGGACGAGTCTGCGGGCCCCGCCGGCAGCCAGCCACCCCGAAGTAGGGCCGGGCACCGAACACCAGCCCCCCCACGGCGCCGACCGAAACGCCCCAGCCCCACAGAGCACCGAAACACGCCCCGCCCCCCCACACCAAGCCCCGGCGACCGGCCGCAACACCCACCGCGACCGCACCACCCAGGAAAACACTCAGGCGGCCCCGCCCCCGGCCGGGGCCCATGCGCATCCGCCGCGAACCGGCCACGAGCGCCGCGGGACCCCCCCAAAACGCCCCCCCGGCCAAAAGCGCAGCCCCACCCCACCAAGACCGATGCCAACAGCGCGCAACGAAACACACCGCGCACAGAATCAGCCCGAGAGCAGAAAAGCCGCCCGGCGCAAAACCGCAAGAAGAGCAGACCGCAGCCGGCGCAACCACCCCCTCCAGCAGCCCGAGGGGCAGCACAAAGCCAGAGG
The DNA here is from genome assembly GCF_016077235.1 of Cyprinodon tularosa. NCBI lineage: Eukaryota > Metazoa > Chordata > Actinopteri > Cyprinodontiformes > Cyprinodontidae > Cyprinodon > Cyprinodon tularosa. The sequence continues at coordinate 1,227,385 of NW_024038168.1, forward strand.
GGAGCGAACCGCGCCGCCCCCCCACCGGACGAAGCCAAAGCAGCCCAGCCACGTCCGCCGCCCCCCCTGCAGCCCGCACCAGGCCCTGACACGCGGCCAGAGCAGCTCCGCTGCCCCGGCCCCCCACCACGCGCCGGCCATAGCCACTCCAGGCCCCCACCCGCCCCGCAGCCCCACCCGCCGCGATCAGCGGGAACAGAGCAGCCCCGCCATGCCTCCAGGAGGGAAAACCCACCCGAATACCCAGCCAGCGCAGCCAACCCGCCCAAACCGGCCCCCCAACACTACCCCCGCCGGAGCCGCCCGGACCCCCACACACCAGCGGCGCGCCGCCAGCAGGACCCCCACCCAGCAGGCCCGCCCGCCCCCCGAGAAAACAGACATGCCAAACCCCCCAAAGAAAAAAAAAAAAAAAAAAAAAAAAGGGAGCCCCCACAATGCGACAGCGGACACCAGACACCGACCCGCCCGCAACCGCTCCCCCCCACCGAGGAAGAGAAAAAAAAAAAAAAAAAAAAAAAAAAAAAACATAAATAAATAGGTAAATAAATAAATTAATTAATAATTACAATTAAAATAAATAGGCAAGAGGAGAAGTGCGAGCGGAAAAACCGGAGCCCAAAACAGGACCCAAGACCCGCACCCCACCATGCCGCGCAGCTCCCCCCCCCCCGAACCGATACCACAGAACCGGCATAGGAAAGAAACACCGCCCAGGAACCGGCATCGTAGCGAAGGCACCGGCACCGACCCCGAAAATCCCCGAACAACACCCAGCCCCACCCCGAAGCGGATCCAGTCCCAGGCCCCAGGGATCCGAGGCCCCAAGGGCACCCCATCCCCAGACAGGAGCCCCAGCAAAGCCCCGGCCGGCCGGGGCCAGCGGAGAGGCCGCCAGGAATGGGCCAGCAGTCCCCCGGGCATCCACCCCCAGCTCCACCAGTGCACCGGTGAGCCCCGACGCCAGCCAGCGGAGGGAGAGCAGGACGGGGGGAATGGGCTCCGCACTTAGCGGAGACTTGAGATGTATTTGGGAGAGGGTGCGGTTGAGACCCCAACCTGGAAAAAAAAAAAAAAAAAAAAAAAAAAAAACACACCATCTCAATCATGCCTTCCCTCCCTAGTGCCCCCACTCGTACCACAGAGAAAAAAAATAAAAATAAAAAAATTGAATAAAATAATAATAATAATAAATAAAGAAAATAACAACGCGGACACACATTCACACATAACACTCACATCCAATAATACCAGGACCAAAAACCCGGAGACACCGGTGGTCGGTCCCGGGACTATCGGATGACCCCATAAGTGAACCTAAAATCCGGATGTGAGGGGAGGGGAGCGGCGACACCGCCACACCAATCCATCTCTTTCCTGCTTCAAGCCCGGCCCCCCACCCCGCACACGGACCGGACCACCCCCAGCAAGAGCCCCCCCCGGGACCGGGGCCCACCCATCCCGCGCCGGCCACCCAACCAGAACCGCCCCCCCCCCCCCGAAAAGAAAAAAAAAAAAAAAAAAAAAAAAAAAAAAAAAAAAACCTTCAACCAGGCACTTCATGCCCCTCCATCCAACCTTCTTTGGGGAGAGCAGAGGTGACAGCCCCGCCACCAGCAGGCCACCTAGGCCCCGCAGCCAGCCCCAGCCAAAACCACGGACCAGGCGGCCCGCTCTTCCTCCAGGCCCCAGACTCCAGGCGGCAGCCGGAGAACAGGGCTGTGAGAAGACCCCGATCCTCACTGCGCCCGCTCGAATGTGGTGTTGTTGCGTGTTGCTCTCAGATGCAATTAAAACTGGGAGTACCAAGAGGGGGTGTCCGGCACACTCCACCCCCCCTCCAGGAGATAGACGGTGCCAGCACACCCCCCCCCTTCGACAACCCTCAACCCTCAATGTCTAGATGCGAGAGGGGATGGAGGAGGCCGACCGTGGTGAGGCCCATAAAATAAGCCCCCCCCCCGGTGGCCCTGACCCCCACCCCCCGAAAATGCCCTACATAGATGTGTGTTGTGAAAATGATGTAGATGGAAGTGTCTAAAATGCAAAATAAAATTGGGGTGGGGGACGTCATCAGAAGGTGTGGCCCTCCAGTAACGACCCCCTCCCCAAAAACCTAAATGTGTGGCAGAGTGATGGAGCAGGCAGAGGGAGGATTTCGGGGATGGGGAGCAAAGGACTGGGGTGCTTGCTGCACTCCCAGGGAGCCAGCTCCCCCGCTGACTCCAATAGGCACCCCCGTTCCCCGAGAGCCCCCCCAGAGAAGGGGGCCCCACCAGTTTCACCACCATAGCCCGGGGGCACGGGACCGGCAGCAGGACCCACCAGCCAGCCGGGCACGGAGCCGACACCACCACCCTCCCCCCGTCCTGTCCAGTGACGTGCGGTCAGGGGAGGCAGGTGAGGCAGTGCCTCACCAGCCATCATGGAAAGAAAGAAAATATATAATCATAAAGTAATTTAAATTGTTATATTCATCCGGTGGTTTGTACTAAAAAATATTCATTTTTCATGTAGCTTCACCAATTTCGATTTTTATTTGTTCAAAATCGCTGAATTTTCTTATTTTCCCATTCAAATGCTTGGAAGCGATGCCGGTGAGGCAGCAGCGAGCTCTGCCTCACCTTGGATTGCGCAACCCCTGGCTCTGCGCTGGCTGCAAAGCGGAGAGAGCATGTTGCTGTACGGCGTCAATAAAATGGTTTAAACAAATGTAATATGTGAACTTATTTCTAATAATTTGGCTTATGTATATAATGTACAGAGCTTTTTGTCACCAACTGTGTTTGTGTAACGTGTTTCGTGTAATGAGCGATTATAAACGGCAGAGAACAAGTTCGAGGTGAGGCAGGCAGTTCTCTTGCCTCATGGCAGGGGGTGCTCAAGAGACTGAAAACATAAGGCAGGAACAGGACGGATCAAGGAAGGCTTTCTTCCCTGGCAGTGATCTCCATTGAGACAGAGAGACTTTTAAAACTGAAGGAAGATAAGGAGGACTTCTATTCATTTATAAGTAAAGGTAAGACAGTAATAACATTTATTTTGTTTTGTTTTTTAAGGAAATGTGTGTTTTGTGAGCTACAGTTTGTATGTGTAAGGATGCAGAAGTGAAACATAACCTGTAAACTGCTGTCAATCTATGCATCTATTTGCAAATCTGATTCTGATGACGTCAGTGCCTCACCAGCTATGAACCTCACCGCACGTCACTGGTCCTGTCCATCCAAAAAAAAAAATAATAATAATAAAAAAAAAAATAAATAAGTAGATAAATAAATAAAAAAAAAATAATAATAATAATAAATAAATAAATAAATTAAATGAGAAAAAAAAATAAATAAATAAAAAAAAAAAAAATAAATAAAAAAAAAAAAAAAATGAGCGGTTTCTTCTTGTTAATCACAGCAGGTGGCGGACTGACAAGGGGGTCAGATAATGTAAATAAATACATAAACAAGAATAAATCTACCATTCACATAACCTTAGATATTTAATATAAAAAAAGTAGCAAAAAAAAAAAAAAAAAAAGATCTTAAGAGGCTCCAACAATAGATTTAGATTAACAGTGACATTTCTTTGTCGCCTGATAACGGCCCACCACTAGTTTATTTATTTATTTTGTTCATTTCACCTATATTAAACATTTCAGGGGGGGTTGTAAGCCTCAAGAAGAAAGACAATTACATGAAAACACTGAACCAGCATCTTAGTACATCAACCCGGAAGTTAAAGCTCTTTGATAGGTCTTCGATATAGGCATGACCACAAGGATACCTTTTAGTCCCAGAGACAATGAATGGAGCACTGTATGTAACAGAATCAGAATCCTGTCGTAGGGGAAAAAAAATGTTTAAACTAAGTTATACAAAGGGAAATTATGCTTCATGAAGGTAATATGTGCAATGTCTGAATTTAATTGAAAAACATATTTAATGATTTTCAAGTTGCCAAAAGAGAATTGAAATTGATAAGCCTATGGGATCTTAAATGAGCAGTGTGGTCTGAATTTAATCAGACGATGTAGAGAAAAAAAACAAGTGTGTAGGATTTAACAGTTTATAAAAAATCTTTACAATTGTAATTACTAAGTTCTGATTCAAGCCCCACCCCCACAGACTGCCACTCTGGAACCCTGAGCAAAGACCCTTAACTCCCACACTGCTTTCCAAGCCATACAATGGCAGTTCACTGCTCCCCAAGGGGATGGGTTAAATGCAGAGAGTTTATTTTGTGGCTCTGTACTTGTGACATTGTTATGACAATAAAAAAAGATAAAAAATTAAAGCTGAAAGTAATATATACTTTAACCACTAGGTGTCAGTCTAACATCACATAACAGCATTCCAACATCTTTGGGTATTCAAGTGTAAAAGGTTAGGTTGTCTTCTTTCTTGCCCATTTAAAGGTCATAATTTGCAAGCAGTGAACAATCTGATGTAACGCTTTTGGTCAGACATAATCATCATCTGCAGCAGGATATTATCGCTATCACAGACCAATCAATGCACTGAGGGAAGGTGAACATGTAGTCAGGGAAGGGAGAGCCTATCAATGTTCAAATGCCACCTCCTGTGTGCGGATAAAAGAGCTTCCACTGGTGATGTACATAGAAGTGTTTTTGCCTTGATGCTCATAATTAGAGTTTCCCTGTAATAAAAGACTGAGGGAGGAATGGGGGCGGATAAACGGTCCCTTTAGATGTGATTTCTTTCTACATCTGCACACAGAGAATGCAGGGCTGGACTGAGAGGCATGTTTGTGCATATTTTACTGTAACCCAGCCATCTTTGGTGACCCTTAGAGAAAATAATGAGATGCATACATGCTGTGAGCAGGAACACACACAGGCACAAACTCACTTCTCACTTCTACTCTCTTGTTCGATGAGTGCCTTCTAGATCAATTGTTAAGGAGTGAAGAGTTCTGTACATGCCTTTGATATTGCAGTCCTGATAAGGCTTCTCATTCAGGCTGAGAAAGAAGGACTGATGTTATTGATCCCTCTGTTGCAATCCCAAAGGACACGACTGCCAGGGAAGATGAAATCTTTTCGTTCACATCTGGTCCGTCTTAAAGAGGCCTGCAGGATCGCACAGCTCAGCTTTCTAATCACTGCTGTGTCTCATGATTTTAACTCTTGGGTCCTCCTTAAGATAAATCATTATTCTAAATCTTCCATCGCCATTAAATTTGAAATAGGAATTTTATTTTGTATGTTTGAGTTTTAACAAAACAAGCATTAGTTTCTTTTGTGTTTTCTAGTCAGGGGACTGATTACTCTTCACACTTAAAGGATTTTTTTTAAGGATTTGGGAACGTTTTTGGAAAACAGTATATAATCTCCTTCCATGAATATATGAATGTGCTGCTCTGCACTGGTCCAAATCAAATATACTCTAGCTTGGAGCCACTATGGAATGAAATGTGGATAACTTTTAGAGGTATGAAGTTTTGTAGGGAACTCATAGAAACAAAGACAGGGAGCAAAAATAAAGAAGCACAGATGAAGAAGCTCTGAAATATATATAGCAAGGTATACATTTAAAACTTATAGACAAACCAATAATTCCAAGAAATAAAGGTATAAAAAAATAAGAATTTTGAACTTGGAGAGTAACAAAGTTAACTCTAAAACAAGAAACCAAGAAAAGGGTGTTTCGACACATATACTTGGGGATCAACAAAATGGGTTTGATCTGATGAATATGGCAGGGAAAAGGTCATCTTACAGGAAAGGAAAGTCAGCAAAAATTCGTGGCTGTCCACCCAAAAAGACAACCATTTGATGGATGGTTGACATTTAAAGCAAATCTACAAACAGGGAGATGAAATAAAAAGAAAATCCAAAATACGCCTCGGTCCTCCTGCTGTATGAGTGCTTCCTGAAACATTTCTGACAAGTTCTGAAATGTATAAATCAGGAGAGCTGCACATCCTTCATGGTGTTAATGTTTTTTTTCATAGTCTCCAAATACACAATTGTGATTGTGATATATAGCTGAGATCAAAGTTAAAATCTTACATTTCCATTGTTAGACCAGATTAATAAGGTCATAAAAGTACTGTGTCTTTATGGTGACAATTAAAAAGCCCATTAAAAAGCTAAAAACTCTAATTATCAATATTTAATATTGATCTAATCTTGCACAATAAACGGTTTTAAAAATATTGAATCGGTAATAAATGTGGACAGATGCAAAAAGTTAGGTGGTGTTTTTTGTGTTATCTGCTGATAACTTTCTTGGTCCCTTCATTTAGTTTACATTTGATGCACTGGCAGCTGAAGCCAAGGAAAGGTGGACTATACCTCCATGAAACAAACCCAGTCTCCAAAATGTTCCAATGGTTCTTGCAAAGATTAATATCTGAACTTTTTTCTAATAATTATTAAAATAAAATGATTTTGGAATAAACCTATTTTTTCATTACCCAAATTTATAAAGGATCTGAAGGTCCTTAAACAATGCTGAGACAAAATGCTATGATTTCTGTAGAATAGAGATGTTTAAAGAAGCCCACTTTTGTTCTGACCTCAGCTTGGATTGTAATTTCAGGCCCAATCGACCATCTTAGTGAGGGTTAGGAAATAACGAAAGGCAAATATCAAAGCAAGTTTTAGTCCATTTTAAACACCCCTGATGTAAATTCCCATTAATTTTAGAACAAATCTTAGTGTCTTGTACGTATAAAGGGCTTATTTTCCACACAAACCAAGGTCAATGTTACCTGACTTAGTTTTTACTTGCATTTTAAAAAACTCAGGTATCCTTTTGCCTGCCTTAGAAACGGTTCCTCTAAAATAGATATTTTGAGTCATGGATTCTGGATTTGTTGATTATGTCAAAAAGCTTGGAAGTTCTATGTTTGTTTTGTATTTTAATTGATTTATAATTTAGCTCATGCAACTTTTGAAGCAGTGCAGACTGCCAGTGCTGACATGAAAGATGCTATAAAACCACTAAGGCATATCAAGATGTCTATGAATAGATCCATACATACTGTAATTTAACCGAAATTTGTTGTAAAATAGTATTTTCATTCTCTAAGAACTATTATCTGTAATGTTCTCACAGAGTGCATGAAGTACTGACAGGTGGTGGTCACTTGACAGCTATAACACAATGGTGATTACAAGCCTCCTGTCCAGTAGAAGAGCATCACAGTTCAGGGCGTGCGACAGCCCACCAATCATCTCACCTGTGCCTGTACCGACACAATGACAACAGCGGCCCAGATCCATGGGTGTGCATTGTGTTGAAATGGATCACAGCAATCAATGTCACCCAGGGAAGCCATTGGGGAGTGCTGCTGCTGCACAACAGAGGGACCGAGCAGCGCTTCGTCTTGTCTGTGATACATCTAGCTTTAAGTGGGAGCCTGGCGTGGGATCAATATGCTACAGGCGGCTCATATTTCACTGATGGCCCAAGAGAAAAACAGAGGGGAAAGATGGGATGATGACATGACTTTGCAAGGCTCACAGGAGGTCAGGCCAGACTCCTTAGAGCAGCTCTAGCAGAAACGGGCCGCAACCTAAGGTGAGAAGAAGAGAGGAAAGTTTGGTGTCTGAAGCTGCAGAGGCTTAGCAGCAACACAGACGGCAGCCTGACTACTTGTCGATTCAGTGAATTTATAATGAATGTTCTTTAATGCTTCACTTTCTCTCTAACCTTTCTCCTCTCCCCTCAGTTTAAGGCACCACCACCCCCCTCACCCATGTGTCCTGTCACTGACTCTTGTAGACCTTTCATCCTGGGGGTAAAAACAAGAAAGATATATGAAATGTTCTTAGTCGCTGCTCGCTCTCCCCCCGCTGTTGAGGTGTCCTAATGATGCAAATATTATTCTGGCTAATGAGCAGAAGCTATGTTTGGGCCGAGGTTTACCACCCTGCTCAACCTTCCTGTCTCATGAATAAAAAGCTCTGTGTCAGAGTCCAGACGGGTGCTCTTCTTCGCTCTCAGATAATGACTAATATACAGATGGTGCCTTCTCAAACAAAGGAAACGAAGAAAAGACAGTTGTAGGTTCATCAGAAAGGAGCAAGCAGGTTTTTGAAATTAGAATGAATTTTAATAAGAAACAAGGAACTTAAACAAACCCTACAGACTTAAGCAGAATGCCCCCTTACCGATGCAACTCCAAATAACCTTTTGACTCTGAGTTCACTCTGACTGTCACACCCACTTGCCTTTTAATGGGGATATAAACCAATGGCTGTTGGCTCATCGCTAGAACAATAAACCTTACAGCTGTTTGCATATCTCTCCATTCCCACCTCGCAGCTTAATCCTCTGCGCTTTTTGCCCTTCGGTGTTTCAAAGGCAGCCTCCGGGCTAGAATTGCCCTTTGCTGACTCGTGGCTGACAGTGAATAAGTTCCCCCGCTCATCTCCCTCCTTTTATCTCTGAGATCATACTTCTAGCGGGTCAAGATCAATGGTGCTCCCTGCAAATCTGCCCAGACTCTGGGTGCTTCTCATTGACCTCTGCACAGGGGTAACTCGCACTCCAATCCAACTGTCTTTTGCGTTCACATCCGTGGATAAACTCAGATGCTGCACACAGAGTTTCTTAGCAGGGAAAGTCAGGGAGCTCGTTGCTTCAAACCAATTTCTGATCTAGTGCTGACTTCTTCTTGAACTTAATCTGTATGCTGCCCTCAGGCCGATGGCTTCCAATAAAGATTAGGGCGAAGTACAGTGTCAAGGAAAACAAACTTGAACCATACCTGTCCTTGTTTTCAAATATAAACATTGAAGCTTGAAGATCTGTTTTTTTTATATATATATATACTAATGCAATACTAACAGCCTTTTGGATGTATCTCTATCAACTTTGCAATATTTTTTTTCTCAATGCAAAATGGCTCAAACTTTGTCAGATTGAATTGACAGCATCTTCAAAAAACTTTGAAGTTTCAGGTTTCCTGTCCCTGTTGAAGAAAACTATCCCACAGCATTATGCTACCATCACCCTGTGCCACAGAGGGGATGGTGTGCACAGAGTAATGTTGAGTGTTAAATTTCCTCCATATAAAGCATTTCTCATCCAGGGAAAAATGTCAGATAACTTAAAAGGAGATGTTTGCTCTGGATTTTATTTGGGGGTGTCAGAATCAGAACCAGAAGCTAAATAAAACACTGTGTTACTATCTGTTGGTCCACCATATAATCTCTCAATAAAATACATAAAAAACTTTGGTATTAATTTGATAATAATGTAAAAAAAACTTCAAGAGGTATGAGAATTCTTTCTAGGGCACTTTAAAACATCATCATCACTTTTAGCCTTGTGCCTATGGCATTACTTATGATAATACTTTCTGTAGAGAAAACTCTACTCCTCAATACATTTAAGCTCCGCCATAATCAAATTTTTTAAAACACAGTTCCTTTGCACTGATGGGTTTATTCACAGTTCATTTACCAATTAATTTTGATGTTTTGAGCATAAATGACAAAAATCTCCCAGGAGTCACAAGGAAAAGGATGCAGCAGCAGCGAGGCAGAGGAAAAAAGAATCAGTGTCAGGAATGAAATGAATTGATGTGCCATTCTGTCTAAGCTGAGGTACAATTCAATGGTGCCAATTGGAAAATGTTTAACCAAAAGAAGAAAAATCAACAGCTGACTTTTCATTTCCTGTTCAGAAAAGTAAAAAAGAAAAAAATGAATAAAACATAAAACTCAATGCATCATGACAATAAAATCATAAGTGGCCTTCACTGGCTTGGAGTCTTATTCCCACCAAGGGAACAGTATCAGTAGACCAGATCTGATCCAGCTGAGGCTCAATTGCACCAGGGTTTCCTTTGAGACGTGATTTAACAAGATGGATGACGAGCAGCAGGCTTCTAACTGGGCACACTCAGCCCAGACATCATTGGGTCTGAGCTGAATAAAGAGGTGGCATCCCCTCACCTGCTCTTCTCTAATAGGAGGCACTGGATGGGAGACAGGAGCCCATAAATAACAGCTTCACCTGAGCTAGCTCACTCACAGACCTCTGTGGAGAGAACTGCAATCAACCCATATGAGACTGCAAAGTGAGCTGTAGACAACACAGTAAGTCTAAGTGTATATCATAGAGTTTTATCCAGATTTTTAACGGGTGACCTTAGAAAATTTTTTGTCTCCCTCTAAGTCAAGGGTGTCAAACTGGTTCCAGAAAGGGCCGTGTGGCTGCAGGTTTTCTTTCCAACCAAGCAATGGAACACCAGACTCCAGTCATCCAATTAGGTCATCTTATTCAGATTGCACTCACTTGATGAGATGACTGGAGTCTGGTGTGCGATTGCTTGGTTGGAAAGAAAACCTGCAGCCACACGGCCCTTTCTGGAACCAGTTTGACACCCCTGCTCTAAGTACTAAAGGAGGTGTCTAGTGAATAGTGACAATTTGAGTTGAAGTTCAGGGACAGTTAAGTTAAATTTAAGGTATAGAGGATAACAAGTAAGTTCTGTTGATGGTTCAGGGTCCACAATGTAAATTATGCCAACTAAATTCCATGAAAGATCTAGATTTTTAAAGATTACCTGATCCTAAGGTTCAACCTCTAAGTTCTGGGGAATTAACTGATCATTTCTAAGAAAGTTACCAGAAAGTTGGAATTTACATGATTTGCATTTCTTGGATCTAAAAAGGATCCAGAAAAAAAAAGAAAAAAGAAAAGTTATTTGAAACTAACTTGTTACTTCTGTTAAAACCTCCAGGTTCTAGGAAAATACCAGGTATATGAAAGATGTTCAAACGTCCTTGCCAGGTTACTTAAAGTAATTCGTAAGATATTATTCCTGGTAAGTTCGGGGAAAGTAACCACTTTATTCCAAGACAGCTCCTCCCAGTATCAGGTAGGTGGAGACTCTACTATGTAGAGTGCAGGGAAAACAAAGAAGTAAGTAGTGGACTTTCACAGAAGCAGATCCATCCCACTGACACCGGTAAGCATTCAGGGAACAGACATCGAGATAGTGGACCCTTATACACTCACGGGCCACTTTATTAGGTACACCTGTCCAACTGCTCGTTAACACTTCATTTCTAAGCAGCCAATCACATGGCGGCAACTCAGTGCATTAAGGCATGTAGACATGGTCAAGACAATCTCCTGCAGTTCAAACCGAGCATCAGTATGGGGAAGAAAGGTGATTTGAGTGACTTTGAATGTGGCATGATTGTTGGTGCCAGAAGGGCTGGTCTGAGTATTTCAGAAACTGCTGATCTACTGGGATTTTCACGCACAACCATCTCTAGAGTTTACAGAGAATGGTCCGAAAAAGAAAAAACATCCAGTGAGTGGCAGTTCTGTGGTCGGAAATGCCTTGTTGATGCCAGAGGTCAGAGGAGAATGGCCAGACTGGTTCGAGCTGATAGAAGGGAAACAGTGACTCAAATAACCACCCGTTACAACCAAGGTGGGCAGAAGAGCATCTCTGAATGCACAGTATGTCGAACTTTGAGGCAGATGGGCTACAGCAGCAGAAGACCACACCGGGTGCCACTCCTTTCAGCTAAGAACAGGAAACTGAGGCTACAATTTGCATAAGCTCATAGAAATTGGACAATAGAAGATTGGAAAAACGTTGCCTGGTCTGATAAGTCTCGATTTCTGCTGCGACATTCGGATGGTAGGGTCAGAATTTGGCGTCTACAACATGAAAGCATGGATCCATCCTGCCTTGTATCAACGGTTCAGGCTGGTGGTGGTGGTGTCATGGTGTGGGTAATATTTTCTTGGCACTCTTTGGGCCCCTTGGTACCAATTGAGCATCGTTGCAACGCCACAGCCTACCTGAGTATTGTTGCTGACCATGTCCATCCCTTTATGACCACAATGTACCCAACTTCTGATGGCTACTTTCAGCAGGATAATGCACCATATCATAAAGCTGGAATCATCTCAGACTGGTTTCTTGAACATGACAATGAGTTCACTGTACTCAAATGGCCTCCACAGTCACCAGTTCTCAATCCAATAGAGCATCTTTGGGATGTGTTGGAACGGGAGATTTGCATCATGGATGTGCAGCCGACAAATCTGCGGCAACTGTGTGATGCCATCATGACAATATGGACCAAACTCCCTGAGGAATGCTTCCAGCACCTTGTTGAATCTATGCCACAAAGAATTGAGGCAGTTCTGAAGGCAAAAGGGGGTCCAACCCGTTACTAGCATGGGGTACCTAATAAAGTGGCCGGTGAGTGTAAGTACCTTGGTGTTCACCTGAATAACAAACTGGACTGGACTCACAACACTGAGGCTCTGTATAAGAAAGGTCAGAGCAGACTGCTTTTGAGTGCAGGGGGCGCTTCTAAACACCTTCTATGACTCTGTTGTGGCATCAGCCATCCTTAATGGAGCTGTCTGTTGGAGCCGTGGCTTATCTGTAGCTGAGAGAAAGCGGCTGCCAGCGGCTGCAAGCGGACTTGTCCCCGCGGCTCCCGGGGGCTCCAGCATTGCGGTGGCTGGGGGACTTCCTCAGGGCTGTCTCTCCTCATCCCTTGGTGGGGGTCGGATTTCCTGGGCTGGCCCCTCCTTGGTGCCTTTCGCTCTTGGGGCCCCTGTGGGCGTCTGGGTCTCCCGGCGCTGGACTCAGTGCTCTCGGGGGGCGCCTCTTCGGCTTTCCACAACCACTATTAAGCATTTTCTCTGTGAATGAACTTAACATGCACAAGTGCACTCTCACAAACAACTACAGGTGCTTGGTTCCAGGTACTCAGAGATTCACTTCCATACAGTAAGCCCACATTCTTATCTTCAGGTAACATAGAGTACATGTCAGATTAAATATTACTACTTTAGCGATAGTTTCAAGGTGTTACTTTATTGTATATCTTGTACCATGTCTTTTGGTTGTGCTGTTCTTTTTACATCTCTTTGCAGGTGATGAAGCAGACTGAAAATGTTTTATCATTATCTCCTTTCTATCTCCTCTTTCTTTCATCTTTTCTCCTTTTTTTCTGTTTTTCCTCTTCAATCCTATTTACATTGCAGCGTCCATATAATCTTTAAAACTCCCTGCATAATTATAATAAAGCAATTTATATGCATGAAACAAGCGGAACACTATGGCAATAGCCCTACTGCTCCACTTGTGAAAGTAAAATCTCATAAAATATAAAGAATATTTATAGATTAAGGAAAGCATTATTTAGTTATCTTCAGAATACAAAATTAAAAAATAGAATTTAATAGATGTAAAACAATGTTGCTACACACTCGTGAACAGTAGGTGGCGGTTGCTTGCGATCCGCCATGATAGAAAAGAAGAAGAAGAAGGAACGAATGCTTTCATTGGATAAAAAGAAGCTAAGTGTGATTGGCTGATGGTATGGTTCATTTACATACATTGCTGAAGTTGCGAGCGCAGAGAGTCGAGCGAGCGGAGAAACAGCCGAGCTCACAGCTGGTGTTGAGCGCGGAGAGAGCAGGTCGAGCGCGAGCAGAGACGGATTCGAGCGCGCGCAGAGATGCACGCTACAAGCATGCTTAGTGTGAGGGATTGCTGAAGAGTCAATGAGTCGATGCAATCAGCTGGTTTTCCTTAGATAGAAAACTTTGAATCAGTCTGACTGGATGATCTGATATGAGTTATTTTGGATCTAAAAAGGTTTGACAATTGAAAACAAAGCTGTGAAAAATATGTACTCTGTTACACATTTCCATTTTTTTTGGCACACATAATGTTTCATTTGATCAAACATATGCCATTATTAGATGACAATGACCCAAGTAAATATATAAAAGCTTTTAAGCTAACATGCCTAAAAAAACAGATCCTATGTGAAACAATACCTGACCATCACACTACCATTTCCATGTTTTAGTTTTGCCATGATGTTCACAATGATTGCAGTTTTTTTTTTTGAAGATCAGAACTCTAAAAAAAAAACCTGTTGATTTTGATTTCAGCCAGTACTGATTTTGTTTTATTTGTTTATTTATTATGAATTTACATAAGTGCCATTCGTACATGACTGTGCCATCAGTGCAATGCCCATACTGTAATGATCTCTGCACTGATGCTGGGCTGATCACTCCTTCCATACACCTGCTCAGCTCCGCCCGTCCCTCAATCAGCTTTCACCAGCTTCACCTGGTTCCATCACTATATAATCACCACAACACCAGACGTCAGGGCCAGATTATCTTGTGCTAACCCGGTAGGATTAATCCAGCGTCATCTAAATTACTTGTTTGCCCGTCTGTTAACTGCCCCGTTCTGTTTCTGATATTGAGCATAATTGATCCTGTTCTGACTCTGTCAGCCTGTCTGGATATCCTTTCTGTTCTGCTCCTGGACCTCTCGATTTCCAAATCTGTCTGCCTTCCTCTGGATCATAAACCCAGGAAATCTCCTCATAAACTGTCTGCCTATCAGCCTGCTGGCTCCTCTCAGACTCAAACCCTGCTCACAAAGTACGCTGCTGAATAAACTATGCTCTAACGTCACTGAACTGTCTTGGTTGTATTTTGTTCCAGCCTCTGTTCTTCACACATACATGTGAGCAAATATATCTTGCAATTCATTTGTCCAAGATTTTAAAGATCCCATTTCCTTACAGAACAGACATGATTCAAACAGATCATGTCAAACATGAACAAACAGAGCTATCTTATCTATTGTATTATTATATTATATTAATATTAAATCTGTTTTTCTTCACCTTCTATTAGATTTGCATATTTAATTAACAAGTTACTCAAACTGTTCTTGATTCTTGATTTCTTAATGATTATCGACAATGTCCGGTTTTATAATACAAACTTGTTTTAACTACACACGACATAGCACTACTAAATGTAAAAGAACATTTTAAAGCACCGAGAGACCTCAGTGGAGGTAGATATTGGTGGAGAAGGTCAGATGAACGCCAACCAGCCAGAATGAAGGACATGCCCCTAATTAAAATAGCTGCTTGTTTTACGTTGGATTTAACAAAATCACCCATCCAGAAAGTTACCCTTTTTCCTCGTGGTTCCATGAATCATCGAATGTAATTTTTATCCTGTCTCTTCTGTATTATTGAATCATTAAAAGTAAACATTGATGAAGGCCGGTGAGGCCTGGTGGGCAATCGATCTTAACTTTGTTTTTTTTAACGATCTCCAGAAGGAGTCATTTAACCGATTTTGGGATACTTTCTGTTCATTGGCTGCTCCCAGAGCTTAATCACTGTTTGACACATCCCTGTGGTCTGCTCGACTTCAAAAAGTTTTAAAAATGGCTTCTTCAACCTTGTTCGGATGAATAGATTCCATTAATTCTATTTTTCATCTGTTCTTGAATTTTTTGTACCAGGGCATATTTTGTTGTTTTTTGACAGCTCCCACAGTAATCAATCCTTCATGTGGCTTGTGATGTTGGCAAAAGATGCTACGATTTATTCACAGTGAACTCATGATTTTGCAGAGATGTCTGATTACGTTTTTGTTGTTGTTGAAAACCACCATTTATAGTTTTCCAGGTTCCCTTGTCTGACAGTTTGGTGAATAATCTAAAACATTTAAATGAGTTAAAAGCAGAAGGAAAATATAATTTGTGCCAGTGCTTTTTTACCTGTGTTTCTGTCTTCTGTGTCTCATGGAGTTGAACTCCTCTTCTGAACTTATTAGCCCTCCTGTCTTCCATTTCAAATCTGGGCTTTATGTCGCTTTCTTGGATTGATAGATTCTCTTCCAGATGGCTAACTTTCTCTTTCCTTAAAACAATCATGTAACAGTAATGTTAGCCATTTGTCTGTAATTTGCCTTTATTTTACATGTCACCATACGTCTTTGTGTCGCCTGCATCTGTTATAAAATATACTGCTTTACAATTAAGATTGATCTGTCTAAAACCTCATTTCAGATTTTAAGGCAGCTTCTCACATTTCTTTCACGTCCTGTTTGATGTCCTTCAGCTTTTGAACTCTTGCTTCGATATGCTGATGCAGAATCAGAATCCGTTGTCTTTGCACTTTGTACAGATCAACAACCTCAAGGGGGTCTGATAAGTAGATCTTCTGCAAATTGGAAAGGGGGAAAAGCACAAAATTTTGGCTCTGAGCACTGATCAAAATGAGAAATTATGCTTTTAGATTAGATTAAGACTCTGAATAAAGTCTAACCTCACTGCTGCAGTAGCTGATATGAAATAAATCAGTGGACCTAAGAATGCAACAGAGATCAAATGAATGAAGAACAAACCAGTAGAAATGACAGAACTGACAATCAAGTTTAACCTTAACTATGAAACTTAACATTCAGAATAGTTCCCACCCATATTTGTGTGACCATTTTTCTATAACCTTTTTGCTGTAACACCAGAATGTCCCCATTATGGGACAATAAAGGGATTTTCTATTCTATTCTAGTATTACAAACAGCAAATTTAAAATTAGCAACCTGAGTAATTATTCAGAGGTTCTACATATAATAATGGTGATGATTTTATGCCAGCTTCACTTCTGTCAGTCTGCAAAAAGACGTCTGTTTAAAATGCAGCTTACCACCAGAGTGTGAATGTGTGCAGGAATGGGGGAATCACTAAATATAGTGTGAAGTTCCAGTTTTACTGGCTAATTAGTTTTGTTTTATCTTTTTCAGCCAGTGATATTAGGTCACAGGTCTGCAGTGATATCATGTTGTGATATTGATGTTGGAAAGTAGTCTGATCAAAAATCTTGATTTTACCTTCAAACAAGGCGAGCTGAACTCAGTTTACCCAGGTGAGAAATCATTGACAAGTGAATCCTGAGAATTTGAAGATTGATCTGATGTTGGGTAACTTTATTTTTTTGTTAGTTTTTAACTTTGCAGAATCCCCATCATCTCCCTGACCTTCACTCAGAGGGAGATTGACAGAAAGGCTGAAGTTCAGTGTGAGGACGGCTGCTCTTAATTTATTTATTTATTTATTTGTTTATTTATTTATTCACAGCATCTGTGAACTCCTGTTAGCTGAATATCATGGCTTTTATTTAGCCAGAAACACTGTGCAGGTGCATGCGCAGCACTCAACAAGTCACACAGACTTGTTTGGCATAAGAAAACACAGTTTCCCATCAGGCATTGGGAAAGCGGAGCGTCATGACGTCATGCGGAAGTGATGGAGCCAAAATGGCCGCGTCCTTGACAGGCATGTTTTGGTTTCAGTGAGATGAGAAATATCCACTGTTTCAGTAAATCTGCAGACCGCTTGATTGTCAGGAGAGCTGAATGAACGGAATATGGAGAAAAGGGAGTTTGTTGCGTCTCTGGTGGTAAGAAGGACGCGTTTCTATGTTATTTGTTTTAATTTTTTTTTTAATCAAAACTTAAACACAACCTGCATTTTGTAAATAAGCTGCATAGAAACACCACTCTTCAACGTGACAGTCCTAGAAAAACAACACTTTTTCAATATGTTCTATTATTTAACCATATAAAGTTATATTTTTAATAGAAGTATTGGTTCCTTATTGCTTAAATACCGGTTTTATGGTAAATAGTGTATCTAAAAGCTGTGAAATTATTTAATTCGTTAAATATGCAGTTCTCTACAAAGTTGCACATCTCACCCTAAGGTTTTATGTGAAAATTTTTACTATTTCTGAAAGCATAACTGTATTTTTTTAACCATCAGTTCATTGATGGCTTTGCATTAGTGGAAAAAAACAAACAAACAAACAAAAAAAACTTTATTGATCCCACATTGGAGAAATTTACTGTGAGATCAATAAAGGTCAATTATATATATATATATAAAAAATATATATAAAAATCATTTTCTCTAGTTTGCTGCATTTGAAAAAAAATGTTAGTCATTATTCAGCCTCTCCTTGGAGAGCAGCCCAGTGTCAAAGTTAGATCTATTAATAATAAACCCCTTTTTTCAATTAAGTTTTAAGTTTATTTAGTTTTTAAGAATATTTTCCAATAGGGACTTGGTAAAACAGCTGCAGTATTACAGGTATTAACACTCAGATTCATTTGGTAGCATACAGTCGCACAGTTTTCTTAAGCATTATTCAAAGTTACTTGAAGAATAACAGAAACGCTTCCTAAGTGCTTCTAGATTTGAAGGTAAGTAGATATACAATGTCTTGCAAAAGTATTCAGACCCCTTTAACTTTTTGACCTTTTGCTACATAAAGGTATACAATTGTAATTTTGATATCCAATACTATAATATAATGATAAATGCAATTTTATATCTTTATGTTTGTGGTAAAGGTCAAAATGTTCAAGGGGCCTGAATAATTTCACAAGGCACTGTATCTTTCTGAACTGAAGAGCTGTGGTTGAAAAGAGTACAGCTGTTCTGAATTATTGTCCATATAATATCCAAACATACAACAACATAAGAATTGTTCTTTAAATAAGATTGTGACTATTTTATTTTAAACTGTAAATTGGTTGATTTTGTGTGTTTTAGTTTGCCAATATTTCCAATTTCTTTGCACAATTAGAAGAAATTAATGGAATTTTGCTTCACTATAAATATGCAGAGAATGATGATGATCGGTAAACAGTTCATCGCTGTAGGAAATGTCTCACAGGGCGTGCATTTGAAACAATGCATCTAAAAAGGTGCCTGTCTCTGCAGGCAGGAGGCTGTGCTGGGATGTGCGCAGATCTGACCCTGTTCCCATTAGACACCATCAAGACCAGACTGCAGAGTCAGCAGGGCTTCCACAAAGCAGGAGGCTTCAGGGGCATCTATGCCGGGGTGCCGTCTGCTGCTGTTGGTTCCTTCCCCAATGGTAAGAGACTCAACATGGTGGCCTCCTGCTGCTTCACTGATGTTTGGATCTGGAGCCTAATGTGCAAATCAGAAATTGTTTTTAAAAAACAGAAGTGCACGAATAAAAATGTTTAAACGCCATGCTGTTGTGAAGCATGGTAGTGTAAGGGTCGGTTTGTCTCTACTTTATCAGGGACCTGATAAATTCAAGATAAGCATCAATTTAAAACAAAGGTTGTTTTAAAGTCCTTTGAATCTTGTTTATGCAAGATTCTGACTCACAAATATAATAATATAAACTAAGACGTTTAAACTATATATTTTCTTTACCTTTTTACATAAAGTGTTAAATGTCCTACCAGATCTACCATTTTTATGCTTCCTGTAAAATAAAAAAAACAAACATAAAATACATTGCAGTATTTTTTGGTTTTTGATCCCTATAAGATTTTCTAAGGCCTTTTTTATTCTAAAGACTCTAAAAATTGAACATGCAGTCAGAAACATTAATCATGTTCATTTGACCTTAAAATGGTATGCTGTTTTTTTTTTTAATTCACAAGAAATTTCTCAAAGCCATTTTAGAGCATGTTTGGTAATCCTCCTCACAGTAAATAAGAATAATGAATAAATTATGTTAATACATTTTCATTAATATTCAATCGAATATGTACATGTACCCATGAAAATAAAGAAAATACACACAATACATTTTTAAGCATAATTGATCATTTATGTATTATTAGAATTATAAATCTTAAAGAAAACAAACACATAGATTTTGTGAGTTGTAAATGAAGAGGGAATATTCCATCAAATAAATACAGTTCCCTAACAACCCCTTCACCTACACACACACAGAAATTATTATTATTTTTTTAATTTGTAGGAATATTTATTAAGGTTTTATAAATAGTAGTATGTATTTTTAATGACACCGCTCTCCTAATTCCTTTTGTTGGTCTTTTTCTTCTAATATGCCCTAAAACGTTCCAAGGGGTATAAGTACTTTATTGATCAAGTTTATCAAAGTAGACAGACTTATTGCAAAGTCTGTCTAGTTTTAAGCAAAGTATACAGGTGTAGGAGTCAGCTTTAAGTCGGTGGTTTGGATAAAGGAGAATGGTTTAGAGATATTTGAAGAACTGTTCAAAGCTTGTACCCTCACTTTATTTATTTATTTATTCAAAAATAAGATTCCATGTAGACATTTGTTATCCTTATAACTGCAGAAATCTTTGATATGAGTAGAACCAGTGCTAATTGATGATCAATAAGCCGTTCAGGTAAATTTAATTTGCTGATTAATGAGTTGAAATGATTCAGCTCCGGCTGTTTCTGTGTGTTTTTTAGGCAGAGAAAGACAGATAAGGAGGTTATATAGTGGAGATTCTTATACATTTAATGAAAACTACAGGATGAGTTGATTTAGCGGTGAGAAAGAATTAGTCATTCCACTTTAGGCACGTATCATTTCCTTGGCATTTCTTCTTTGCTAAATGCTGAAACACACGTTCTCCCACCTCGCTGTCTCCCCAACTGTCTGTGACTGTGAGGAATATTAATTGCTGTATGCTGGTTGACTAATGGACCCTAAATGACTGTGGTTCTGCTTGGTTTCAGCTGCTGCGTTTTTTGTCACCTATGAATACACCAAGTCCCTTCTGGGCATCAGCGCAGCGTTCGCAGCCCCACATGCAGCACCTGTCAGTCATATGCTGGCTGCCTCCCTGGGAGAAATAGTAAGTTGTTTTTTTTAGCTGTTGTTATTTATTATTTATTTCCTGTCCCTTCTTTATCCAAATTGATTTCATCTGTTTTCCATCTTTAGAAGACAAGCTATTTTCTCCCTTTGCTGCTTTTTCTTTCCCAGATGAACACCGCCGACATGCGTGCTAATGTTACTGCCTTCTAGATTTCACAGGCTTCTATTAAAGAGGGGGCAGCTAGGGAACGAAGACAGGGAGGGGGGGGGATTGGTGTTTGGCTGTGGGCCTCTAGGGTCCAGCTGGGTGAGTTAAGGGGGCTGTTCCGGTGTTTTCCCCACCAGCTGGGTAAATAAGATCTCATTACCGTCTATTGACTCATCTACTTTCCCATAGAGGACACCCGGCCAATTTAGTCTGGGAAATTTAGACTTGAAGCTTGCAAGGAGCGGTGCAATATTTCCTCAGTCCACCCCTCTCCCAGTTGCTGGAAGCGAGCCCCAGCATTCAAACCCTATGTGGGCTCCTGGTATTCAGATTGGCATGAAGGGGGGTACGGAGATAGGGCTGTAACCTGGACTTAGGTATTCATAGCTTTTCAATTGATGTAATTTAGTAGAGTTTTGCATGTTTGCGACATGGAATGATTCCCAATGAGGGGATGTTCATGTTGTCTTTGCGCCTATTAGGCCCTGTCCACCATGATGACGGGGATACTTTCCACAACTTCTTTTTCTGCTGCACTTGCCTCCTGTCCACATGCAGGCAGAGTAATTGCTGAGAAAAGCTTTTCAAATGTAAACTGTTCTAAAAACTCACTCTGGGGAGTATTGCTATGTGGAGGCTGGACATCCACTTTATAAAAAACAAAAAACAAAAACAAAGGTCCAGTTTATTAATACCCACACCCAGCTTCCCACGCTACACATCAAAACAACACTTTTACTGAAGGATTTTCTCTCCTTCTTACTTTTTTCTAAACTTTATTTCCATTAAACTTTAAATAAAAGCCAGATAAAGGAATGAAAGAAATAACACTGTACGCTGGTCAGAGAATCTTTAGCCTACTGCTGTGTTAGCTGTTCTCCCTTTGAGCTTTTAATTACTTTCCTTTTATCACTATATACTAGGGCTAGATGATATGGACAAAACCTGTAATTCAATATATTTCTTCATTTTAGTTTAAAGGATATCATTTCAATACCACAGATGATTGTACAGATTTATAAGTATTTTACCATTTTTCTAAAACTAATCCATAACATTTTAGAAATATCTGCTTCAATGAAAGAATCATAGATTAAAATGCACATTGAAATATTGGAAATGTCACCATTATTATTCCAAAAAAAGTAAAAATTCAAACCAGTGGACTTAGTTTTCCAACTTTGAAGACGTTTCGCTTTCCATCCAGGATTAGTTCTGGATTAGTGTTTAGTTCCTGGCTTTATAGAGTAGCCCAAACAAATACTTGTTATGGCTTAGAAAACAGGCAAATTCAAAAGAAAGAACATCGAAACATCTTCAAACTTGGAAAACAAAGTCCAGTGTTTTTTTTGTTTTTTTTTTATTGATATTATTATTATTTTTATTCTTTAAATTTTTTAATTTTTTACTTTTTTTGGAACGACTATGAACTGGATGACTGAGAATCTTCACCAACACCATTATTAGTTATTATTGAATTAGCCCTGATCATCAAACCAGACACAAAACAGACTTTAGAAAATTGCTCCATTAATTAATTGTCTTAATAAAATGGCAAATATTTGAGAGACAATGCCACAATCATTGGATGATAATTAAAATATTAATTTTTTAAATTTTCTCGCAGTGTCTCTATATTTGATGTTCTTATTTGATTTTGCAAAGAGTACTTGATGCAACCCAGGGAAACTTCTGGTGTGGACAAGCATGGTGACAGAAGCAAGTTACTCCCGTTACTATTTGCTAGGGTGTTACAAATCCCTTAAGATGGATGAACCAACGTTTGGCAACGCATGGTTCTCCAGTCCGTTTTCTACTCTTCGAAGGGTTCAAACTGATTTGATCCACTCCAGAAATTGTAATCTGGCTCAGTCATTCAATTTAATTCAATTCAGTTTATTTATATAGTTCCAGTTCACAAAACAAGTCATCTCAAGCCACTTTACAATTAAATCAGATCATACAGTCAAATTGATTCAAAGTTTTCTATCTAAGGAAAACCAGTTCATTTCATTGAATTGACTCAAATGCAATCCCTCACACTAAGTATGCTTGTAGCGACAGTGGAGAGGAAAAACTCCTCTTCCTTTTAACAGAAAGAAACCTCCAGCAGAATCGGGCTCAGTGTGAGCGGCCATCTGCCGAGGCCGACTTGGGTTCAAGGAGAAAGAAGCAGAGATTGTTTGACGTTCTTAATGTTTGGTGACACGTTCCTGCATAACTACAGTATGCTAATTATGACCAGCGTGTCTGATGTGAACCTGGCTATAGGCTGATAATTTAATTCAGTTTATTTATATAGCGCCAATTCACAACCAGTGTTGGGCACGTTACTTTGTAAAAGTAATTAGTTGTAGTTACTAGTTACTTCTCCCAAAAAGTAACTGAGTTACTAACTTAGATACTGCACAATAAAAGTAACTAGTTACTAGTAAAAGTTACTTTTGCATTTCTCACCCCCGTAACCCTCACCACCAGGCCCCCACCTTCTTGCCATGTGTTTCAAAAGCCAGCTGAATAGAGTGGACGACAAAGACAAGAACCTGCAGAGAGTTTTGTATTTATTGCAACTCAACGTAAATTATATCAGGGGGGAGCGCTATCTGACGGGCGTATAAACCCCGTCAGATAGCGTTCCCCCTGCTTAACATGGAGGGAACGCTATCTGATGCGGTGTAAATATATTCAGGCTGCATTACCTCTACTCATGGGTGTGAAGTTTTTTAACAGGGCGTTCAGATCTGGTGAGTGTATGAAATTAATAACTGGGAATGTCTAAATCTGAAATCCTGTGTGTTTGGGTTGTTATGGATACGGCAACATAGGGGTGTAAATAATAATCTTTTTGACGATCCGATGCATCAATACTTCCACAAGAGTATCGATTCTTTTTTTTTTTTGTAATCCGGTCTATTTTTATCCATTTCCTCCTGGGCGTAATTCTCCCTCCCGTGCTGCGGTGGCGCTAAACCTATTTTGCCCTTCTACCTCGCTTCCTGGTTATACTCTTAGAGCAGTGTGTTGCAGTGAGTTTAACACAGACATTTTTGATTTATATCCAATATTGAAGCGTGGTCTGTGCTACACACTGTGGGTCTAGATACGGCCGAGGCGGTGAGGAAGTGGGGGCGAGTTTAGTCCGATGACGGAGGGACATGAGGGCCAAAAAGTGCGGAGATCCAGGTGGAAAAAGGGTCCCGTGCACCTCGCTCTTCTAGCGCTCAAACTTCACGAGTTGTTTTCTGCAATATCGGTCATAAAAACAAAACAAGCTGGCCACCTGTCTGTGGCACTGTCTGCGGTCAGCTACAATTTGGGAGAGGTGCAGCGGAGCATCTGCAGAGGGGGCGGGGACGTCTGGAGCTGAGGTATTGAATTGTGCTCATTGCACTGATTTTGTGCAGTATTTTTGATGCAAGGCCTTTCAGAATCTATAACGCAGGGGTATTATGACTTCAGTGAATGAGGTTTTAACAGGAATAGGTGGACTGCAACTTTTCTACTTCTGTTATTTGTGGTTGTTTCTCAAATAAAATGCATAACGATATTACAGCTTTAATCGATTTATTTCAAATTTGAAACATTGTCTAGCCTGTAAGGTAAAAAAAATAAAATAAAATTAACCAATTAATCAAATTCGAATCGTATTGTGGTGTATTCTTGAGTATCGAAAATAAACGAATTGCTGGGTCAGGAAATCGATACTGAATCGAATCGCCATGATAGGTGTGATTTACACCCCTACTGCAACATCCATCCATCCATCCATCCATCCATCCATCCATCCATCCATCCATCCATCCATCCATCCATCCATCCATCCATCCATCCATCCATCCATCCATCCATCCATCCATCCATCCATCCATCCATCCATCCATCCATCCATACATACATACATCCAGATTTCTCCCTTTCTCCATATTGGCTAACATTTGATCCTTCATGCTCTCCATATTTCCCCTGTGGCGCGAGCTGGGCGGCTGTTACGCGCCTTTAGCATGCGCGTTTCCTGTCGCTGGCGTGGTGAATCATGCCGCCTGCGCTGTGCGGAGATGCAGGGGGAAACATATCTGATGGGGTAACGCAGCCCGACGTAACAGCGGTATTTCCATCTGGAAAACGCTGTTTTGCTGCTGGAGTCCTCCTCACTCTCCATCTCTCTGTGTGTGCTGTACGCCAGTGGAAACTACCACCTACCCAACTGACAGACGGAATCTCACTATACATCATCCTCCCCTCTCTCATGACAAGGCGCGCACGAGTCCTATCATAAAAAAAGGTTAATTGTGTGACCTGAGTAACGTGCTGTAACAGGGTGTCGGCAATGGTAAATGCATTATAGTTACAGCCAAAGTAATTAGTTAGATTATCTCGTAACTAAAAAAAGGTAACGGCGTTACTTTCAGTATTCACACAGCCAGGCAGACGAGCTCCAAGCCAGCTCCCATGTCAGAGGATGAAGAGAGCACATCTAGCCAGTCACAGTCAGAGAAACAGGACTACACTGAAGAAAAGGCAGATTTCCAACATCTATAAACAAGTGTGTTGATGGCAGCAGCACAGCTGATATTTCTCTCCAGGATGGTGTCACAGCCAAACTAAATGAAGCAAAGAAACAATCTTTGTTTTGTTTTTCTGCTGCTTCCAAATGGTAGGGAAATATCTAATGTAAAATCTATCATATATATCCCAGTGTGTTTTTATTCCAGTCCATACCTGGTTACGAAGTTAGTAACAAGCTACAGCCTGATTATAACCTCATCTGAATCAGTTATTTTGCAGGAGTGGAGTAGTTACCAGCTGCTGAAACTCTCTGGGTTCTTCTCGGTTCATAGGTAAGATGCGTGTGAAAGGTGAGGCTGAGGTTGCCACTGCCTTTAACCTCCACGCTGGATTCATTCACATCAAAGGGTAGAAAGCAACAGATCATGGGCCTTATCCCAGCACATCCTAGCGACTGACTTTGACTTGAAGATCTAAGCTGTAGGCTTAACCATGAAAGGCTCGACCCCAGCATTGCCCTGGGTTAAATGAACAGCCTTAACACCTGCGCAGTGATGCAATATCTGCCATCTTTTATTCTGCCTCACCTCAGTCATTGGTAAAGATTTTTTATCTAAAATCAGTTTTTTTCCCCCCAAAGTTCTTGCAAAGAGGCAGAACTCTACTTTAGATAGATTGCTTTGGTCTAACGCTTCAGTGATTTGTAAACACATTTGAATGATTGAAATCCAGTTAATAATGGATGAGGAAGATGTTGACGTGTTTTGGAGCTGATATGCAATAAATTGCTTCCTTGATACACTATATTGCCAAAAGTATTTGCTCACCTGCCTTGACTCACATATGAGCTTAAGTGACATCCCGTTCCTAATCCATAGGGTTCAATATGACGTCGGTCCACCCTTTGCAGCTAGAACAGCTTCAACTCTTCTGGGAAGGCTGTCCACAAGGTTTAGGAGTGTGTTTATGGGAATTTTGGACCATTCTTCCAGAAGCGCATTTGTGAGGTCGCACACTGATGTTGGACGAGAAGGCCTGGCTCTCAGTCTCCGCTCTAATTCATCCCAAAGGTGTTCTATCGGGTTGAGGTCAGGACTCTGTGCAGGCCAGTCAAGTTCATCCACACCAGACTCTGTCATCCATGTCTTTATGGACCTTGCTTTGTGCACTGGTGCACAGTCATGTTGGAAGAGGAAGGGGCCAGCTCCAAACTGTTCCCACAAAGTTGGGAGCATGGAATTGTCCAAAATGTCTTGGTATGCTGAAGCATTCAGAGTTCCTTTCACTGGAACTAAGGGGCCAAGCCCAGCTCCTGAAAAACAACCCCACACCATAATCCCCCCTCCACCAAACTTTACACTTGGCACAATGCAGTCAGACAAGTACCGTTCTCCTGGCAACCGCCAAACCCAGACCCGTCCATCAGATTGCCAGATGGAGAAGCGCGATTCGTCACTCCAGAGAACGCGTCTCCACTGCTCTAGAGTCCAGTGGCGGCGTGCTTTACACCACCGCATCCGACGCTTTGCATTGCACTTGGTGATGTATGGCTTGGATGCAGCTGCTCGACCATGGAAACCCATTCCATGAAGCTCTCTGCGCACTGTTCTTGAGCTAATCTGAAGGCCACATGAAGTTTGGAGGTCTGTAGTGATTGACTCTGCAGAAAGTTGGCGACCTCTTCGCACTATGCGCTTCAGCATCCGCTGACCCCGCTCCGTCAGTTTACGTGGCCTACAACTTCGTGGCTGAGTTGCTGTCGTTCCCAAACACTTCCATTTTCTTATAATACAGCTGACAGTTGACTGTGGAATATTTAGGAGCGAGGAAATTTCACGACTGGATTTGTTGCACAGGTGGCATCCTATCACAGTTCCACGCTGGAATTCACTGAGCTCCTGAGAGCGACCCATTCTTTCACAAATGTTTGTAAAAACAGTCTGCATGCCTAGGTGCTTGAATTTATACACCTGTGGCCATGGAAGTGATTGGAACACCTGATTCCAATAATTTGGATGGGTGAGCAAATACTTTTGGCAATATAGTGTATCTAATCTCCGTAGATGAGGATTAAGTAGGGGTTAACACAGATGGATGAATTTTTACTATTTGTTTACTAAATGTATGTATATTTGCTTTAACCATGCAGAATTTAAAGTTTACAGCAGCTAAAGATGACCCCCATTTGTGTCACTAATTAAGCAGTGAACCTCTTGGCATAAAGTCAATGTATGATCCAGAGAAAGAGATTTGAAATATTTGCTGATTTAAATCTGGTTTAAAATGACTGTTGGTCATTTTTGCATATATTTTCAACTGTAGGTAAATAGTAATGATTGTAATTTAATAAATCAGTTTGAAAATAAAATGTTAGCTTACTCTGATTGGACCGTGGTGGTAAATGTACTGAATTGTAACCCAAAAAGCGAACATTTTATTTGGCCTTTTCATATTTTTTTAAATGTTTGTTTAAGTAAAACTTGGTAAAAATAAATAACACATGGAACTGTGGAAAATCATTAGGCATCATTTTGAGCCAAGTCTTTGTCGAGTTTCTGTCTCTGTGGGCCATTTATATTAAGCTGAACCTTTTTTTCAACCCGATTGATTCAAAATAATTTATTTTTTTGCTTATGTTTAGTTATGTTTGCTATTCAACCTTTTTTGACTTCATTGAACCAAAGTACAACAAGCAGCTTTTCTTAGGTTGCTTATAAAAAGATTGTGAAATCCTGCAGTCATGATGCATACTGCTCCATTTGTATTATCAATGTAGGTTTTTATGTAGAACAAACACTGGATAGGATCTAAAAACGCCTAAAGGAAAAGGATTTTGCTTTGCTTTTTCTCTTAATGCATAAATTATATCCAAAGCAGAGGAGAAAGAAAGAAAGGATAGATAAAAGGAAAGTCAGAAGTCACAGAGAGAAAGGAAGTGGCGAGACAATGAAGGAAAGTCGGTCCCCCTCCTCCTCCTCCTCCTTCCAGAAGTGTCCTGGTGCTCGTCGGCTGCAGATGTGGGACGCTCCCATAAAGAATGTGTGAGTTGATGGCGTCTGTCAGGCTCTCGCAGGCTGTTATCTAGCCATTAGATCAGATTTATCTTCATTCCCATTCGCTCGACGTCTGCCCTGAAAGCTCATTTGTCAAGGCCAGGCAGCGGGCCTTTCTCGCATCTGCAGCCCCCTCCCTTCGCCGCCGCATGTCGGCGGGAGGATGTTCAGCAAAATACAGTGTGACATGACAAGATAGGGGACAGTGGGGGGGGAGGAGAAACCACTGAGGAGTTTTTATTTTATTTTATTTTTTAAGGGTGGGGGACAAAGTGGCAACCACTTAACTTGGCACTGAGAAATAATCCATGCATCGCCTCTGAGCAGCTTCTCCTTCTGTGATTTATTGGCTGTTGTTTCAGAGTTGGAGACGTGCAATGTCCTCACATTATCCCTTTTTCTCTACGATCCCTGTTTTCCCTTTCTTCTGGCCTTCTCATCATTTCCCCCAGGTGCTGCAGTCAGTCTTTAGGAGTATTAAATTAATCTTTTAATTGTAACTTAATTGGAATAGTCTAATCTCACCTCAGTTGCAGCTTGCATGTGTTAGTGATCCGGAGCCAGATGGCAGTCCCAATCCTGACTGACTGCGTCATGATGCGTGCCAGTAGATAAAGAGGGATGGAGAAATACATTGATTATTTTTTGATTGATTGATTGATGCACTTGTTTTTTCTAATGATGTGGGAGACTGCTAATTTCCCTTTCCCTACTCAGGGTCTGCTGATGATTGACAGATGCCTGGTTAACTAGATGTTTGTCAGCACAGCTAATTAAAAACCTTTCTTTGAAAAAAGTCTAAAGAGACTATCAGATGTCCGCTAGACAGATCTTGAACTCGAATAGAAAGATTAAAGGTTGAGTATGGAGGGTCAGACATGCCAAAATATATATAAAAAACCAGATTACTCAGCTCTGAAACACTGGGGGGCGTGTCTTCTGGAAGACATGTATACCATGGCAACAGCTTGCCCTATTACAATGAAGAGGTGGAAAAACAAATTCGATGGCTTTGTCCAAACACCCGCTGTGACCCTTAAATCCCTAAATCACTATATAGAGCGTGGACTTTATGGTGGACTTTATAGTGAACTCAGTTAACTGACCGTTCGTACAGATGATCACTGCTTTTCGCTCCCCGTTGGTCATGTAACTCCGCCCCCCCGCACGGTGCATGCGCCATCTTTTTTGTTGCAACTGTCACTACCTGACAGCAGGCCGCTACATCAAATCCCATAATGCTTTGCGAGGAGAGCTCTGGGATATATCTTATCCTCTGGTGACCATGGATGATCACTACTTTTCAAGGTGCATTATGGGAAATCTTGAGTGCACTTCTTTTTCATCCTTTAGACGCCCAAACACCCATTTGAAATGGTCTAATCTCTATATAGTTCCCCATATAGTGATTAGGGCGGACATTGGGACACAGCCTATGTATGAGTTCCATACAGAGAATTCATAGAAATCAGCTGTGTTACGTCACACAGCTGCCCTTTTAGTCGCATTCAAAAATCTCTAAAATGCAGAAATCTCTAAACCTAAAGTGAGATATAACTTTATAATAAAAATTCTGAATGTTTGGGAGAATTTTCACAAGTTTAGCACAATAGATTTATGACATTAATAAAGCCTTTAACAGAAAATGGAAAATTCTCTTTACACAGCCCTTAAATGTGTCTTTCTGTCAAAAGACTGTAATAAAGTTTAGAAATATCACACTTTATTAAAACATATTCGCAGATATGTCTACTATTTATTAATTAACATATTTAAAAAAGTGTAGAGATTATTTAATGACTATATTTTGAAAATATATTATTAAAATAATATTATTTTGCGCTTTTCTCCAGTAAGTCTGCTTCATTACCTGTGCATGTTAACAATTACTTTTTAGGTGCTGTTTATTTAGTTAATTAATGTTATTTAGAATATTTTAATAAAAAATTTAGATAATACTATATTAGCCTGTAACATTTAACCCTTTCCTGTAACGTCTAAACCAAATGAAATTGGACATCTGATTGGACAGATTGGCTCCCTGCTGACCAATCAGTGTTCTCTGCTCTGCTACCTTTGATGTGGAAAAAGTGACAGATTTCTTAAAGCTATGCGAAATAGTAAAAGACATGAGTGTATTTTGTCAATTGAATATTAATATTTGCTGGTTTTGTTAAAATGTCTGTAAAGTTATTTATTTATCTCTTATTTTCAATTTTATTTATTTTCTTAATATTTGAATCCCTTTAAGTCCTCAAACTTGGTGGTTAATTTGCAAAAACAACTACTTATGTTTACATGGACACAAATAATCCGATTCAAGGCCTGATCAGATTAAAAAAGCGTCACGTAAACATGTCAGACTGAAGATTCTAATCCGATTTGGTCCACTCGGGAAGAAAGGTCATTCCGATAAAGAAAGGTGTTTTTTTTTTCTTTTTTTCGTATTGTTTTTTCGATTGTTGTCCATGTACACATCCATTCAGATCTTTGCAGTAAAACTATCTTCTCTGCACATGCATGCAACATCAGCGTGACATTTTTTTCTTTACTAGACCTCATCTACTGGCTCCTGGTCCTCCTTGATGGAGGAGGTGGCTCTAAATGTATCATTTGGATGAACATGACATCCTGCCCCCTACCCCTGTAGCAAATGGGCGTAGGCAAACGGTACTGCAGAGCCCTTAACTTAAAGGTATCATGGAGGATTGTAGCAAATTTTTGAAAAGACCCTCCCTCTCCACTTTTAAAAATACAATGCACATGCACAACCCTGTACCCGCTCCCGAGACGTACCGCCTATTAAACATGTGCGAGAGCATGCAGGAGCCCATTTCTCATCGTGCACACTCTATTTAAAAGTTGCTGTTTGCATCGCTCATACAAGCTTACTTTCTGAAAGATTAGCAATTTTTCCACTTTACCAGACTCACCACCAGTCAGTGAAAATGGGAACGAGCATGTAGGACAGCCTTACGTAAACATATCAACATCCTCCACTATACCTTTAAGTAAAATAACTACCGAAAACAAAAGTATGATGCAGCGAAAATCCATAATGGAAAAAAAAAATCAGTAGATGACCGACATTTTTTATTTTTTTTTTTACAAAACAGGCAGCTGCTTCTTCTACTACTTGTACAACTCGACAGCTCAAATGATTTAATCTGATCAAAAGCATTAAGATTTTGAATTTAATCCAAGATTTAGATTTGATCAGATAAATTTGGTGCATATAAATGTAACTAATGTCAATTCAGAGGAAAAATTTAAGATTGAAATCAAGCCGTGCATGCTTTGCTTCATTTTGTGGCTTTGCTCAATCTCCATCTTCTGCGACCAAAAGAAATAAATAAGTAAATGTGATTTTTCTGCTGCTTTATCCCCACTGCAAAGAGCAAATCACAGGCAAATAAACAACGTCTCTAATGCATTAGGAGTCATTTCTGCCTCATTCTTTCTTCCCTGCTTCTGAAACAGTAGTATTTAATGTTCAAGTCCCTTGGACAATTATATCAGTAATTAGTTGTCATATTCACTTTCTTTTTTGTGCTCTGGCCTTATGTTTCCTCTCAGAGAATTGGTTTGGGGAGCAGGATGCACAGTGTTTTACAGATGCTAACGTAACAAAAATAGGAATCTAAGATTTGGCTTTGAGCATAAAATGAGACTGCCACTTGGTGGCGGTGTTGCATCATGTTTAAGTTGCACTTCAAACGTTAAATCTGAAAACGGCTCAGAACTCTTCATCAAGGCTATTTTGTATTTTTTTTTAAAGAACTTAAATGGGGATTTTGGGGGGCGGAGGAAAACCGATGCTGTAAAGGCCAGTCCTTTTGTTCTTTTAAAATGATCCATGCCCCAATATTTTATATATATATATTTTCTTTTTACATTTTTGTCCCCTTAAAGCCACAGTGTTTATTGTTCTTTTATTAGTATTTTGTGTGAATGATACAAATTTGCACATTTATTTCACATTGAAGGATAATCAAGAATATTTTCTTTAGTCTAAATCTAGTCTAAATCTAAGTCTAAACCTTAAAAATATGTGGCTTGTATAATCAGTCCCACTCTGTGCAGAACCTCATTTAATTTCTGCTTGGGTCAGTAAAATATTTCAAATTGAATTTTGCTGCAACGACAGCTGCAGGTTCGGCATTTTAGAACATCAGTGGCAAGTATTTCCACAGATTCCCAATTTTTTCTTGGTTCGGACACTAATTTCGTAGCTCTGGCTGGGTCCTCAGTCGTTGTCCTGCTAAGAGGTTAATCTGTGCTTCATGCAGGTTTGTTTATGGCCTCTAGGAGTTCTTGTTGCTTCTCCATAAATGCATAAATGTAGCATTCAAAGCATAAAGTTCTCATTTCAGCAGATTGTCCTTCATTACGTGTGGGTCCACACACCTCCTCCAAAGCTTCACTTTAAATGGGCAGCAATCCTTTTGTAGATTGTTGTCGTTCCTTAATATAAAAGCTTTTTTTATCTAGTTTTGCCTCTAATCTGCCTTACTTGACTTGCAATCAACTATAAGCAACTTCCCCACAGCATAAAGCTGCCAGCACCAATTTCAATGGGGGTCATTATTGCATTGCAAGGCACTTTTTTCATGAAGCCAAAAACGTCCCTTAAAAATCCTGATTAGATTTTGCACAGATGGAGTTGACTAACTTTAAGGTGACCTCTGAACGCAAATCCTTGCACTGAATTTTATTTAGAGCCTTTGAAGTAAAAGAGGGTGAATAAAAATCCAAATCACACTTTTTTAAAAGTTTTTATGTTTATAATGAAGGAACTGTTTCCACTTTTTATTTATGCATATGTTGTTCTTAACTAAAAAGTATTCCAACAGAATACAGCGATGAGCTGTAACTTCACCAAATGTGGTTAAATCATAGTTTGGAGAATTTATGGGTTGCATCTTGGGAATCGGATCAGATTAAGCACGTTTGCAGTTTAATGTTTCCTGTATCATAGCTTTTGATTTCCACCCTAATATTCTTGATGTATCGCCACGTTCTCCCTCAGAAAGTTTCTTTGGTGGCAGGCTGAAGAAATGCCTGTCTGAAATTATTCCCCCAACAGCTGTCAGAGGAGCCTCCCTCATGGCCAGAGAGCCTTATGTTTCGGTCTCAGTGCCACTTAATGAGAAGGAGCAACAGAGGGAAAAAGGATGCTTTTCATCTCATCAGTCCCTCCCTCCTTTAGACTTCAGTCTGCCGATGGTGGCACCGGCCGACGGGCATCTGCGCCACTCTGGGCTCCCTTGGGGGCGTGGGCTCCACCAGTCGCTCCATAAGATTGCTCACTGTTAGCTGGTGTTTCCGCTCCGATGCAGGATAAATGGGAAATCAAGTCGCCAGGTGGGCAGCTGCGCCCGCCTGTCCGCCTTTAGGAGGCATAAATATTCATGTCTATCTTCACTAGCTGTTGGCAGTCCATATTTTTGTTGACATATGGTGGATGGGTTGGAACTTGAGCGGAGCGTGTGATTACTGAGGTGCACGCTCGTGTCTGGATCTATCAGTGTGTGTGACAGGAGCATGTTCTTTGGACTGAGATACACGGCCGGCCTGATGACCTTCTGCAGGCACGCCAGCCGCTACCCCCGCGTCGTGTCGCCTGTTTGTAGCTGTTAGTTAACTGGTCAAGTTGCACTCTAACTAAAGCAGTCACTATTCCGACAGCGGCGTGTAAACACTCTCCTCAAACCGGATCAGGGTCAGCTGCTATCTGGGCTGTTTATCCTGTAAACCTGGTAAAATAAAGTGCCTTCCATATTTATTGGCATGGAGGCTAAAGATGCATAAAGGAAACCCATTAAAGTAAACCTCTACTTTTGCAGATATTTAGAAAAATCCTGCTTTTACTTGGTGCCAAAAAAAGATGATATAAACCCCTTTTCTCATCGGAGCAGTCCTTAATCTTTCCCTTGAACATTTTAAAGACTGGAGCAAACAGATCTTTAGTCATTTTCTAGGTACAGCCACTCTGGCTCATCCAGCATCCTGGCTCCTCTCTCATACTCTCATATTTTCCCAAGTATTTAAGTCTGTGCACCATCATGGCCTTGGACGAAGGCTGATTTTGTATTCAACAATCAATTTCTGTATTGACTTAGCCATATGTTTTGGATCATTATCTTGCTGAAGTTCCCAATGAACTCTTGTTCATGGTTTTCTTGCAGAGTCCATCAGGATTTTATAAAACCTTGCCCAGTGTTTGAGGAGCTCATTATGCAATGTACTTTACCAAGGTCCTAGAAAACCTTGGTAGCAAACTGAAGGACATTGGAAGTAACACGGATCCTTCACTATACTTAACAAGGAGCTTGAAGTTTATTCCCTTTACGTCCCATTAATAGTTTAAGTAAATGTTTCCTTCTCAACAACAACATTTACAGAAATAAAGTTACTTCTAGCTGGAGTCTGTAGCTTTGGCAGTGAAACAAAGTAGCTGCAGGTGCCAAAACTTTACCACCCAATCATCTGTAAAGCCTGTTATACTGCATCAAGTATTACCCTGCATATTACACACATAGACAGTCTTAATACATGGCACTCAAAAGATTAGTAGAGATGTATCAAAGCTGGCAGTTCTCCATATTTTGTGCAGTGAATTTATAATACTGATAAATATGCCATATATTTGGAAGTCCCCGCGGAAATTTGGTCTCAGCAAATATTGAATTCATTATATCCATGTTGGTTTTTTGATTGCATTAGCAATTTAATATGTTGTGCAGGTCTATGTTCATTCTTTGTTTGCATATCTCAGTCTTATCCACCTGTATTTTTTTACTGAAAAATGTAGTGTTGCTTTTATTGGACCAATTTTAGTTCTATTAAGGGGCAAAAACATCAATTACCAACATCTATTTGAGATGGGTTGATGCTTTTTTTCTTTGTTTCAGGTGGCGTGTTTGATCAGGGTGCCCACAGAGGTGGTGAAACAGAGAACCCAAGCCTCTCCTTCCTCCACCACATATAACATGCTGCTGGCTACACTCAAAGAGGAGGTATCTGCACATCAAAGTCTACCTAAATTATTATCCCCAATGTGTATCTGATTTGTGGTACTTCTCTAATGCTAAAAAAAATCCCTGTTAGTTCCTGTTAAAAAAATAAAAGTCAGACTGCAACAGAAAAGATTGTTGTAAAACTTTATTTTAAAACACCAGGGGGAGCAAGTCCAGCAGATGAAGAGGTGCATGGAACAGTACCACATTTCTACGGGGGTCAAAAGGTGCAAACGCACAGTAAATGACGAAAAGAGCTGCAAAAAAAATTTACGATGCAAACTCCAAATACACAAGCACAAGGGAAAAAAATGCAAAAATGAAAACGCTGCGTACAAAAAAATGAAATGAGCTGCAAACTGATGCAAACATGCAGTAAATGATGAAACAAGCTCCAAAAACATGTATGATGCGAAGAACAAAAGACGCACGCACAAAAAAAAACCTAATGCAGCAGAAAAAGCTGCAGAAAAAAAAAAATGCTGCAATCACTAAAAATAGAAGCAAAAACCTGCATTCGACAAAACAAATGCATATGGGGGGGGGGCAAGTGCAAACATCATGATATAAAAAAAATGCTGCAATCACAGAAAACTGTGCAAATGGCAAAAACAGCTGCAAACTCCCTCTAAAAAAAAAAACAGAAGTGCTCCACATCACTAGAGGGAGCCAAAAAAAAAAGAAAAGAAAAGAACAAACTTATCAGACCTTCAGTACAAACAGGAAGTTGAGCTAAAACATAGGATTTTAAAAAAAGAGAGAATTTTGAAAGAAGACAGGTGTGTTTTCTTTCATTGCATTGTCAAACACATTGTCTTACAGTTTTACAGAATAACAGCATAGTTGTATATACAAACTAGGGCTATAACTAACGATTGTTTTGCAAATCTTATAATCTGTCGTTTAATAATTGGATAGCCAAAGGTTCTTTAAAGAAGACTTTTTATGAAATTAAACCAGGTGAAACTTAAACTTTTCTACTTGAAGAGTTCTGGATACGGCATATTGACGGATTAAAATATTTAATCTATTACTAAATTAGCTGATGATTATTTAAATAATCGAATAATCCGATTATTGGTTTTAGTCCTAATAGTTACATAAAAATAACACTGGTCCGTATGGTCAATTCTTTATTTAACTCCATTTGATGGTTTGGAGCACTTCTTTGATTTGCTACTGTTTTTGCTATTTGCATCATTGCATGTTGCATTTGTTTTTTGTGGTTAGGGTGGTTTGGAGTTCATGCATCATAGATGTCTTTGCAGCTCATTTCAACATTTGCTGCATGTTTTCACCTGAAATTAAAGCTTAATTGAGTGACTATAAGAGAGTACAAACACATTCAACCCTCTATAGAAACTGCTCTTACTCTGGGGTTCTTTTGTAGGAAACCTTTTTTTGAGTCTGTATGGAAAGGTTGCAGTTAGAACCTAAGCATGGAGTACCAAATTAAATGATTTTAATTGTGATTTTGTTCTTTTCTTCATAGGGCGTTCGAGGTCTTTACAGAGGATATGGCAGTACAGTTCTCAGAGAGGTAGGTTTTCTCTCACTTTCTCTTCCAATCTTATTTCATTGCGATTTTTATTTTCTAGACATGCATAAATTAGAATTGGGATGAAAGGAAAATCACACAGTTATTTATTTATTTATTGTTTGACAAATACTATTGTAAAAATTGTGAAATGCATTTATATGAAGCTCCCGTGTGCCAATACTTTTACAAGCCTTATCTTACATTTACAATGGGGAAAGCATCTAGCAGCTTAACTCATTCTGAGATGGAAAAGTTTGTCCATTCTTTAAAAATAGCTCAGTCAGAGTGGATGAAGAACATCTGCGAACCAGGATTCACTATTGGATTCAGGTCTGGACCCTTCCAGGTAGCAGTGGCTGCATGTGCAGGATGGTTGTCCTGCTGAAAGGTGAGCGGCTGCCCCAGTCTTCAAAACCAGGGGTCTTAGAAGACAGGGGCAGCCTGCTAACACACCTGCTATTTTATGGTTTGGTTTGCTTTCCTTACCATGTCAAGTAAAAATAGATGATGATGAGGCTTATTAAGGTGGCAAGTAAGGTCATCGGAGTGCAACAGGTCGAGCTTAGAAAAAAATACTCTAAGCCATTAAGATCTAAAGCTAAATATATCCTCGGCTGTCCTTGATATCCTCTTTTCTCTAAGTTTGACCTTGTGTGTTTTGGTCGCCACTTTGAGATGCCTTAAACTAGAACGCGGAGCAGCAGGGTTTCCTTCATTCCTGCTGTCATCGCCGGGCAGATTCACTCTCCAGAACAGATCACCTCCCTTTTAAAAAATGTGTTGGATGTTGCAATTAGTAACTTAAAGGAATCCTGTAAGACTTTGTACTTGGATGCACAGTCAGCAAGAGAGAGTTTTATGGGTTTTTTTTTTTTTTTTTATTCTGATGATTTTTGTTTTCTCTGAGACCTCTACATCCAACTTTAATGCGTGGTTGTTGATGTTTTTTGTGTGATTGTGTTTCCTTTTATGTGTGCTGCAAATCAGTCTCCCCTTGAGATACTATAATAAACGAAAGTTTAGCAAAACATTTAAAATCTTTAAAAAATCTTTAAAATCTTATCATGGTATTGGGGAATATTATTAGCCTGACGTAGTCCTACTCAATTCTAGTCAGAATATGAGTCTGATACTGCTCCATAGAGCTGTGATTATGGGGCGTGTTTCGAACTAACCAGGAAAAAAAATGCCTCTGCACTCAATTGGATAAACCTACAACCAATAAGAGCAACGGAGTGTGTGACGTATGTTAAGCGAGGCATAGTTGTTGTCAACGAAAATCAAAGCATGCAGTTGCACGCCTAGAATAAGAAGATGAGCCTTGATCGCGTTTCTTTATTCCTCTTTTAAAATTAATTTGCTGTCGATATCTTCTAGAACAGACCTAATAGCAGAATCTACACACCTCAACTCTCGTATAAAGCCCGCCCTGACAATTTGATTGGATGCCCAGATATTGTGCTAGCATACTCGCGCTACTGTTGAGCAATGCCAGACCGAACTTCCCGACCTCAAACGTTGTGGGCGAGACTAAGTTTGGAATGGCACCCAGGCTAGAATATTAATGTGGTTACGATAAAACTGCGGTTTAAAAAAAGTCCATAACTTCTTTGCAGTCTTTGTCAGGTACCTCTATGTCTGCGACTAGTTACCACATAGCCCCACAATCACAAACAACACTCTTAAAGAATAGATGCCTTTAAATCAGCTTTTTTGGAACACCAGTTACATAAAGAGATATTGTCTCTATCACAAAGTAACCTCATTTAATCATATTCTTCAAATTTATCAATGCCCCAATAAAAAAATTAAAAAATTAAAGAAAAAGAAAAAAATTGTAGTTTTTATTCATCAATGATTCTGATTAATCTTTTGAATGATAAATCAAAATTCTTGTTTTGACTGATACGATCATTTCCTTCCCTGGTTAGCGCATTACTAGAGCATTCCACCTGAGCTGTAGATTGCTGCAGCTCCTCCAGTGTTACTGGATTCCCTCATCAATGGGCCTCATGCAGTAACTGTTTTTACGAGCAACTTTTAAGTCATTCATACGAGTGATTTAGGAGAAAATGGAACATTCACCATTTTTCTCTTATTTTTAATCTCTTGGGCATGTTCAAATTTTATAAGTGCTCCAGGCTTAATGTCAGCGTCTTGCTCAATCAGTCAGCTGTTAACCAAACCTAGTTTTTCACTGAATTACTACATTGGATGTTACTTACAAGCAATTGTCCATTTTATTAGTTTACATCATTTTATAATATGCAACTTAGAATTATGAATTATATTTTATTTGCTGATGACAGAAATACGGGTCATTACACCTGCAGCTGGAATGTCTGTATCCAGGCTGGCTTAATTTCTTATCGTTTTGTCAAAATAAAAGAACAGTCAGTGAGCTCTATGTGAGATCAAGCTACTATGGAAATAACATCTGGAACAGAAAATGGATAGAAGGTTCAGCCACTTCTTGCCTGAAACTATTCTAATGGTCAGACTTGCATTCATTTCACTGCATGGCATTATTACCGTACATAAAATGATTCATTCCCATTAACATTTTTGTGCTGATGTATTGATGCATGAGAGAGATGTACAAACTGATGAAGGAAATGCAGAGGTGTTCTGGAGATGTACAGTACAGGTGTTCCCTTTTTTATTAAATCCATCAGTATATTTCATCAACTGTTTTCGGATCAAATTATTTTTATTTTTATCACAGTTTTTATTTTGTTTTTACTTCTGTTGCAGTCCAACCACGTCATTTACAGCTCTTGTGATTTATTTCACTGCTCGTCTTTTCTTTGATGCCCTTTATGCCGTGTGCAACATAAGGGTCAGTACTGGGCTAGCTTCTGTATGGTGCACCAAGAGTGTTGCATGTCTTAAGCTCTGTCTTTTTTACTAGTCCTTTAAGGAGAAAAGGTTGGAGAATTTTAAGACAAGAATATGAAAATATTGCATGAAGCCCAATGTTCTACTCATCTGCCCTTTAAGTTTGAGTCAACAGCTTTGAGTTCTTCTCACACCCCTTGGCCCAATATATGTCTGTTTTATAGATTAGTCTTATATATTTCACCACATGTAAGCATTTAATCTCAGTTCTGCTTTGTAAAGATACTATTAAACTACATTTTGATTTCTTTCTTTTTGTTGGGATAAATATTAAGACTTTCCACTTTTGTGATTAAAGTTATTTAAATTTCTTTTAGGCTTTATTAAAGCTGGACAAATGGATTCCCATTCTCTCTCTCTCACTTCCATCTGAATTATTTATTAAAGACAGTTGTTTTTAGAATCTGAAATAATAGTGGAATTGGTTCTTATAAATGCAAAACAAAGGACCCCCATGATAGCCGGTCACGTTTTCTTCTAATGAAAAAGTCTGTGTAGCTCTTTGAGGCGTGATGCCATGCATGATAATATTAATAATTGTGCAATTCTCCAACTCCTAAGATGCGTTACCTCTGGAAACTAAGAATGGGAGACAGACAGGTAGAAAGAGCTATATGAAGGTGACACTTGTCTTTTGGTTGAGGTGGAGGAGGTTGTGTGAGGGTGTAATCCAGTCCCCTCTGCTGTGCTAGCCTGTACTTATTTTCTGCCTCACTAAACTGATGTTATTCACACAAATTCCATCTGGACAGCTGAGGAAAAAAAAGACACACACACACGCAAAAAAGGACAACAAGACACTGTGATTTCTCTGAGGGGCTCTGAATAAATGAATACATTTGGAGGCTGACGCACGGCCTGTGTGCATACTAACACTGGCAGATGAAACGCAAAGGAGGCGACGGCAGGGATCCGGAGGCGTGGGAAAAAGCAGAGGATGCTCGCCCGTGATTGGCTTTGACGTGCGTCAGGAAGGTAATTCATTTTCTCTGGGCCTGCTCCTCCATCTTATCTCTACATCTTACCTCCTTTAACCTGGAGACCCTGTCTAGATGCGTTTGTTTGCACGGTACGCTGAGGTGCCTTAACTCCTCATCGTCCTGCTAATTGGGGAATCTTCTGTGCTTTGTATTCATTAGAAAGCCTTCAGGGAGCATTTCTGATGGACATGCAGAGTATGTGTTAGATTCACCTTCCAGTGCTGTGAAGAAGTATTTGTCCCATCACAGCTTTAAACGAAAGTCTGTCATGTCATCAATCTGACATAAATAAAATTAAAAAACAGTTTTATAATGATGGATTATAGGAAAGCAGCTATCAAAATTGACCTGATTCTTGTTTAGAAATATATATATATAATATATAACATATATATAATATGTTATTTCATGAATTTATAGTTACCTGTGAGTTGAGGTGATTTTTCATTTTTTTTGGAAAGCTGAGCCACTAGCTCAGTTGCTACCAAACTATTGGACCTGATAAATAAGTAAAATAGAGCCTGCTTCACAACATTAAGTATACTGACAATGTCCAGATGTTATTAACTTAAAGAAACCTAAAGAAATCCAGGAATAGATGAGAAAGTCACTGTTACCTGGATGGGGTGACAGCATAGTTTCTAAAATGTTGATTAATCAGTATAGTGCAGTGAGAGTTATTATAAATGGATAGGAAAAACAAAACTACTCTAAGGACCATTCATCCAGGAGGTCATAAAAGAACTTCCAACAACAACTAAAGCTTAATTTTCCTTAGGCAAGGTCAGGGCTCATGATTCATCAACAAGAAAGAGGCTAAAATGATGAGCCTCAACTGTCCTCTAACACCTGGGGTAAAAATCACACATCTCAGAAAAAGAAAATCATTGTTAGAATCAAACACGGAGGAAGCGGTGTGGTGCTCAGGGTCTGCTAGAATCTGGATGACTTGGAGTCATGTTATAGTTACTGTTTTATCACTTATTTAAAGATAAGATCAGTATTTGCTCAATTTAGCCTCGTCTGGTGTTAAAATAGTTTAATGATCTGACCCTTGATAAAAAAACAAACAAAAAACGAGCAAATAAAAACTTTATGGGGAAAATCCTTTTTCTTTAGCTCTGTAGATCATGTTCAAACCTTCCGTATAGGAAGAGTGGGTTTGTTTTTTTCTGCAGCACCATCCCTTTCCTGCTGGCCGTCAACATGTTTGCAGTGGCAATAGCTAATTCTACACATTGAAGGCACAAAGTTTTATTAAAAACTATTGACTAATAGCCATTCAGCTCTTTTAACTTTTGCAGAGCATTAATCTTCATTGTGGTTACACCCTCCCTTTTAAAGAAACTGTCAAGTTCTCTGCTGAGTCGGCATCTTTTGTGTTCCGGCTGAATAGAGCATGAAATCAATGAGATTCAGATTGGGGTGAATAAATTTGTGCCGTGCAAAATGACTTTATTCTCCTCTGAAAACAAGGACCTATTAAATTAACAACCGACCAGACGTAGCTCAGGACTTTTAAAGCAGAGCTTTTTTTTTTTCATTGCCTGCTTTGCTGCAAGCTGCCGGTTTTGTCTGGATGTTAATTTGTTTATGTTGTGTTAAAATACACAAGGCAATATTCCAATTCTAATCAAGACTCTTAATTATGTTTCATTGTCATATGATGTTTGTCAATTTGCTGCGATTCCCAAGGCCTCTGCTGCTTAGTTATAGTTTTTCAACACTAGGTGGCACAAGAAGATTATTATTGATCGCTGACTCCTTTCACTGTAGTTCCTTGTCCTCTATCATTATCCTGGAGTGTGACATTTCTGTGCAGCAGTTTGTGGAAAAGCTCTTAATTTCCCTGAAGCGAAGCCCCCACCAGGTGATGTGAAATTTAAGCAGAACTCCTATGATTTGAGTCCAATTAATGAGCCGGAGATGGGTTATTAGGCAGTAATTCATTGATATGACGGTGTGGAAGTAAAGCTGGCAGTCTAAAGCGACTGCTACTGTGTCTATATTTCATGGCCATTTTAACCCTTTTTTTCTCAAATGTTTAGGATCAGGAAGGGGGTGAAACTAAGCTGGTTGAGTAGAATAAAACAAATCCATCTGTTTGGATATCGTCTCCTTGTATGCATAGATTTCCTAATCCATCCTCTGCATCAGCCTGAAAGCTTCTCCACCCAAACATCTGGAACCTGGCAACCTGAGATACAAAATATAGTTTATGGAACGCCTCCCTTTTAATGGCTCCTCCCCACCACACCTCTACTAATTCTACCTACATCATCTCCTCGTTAAGCCTCGGATCTTTCCTTGTATCCCCTGCATTAGGGGTTAGTTGACGTTAGTTTATATACTATACAACAGGCTGTTTTGGTTGCTTTTTTTTTTTTTGCTTCAAAGTATGAAGCTGTTAGCAACCTACCACATTATATTTAAAATTGGTACTCTCTATTCTGACAGTGGTATTTGGCCCCATATGGCTTTTGTTTCAGAGGCGGAGCTGTGTTTAGTCACAGTTAAAACCTCATAGTTGCATAATACAGTTCTAAACTACTCAACACTGTCTGACATTAAGTTAAATTGATTTTTTTGTGTGTTTTGTCAGTCAGGATCACCTCAATTGTCATTATTTTTCTAACTCTTACATTAATCTCAAGACGGCAGTTTTTAAAGTTGTTTTTTTTTTGTACGGCTACACCTGCCATAGAACAACTTAATTTAAATTAAAACAGACTAAAAGACAGTTTGGAAAATCTCTTATGATGATATGGCCTTATAATTATTATTAATTGTTATTTCAAATGTGGAAAAATCTAAAGAAATCAGCCAAGATATGAGGATGAGAATCGTGGAGCTCCTCCAGCATGATTCTTCTTTGGGTACAGTTTCCAGATACTTAGAGCTGATAGGT
This sequence comes from Cyprinodon tularosa, assembly GCF_016077235.1. Taxonomy (NCBI): domain Eukaryota; kingdom Metazoa; phylum Chordata; class Actinopteri; order Cyprinodontiformes; family Cyprinodontidae; genus Cyprinodon; species Cyprinodon tularosa. Next base: position 1,270,910 of record NW_024038168.1, read on the forward strand.
TAATCTGCTCAGTTATTCACAATAAGACATCTGTTCAGGAATAAGACAGGTTTGTGTCCCAGATATGAACCAGTCTCCGTGCAAAACTCCAGAGCAAAAGGGGGGGGAAAAAATGTAAGATAGTGTCATCATCCACAGTGAAAAGCGTTTTCTCACGACATAGATAAAAAGAGAGGGAGGAGTCGTCACTCTAAAAGCAGCATCGATAAAACAAATTACAATTTGAAAATGGACGCTGGAACAAAGGCTGTAGTTCTTGGAGACATGTCCTGCTGTGTAATAAATGTGTTTTGCTTTAATCACCTCAACATTTGGAACAACTGACCAAAAGCTAAGAAGCCTGAAGGTGCATATTGGGTTTTAATGCAAACTTAGTTAGAAATTGACAATCGCAACCGCATAAGAGATTGTAGTTGTTTAGGAGCAGGGCAGCCTCCAAACCTGACCCATCCATCCCTCTATCTTCTTCCACTTATCCGGGGTGGGGTTGCGGGGGTAGCAGCCTTCTAGGGAGGCCAAGATGTCCCTCTGCCCAGCCACTTGTGGGAATCCGAGGGAATCCCAAGCCCTTCCAATAGTTCATCCGACGTTTCCTGGGTCTCCTCCTGCTGGGACGTGCCCGGAACACCTCACCAGAGAGGCGTCCAGGTAATCCTCACCCTGTTTCACTAATTGTTAAGGAGGAACCTATAGTGAGAAGTAGAGGTGTAAATCACACCCATCATGGCGGTTCGATTCAGTATCGATTTCCTGACGCAACGACTCAATTATTTTCGATACTTAAGAATACATCATCTTCTTTTTCCTCCGCCATGTCTGTCTTGCCTACTGTTTACGCAACGTGTGTGCATGCGGAAAGAGGGTATTAGCTAAAGGAAGTGAGGTAGCAGGGCATAATAGGTTTAGTGCCACTGCAGTATGGGAGTCAGAATTACATTGAGGGGCAAGTGGATAAAAATAGACCGGAAGAAAAAAAAACAAAACATGAATCGATACTCTTGCAGACATGTCGATGCATCGGATCTTTAACTGTTTGATCAATGCATCGATACAAAATGATTATTATTTACACCCCTAGTGAGAAGCTTGTTGAAGTGTACACAAAACGATTGAATGATCCAAGAAATGCAATTTAACAGGTACTTGTACTACACACTTTACTTAGGAAATATATTTAAACTTCTGAATGATCTTTTAAATGTCATGCTTTTAGCATTTAGCAAATGGAAATTATTTTCTAAATTCTTGGTGACAGAAAAATTTTTATGTCAGAACAAACAACAAAAATTGTTTTCGTATTATGTATGAAAACAAATGTGCTGTCCTCAGATTTTTGAGTTGTGACATTTGGGCTTCCTTACAGACAGAAGTGAAGTCTGTGCTTCCTCTGCTGGGAGGCTGGGGGTGGAAACCCACTAAGCAGGTGTGTCACACTGCAGATCACAGCAGTCATCCCTGCCTGGCTTGTTTTTATAAAGGCTCCAAACTCTGTGTTTGAGGCTGGTCCAGGTGGGAATGGGAAAGCAGCATCCCATCCATGAGTATCCTGTTTCTCTGCACACTGAGATCAATGTTTATCTGTTCCATTGTAAGAAAGAGCAGAGAAAACTAAATTTATTTCCTTTTGGAATCATTGATACCACTTATGCTTTTTCAACAATTTGTCACATTTCAACTACAGATGCTGTTGTATTATAATAGGGTTTTAGGCAGTGTTGGGCACGTTACTTTGAAAAAGTAATTAGTTATAGTTACTAGTTACTTCTCCCAAAAAGTAACTGAGTTACTAACTGAGTTACTCCACAATAAAAGTAACTAGTTACTAGTAAAAGTAACTATTGCGTTACTTTTGCGTTTCTCGCCCCCGTAACCCTCACCACCCAGCCCCCACCTTCTCGCCGTGCGTTTCCAAAGCCAGCTTAATAGAGCGGACAACAAAGACAAGAACCTGCAGAGAGTTTTGCATTTCTTGTAACTCAATGTAAAATACATCAGGGGGGAACGCCATGTGAAGTTTTTTAACAGGGCATTCAGATCTGGTGAGTATATGAAACTAATAACTGGGGATGTCTAATTCTGAAATCCTGTGTTGTTATAGATACTGCAACATCTATCTATCATCTATCTATCTAGATGTATACTCTGTGTGTGACATAAAATATGGATCTCCATCCCTGCCACAAAGGCCATCAAATAATGTTTAAAATAAAAAATACAGTAGGTTGAACAGTCAGAGTATCCATCCATCCATCCATCCATCCATCCATCCATCCATCCATCCATCCATCCATCTATCCATCCATCCATCCATCCATCCATCCATCCATCCATCCATCCATCCATCCATCCATCCATCCATCCATCCATCCATCCATCCATCCATCCATCCATCCATCCATCCATCCATCCATCCATCCATCCATCCATCCAGATTTCTCCCTTTCATTTGATCGTTCAGCTCTCCATAGTTCTCCTATGGCGCGAGCACAGGTCGACTGTGGCGCGCCTTTAGCGAGCATGCGCGTTTCCTGTCGCTTGCGCGGTGATTCTTGCCGCCTGCGCTGTGCGGAGATGCAGGGGAAACCGTTATGTGATGGGGAAACGCAGCTCGACGTAACACCGGTATTTCCATGTGGAAAACGCTGTTTTGCTGCTGGAGTCATCCTCACTCTCCATCTCTCTGTGTGTGCTGTACGTTAACACCCACCAGCAGAAACACCCACCTACCCAACTGACAGACGGAATCTCACTATACATCAGCCATTCTCATCCTCCCCTCTCTCATGACAAGGCGCGCACCTCTGGATGACCTAAAAAATAATCTTTAATATCTCTTAAACAAAAGTAGCACAAACAATATTTTTTTCTGCACAAATCTGCAATAACATTGCACTAACCATTCAGTCTATTTGCAGAGTTTTTTGACGTGGGTGGGGTGTCAGCTTCACGCAGCTGCGCACGAGTCCTATCATGAAAAAAGGTTCATTGTGCGACCTGAGTAACGCGCAGTAACGGGGTGTCTGCAATGGTAACTGCGTTATAGTTACAGTCAAAGTAATTAGTTAGATTACTCGTTACTAGAACAAGGTAACTGCGTTAGTAACGCCGTTACTTTTAACGCCGTTAGTCCCATCACTGGTTTTAGGTGTCAGATATGCACAAAGTAATGCAAAATTGTAAATTCGAAGAAAAATAAAAAATCTGAGTGCACTATTTGTATTCAGCCCCCTGAAATAAATGTTGTGTAACGCACCACATTTTTGCTAATCCAGCTGAAAATTAGGAACTTATACCAAAGATCTGACTCAGGGGTATGTTTACAAATGCACCGCACACTTTTTATTTTGAAAAAATTAAGTAGGCCATTCCCTTTTACAACTAGGCAGTTGTTTATTACATAAACTTTCAATATGATGCTAGTTTATGATGTTACTTAGACAGAATGTGCAAGAACATGTTGAGAACAATGTATATGTAGAGGATTTGTATGACGTGTTAAGGAGTCAGGGCTTTCGCCTGCACTATGTTTTAGAGCTAAACACCCCCAGGACAGCTGCTGGGAGTCCAGGGATGCCTGGAAATCGATCCCATCCAGAAAATGTTCAACGCAGCTGGGTTAGATAATGCAAGTAGTGTTAGAGGATTTACTGGGAAGGAGAAAATTAACCTGAAGAAAAAAAAGTCATGTTTGTTATTTGGGGAAAAAAAACAAATCTTAGAATCTAAATTTCAAAGAAAAAAAAAAGTTTTTGATGCTACTAAAATGATTACGGTAACGTAAATAAATCGACTGATAAATGAAAAACTGTCACAAACAGAAGTGGGAGGTTTTTTGTTTTTTTTTGCGAAACTATCAGTTATGGTGTTAAGTTTTGAAATTAAACAATCAAATAAAAGCTCAGCTCTACTTACAACTTTTTTGTTTGTTTTTTTTAAACATTTTTTATATGCATATTCCCTTACTTTTCTCTTTTTGTTGAATGGAAATTTTACCTAGTGGTAGAATGTAAAGACTAGCTTCTGTTTGACTTCTTTGAACAGCTGCCTTTTAAATAAGATGGCTAAGTTGCTTTAGAGGGAGCTACTGGTGCTATCTTATCTGTTTGCACTTTAATCACTCTGTAGTTGAAGAAAAAAACCTCTTGACCTGACCTGACCTGTAGAGTATCTGTGGCTTATGAAAGGCTGATTTTTTTTCCATTGTTGTAAAGTTATTTTCCAGAGTTTACACAGCTTTCAGTTTTTTTGTGACAAAGTGACTGTAGAACAAACATGAAGATGCAGATATTCAAATAGAATTCATATTTCATTAGCAGACTAGAAGGCACTGAAAAAAGAGTTAATTAACTTTAAACTTTTGTTTAAAAATAGAGAAATGTATAATTCGTTTTTAGGCTTTGACCTGCCCATACAAAGTTTAGCTGATAAATATGTAAGAAAAGGTTGGAACAAAATTCAAAAATATTTGATTCACAATAAAACAAGATCTCAGATCTCACTATAATTTATAAAAAAGGAAACCTAGTTAATTTGAGGTTTTAACTGCCCTTAGCAACATATGTCATCAATAATCAAAGAAGCATGGCTAGCATTACTAAAACAGCATCCCGTATATTCACACCTCCAGCATGTTTCCAAAGGGAAGTTATTGCTTTTGAGGGCAAACAGGTACATGGCTGTATGCTTTCCAGCCTTCCCAGTATCTAGGGGAAGCCTCGCTCCCCTTCAGCCTGAATAAAGCGTACTTTACGTACCGGTAATACAAAATTCAAACTGTTTGGTTTTTCAGCTTAAAGTGTATCTGAACTTAATGTAAAAGCACCACCCCACCCCAAGGCACATTTTCTAACATGCCACTAAAGTGCTTAGAGCCAAGGGACACTGAGTGGTACAGGCAAGTGTAGGGATGAATCGAGGAGGAGAAGTAGGACTGTAATAAGGGTGAGGAAAAGTGACATTGATTTGGATAGTCCTAAGTTATTTAAAAATAAATATGTACTGAATAACGGGTAATAAAATGTTCACCCATCGATCTCTCAATCAACACCCACAATGCATCCAATTCTGACTCCTGACTCGCCACAGTGGCGTGTCGCTGAGTGAGACGGTTTTATGGTGCTTCTAATTTGTACTCTGAAGTCAGAAACTGGTAAAACAGTATTTATGTCTTTCCCGTGATTTGGGAAACTGCAACAATAGTGGTCATATAAAAACAGTGGAGAACATGGGCATCCAAAAGCAGCAAACTGGAACACCATCACCTCAGCGACTGATTTACGTGTTCTAAGATATATCAGCCGTATCAACCTGTAGGTGGATACAAAGCTACATAGACATTTGCTGTTTTAAGCATTAGAAAGTTCAGTTGTTGTAGCCATTTTTTTACCCATAGAGGGCAGCACTATGATATACTTTATACAAAAATGCTCACATTTGCTTAATGAGAATGCATCCCTAATGCCCAAATAAAAAAAAAATGCAAAAAAGTGGATTTAGGGTTTAGCTACTATTTCAATAAACATCCTATCTTTTTTAATATCTCAACGATACAAACTAAAACTGACTTTTAAAATCCTAACAAAATCAGTAACAACCTTATAATGAACATTGGAGTTCTAGGCATGACTCAGTAGTAGATAATATAACACATTTACTCATCGAGAAAACAAGCAACTAGGCAGACAGATTTTCCACAGGAAAATTTTCTGATTCTGGTCACTGGCCAATTTTCTTTATTACCAGTAATATTATTAATTGACTGAACTTTTATTGATCTCACATTGGAGACATGTATCTCTGCATTTAACCCATCCCCTTGGAGAGCAGTGGGCTGCCATTGTGGGGCACCCAGGGAACAGTGTGGGGTTAAAGGACTTACTCAGGAACCCAGACTGGAGGGTGAGGGGATCGAACCGGGTACTTGCAACCTTCTCAGAGTAGGAATGCACAGCTCTAACCATTAGGCCAACACTCTCCCCTTGTTTTTTAATTTTTTTTTTTTTTTTTTAAGATTATTAAAATATTATAAAGTATGCTGGTGTAGGTTCTCAGTAAAGCAGGACAGATTTACTTAAAAAAAAAAAAAGATTAAAAGAAAAAAACACCTGGGCTCCCTAACCTTTAGTTGAAAACATGTTGTTCTTCATCCAAAGGACTTTCTCAGTTTAAAGCTAGTGAGAGAAAATATCCAGGCTTCTAAGCTGTTGGAAAAAGTCCCTTCTGCAGATATAAATTCACATATAGATAGGACTCCCCCTATAGGGCAATGTTGGAACCTTCATTAAACAGTTTCAAAGAGAGATATTTGGTGGTGTTCAAAGTGTGACGTGGTCTGAAACTGATTGGATGTCACACTTAGAATACTGAAATCTGAAAACTCCTCTCTATGGGTTATTGAGGTTTTTTTTGCAATCCAGAAGTCTGGAAATTCCTCACAGCACTAGGCTGCAGGCACCACACCTCTCTGAAGGACTATTGCCCTTCCGATGAACCAGCTGCTGTCTGAGATTCTGGTTTTATACAAAATGCACCAGGATGTTGTGTTAGGAGAACAGCAACATAGGGAATAACAATGTTTTGGCTTTTGTTCTTTTTCTTGTTTTGTTCAGTGGTGTGTGTCCTGGATTTCCTTGTGCCTCGACAGAAGCCTATTTAGGATTTCCCCAGGTTTTGAGAGCCTTTTTTGCTGTAGTTCTGTCTTTTTTTTTCTTCCCCTCTGTCTTTGTGAGGAAATGTTTAACTCGACAGAGAAGAAGAGTTATGATGACGGAAGGTTTGTGTTTCAGTGGGTGATGTTAGTCAAACAGAGTGTAACGATCTATGCGGGTTTGTTTCCTGTAAACCTCAATGTTGATGCAGCCATCTTTTTCCATGTGCACCAAATATTTTAAAGAAAGATTGCTTGTTGTTATGATCTACAGCAGTGGTCTCAAACTCTACTTCTTAAAGGCCAGAGTCCTGCTACCTTTTGATGCAAATCTACCTCAACACAACTTATCAAAATATTAGCTCATTAGTAAAGCTTGACAATATTTTGTTTAGCAGTTTACTCATTTGACTCGGGTTGGTATGGGGACACATCTGAAAGTTGAACGCCACTGGAGCTCAAGGATTTCAGTTCAAGACCGCTGGTCTAAAGTGATTCTTTCAGTCCTGTAGTTTGTAATGTTCATCCTAAAGCAAAGCCACACTAGTAGTTGCAGGAGATCTGTGATGGTGTAGGTGCTAGAACAGAAACATGATTCTTTTGGATAGAGTATAGAGAAGGATTATTTTACACTAATATTTGAGGATAATGACGCAAAATACATTTTATGTGGTTCTTTTTTTTTGACAAAAGCACTTGATAAAGTCCTTAAAGGCAGGAAAGAGGATTCTGTGGTCTAACATGTCCAATGGCTGTTTGTTTATTTTTGGATGCGTCAGTGCTATCTCCTTCGTAAAAGTTCTCTACACTTAAAACACCTCCACCGGTAATTTTGTATTTCACCTAGAGAGGCAGCAAAGTACCAGGATGCAACTAGTCGGCAGGAAATCTCCATAAAAAGAAGAGGTCTCTGCCCGTGTTATCACGGCAGTACAAATACAGTACTTACTACAGAAATAAACGTAATTTACCTGACCAGCAGAAGTTTTGCTACCAAAGCATCCATTTTCAGACCCTTTTGCTCCTTCAGGGCACGCCATCTCTGAAAAGTAACTCCTAAACACACACACACACTCTCTCTCTCCTCCCACTTTCTCCTTTTCGACTACATCGAAAAAAAAACGTTCTTTTCCGGTTAGGTTTTTCAGGATTTTTTTTGCCCATTGATGCTCGAGATTAGACAAGAGAGTGAACAAATAGCTTGAAAAAAAGCTGCAGCAGCCAACAAGCGTTGGAGTACTTCTTAGTGTTTCGGCCTATTGGTGGACCGCTAGCCAAACAGCGTATGAGTTACACTTGGAGCCTACAAACATAACGTCATGGGGGAAGTCACAAAATGCTTGATTGACAAACAAGTAGCCAATCAACTTTCGACAGTAGGCAAAGTGAATTGGCTAATGTTTTTTTGGCCCAACCATGACAAGTCTATGAATTTAAATTTTTTTGGGGGGCGGGGCATAAGGTCAAGAAGGCCAGCCATCAATTGATTAATTTTAGATTAATCTAGACACTTAATTACAGAGAAAATCCTCTTTAATACCTTTAAGTCATCACCAAGATAGAACACATTCAGCCATGCTGCGTCGAGTAACAGCGACAACTTAACCTAAAGTGGCCAATGAGTGAGGACGGTAAAGAAGAAGGCATTACACGATGTTTGACAAGATAGAAAAAGACATTAGGCTACTTTGTGCGATTGATTGTTAAGGATTTTCATCTGTTAAAGCACTTCATGGAGCCCAGTTTTAATATTCCTCTCAGAGCAACAACCCGTGCAGAAGCATGGTGAGCAGCACATTGTCGCTTCCACACGTTATGAAAGAGTCCTGATGATACAAGAGAAAAGTCTGGTTTTTTTTTAAGGAAAATATTAGTTTATGGTGATTGGGTGGATCTGATCAATAGTTTTTAGATTAACTCGTAATTCGATAACCTGCATCTCTGTTCTACAGAAATACATAACAGCAAGTACATTAGCAGTGTCCTTAGCTTGACGTATTCTTTGTTTGAAGACTTCTTCCTCTTCTGTCCACCTGCATAATAGATGGATCATCTCTCTTAATGTTGCCAACGTTTGTAAGCGGGTCGAGGTGACCTTTTCTAGAAGACTGATGACACTCTTGAGTTACCTCTTCACCACTGTACAGTAGGAAACACTTTATCAAAGCTGTCGCTCCAGAGATGAATGGTTTGCTGCGGCTGCGTCCTTGGATGACAGATGGATGTGGTTCTTCTCTCTGTGACTAACTGTGTCTGTCGTTCACATCAGTGGTGTTTGTTGTAAATCATCCCATTCTTCTTCTGCACATATTGCCATGGATCTGGTCCATTGTGTCACTAGACCCCAGTACTTCCAGCCCTAATGAGGTGAACATGAGGCACTGGGAAATCTGCTCAAAGTTAAACGTCAGGAACCTTCCTTAGATCAACATATGGTTGTATTGATGAGTTCTGCAGTTGGAAATTAGTTGGTTGACATGCTGGCAGCCCAGTATGTTGGCCTCCTGCTTAGTGCTTGGCCAGGAAAACACTAAAAGCCTTTTGTTGCTTCTCTCTGCAGCATGATGCATTAGAGGTAAACATATCTACCACCAATGAATCATTTTCTTAAACATGTTTGTTTGGTCAGGTTAAATCTCTGTTCTAATCCATTACTGGAGCAGTGGCTCTGATTTCTGATATTGTTGTGCTCTCTTCTAAATGATCCTAACCTGAGATTTTAGATATTACTGTTTGGATAGAAGTGCTTAAGGTTGGGTTATGCTTGATGCACGTACAATCTGTGAAGGAAAACAGCCGGCTGTCAGGTCTGCAGCTTTTATGCTTTTTGCAGCTTTTCTCCTATTGTGTCCGGCTCCTGCAAGCTGACAACTCCATGCTACATGAGGTAGTAGAAAACAGCCCTTTACAGCTTATTCAAAGCTTCTTGATGCCGTCCAAGAGTGATGGACATTTCTTTGAAAGAGTTTCTCTACAATTGGTAATAATTTTGGTATTTATGAGCCAAATCACACGATATCTAATGTGCAAATACTCTCTAGTAAGAGCAGTTGTTTGCTTGCCATATTTTTCTGTATGGAGCTGTTATTGTAGCAGTGTGGAAACTCTATCCACATGGATGCTACACAGAGGCGTGTGGAAGCCAAAGATCATGCCATTTGCCTGCTCTAACTTTGCAGACGTGTTGCCCATAAACCAGCCGTTGTTGTTATCATCCTGTTGGTTTATCATGGTGTCTAGCTTATCCAAAACTTATGAGTAACTTGTGAATAACTTATGCCTAACTTATCAAGAACTTATATCAAATGCATATCAACGTATTTGACGTTTTCCAGACGACCGCTGAACCTGTTTCTAACTTACAGCTACAGTATAATGGCAGCGTTTTGGTATAAAAGGGGGTTCACAGGAGGAAACTGTCAGTTCTCCTCCAGACTGCCTCCTCATCATAGAGTGAGCAAAAGGTGAGTGTGATGGATCCTCCCTGCATTTACGCCCACGGTCATAAACAACATACTTCCTAGCAGACATGATGCTGAATCTGCTGCGACTGCAAACTTTCTTTTTCTTTTTTCTATCTATTTATTTATTTATTTATTTTTTGTAGGCAGAAATCGCAGCTAGGTTAATGATCAAATGAATCTTTCTATGCAGGCCGGGCGCCTCCGGGTGCATCACTGCCCCCCTCAGGACACTGGCTTGTGCATCATTTCATGGGCATTATGCTGTGCGTTATGCATAGATTAGGCTGTCATTGGACATACGCTCTGTACTCGTTATGAATACACTATGCATACGCCCAACATTGAAAAAATGCATTGAAAGTTCTGCAGGTGCCAGCATTTTAGAAGATTCTGGGACGTCAGGCATACGCTGGCTAAATCAACAAGGTGTGACAAGGACTTTACGGCCGCCATATTGGAGGGCTACAGTGATGTCGAATGTAGGCATTTGCAACCAGAGGGTTGTCGGTCCAAGCTCCGGCTCCAGCTTTCAGTGTCATTTTGTTCTTGGGCAAGACGTTTCACCTTCATTTCCTACTGATGGTGGTCTGAGGGACTGATACTTCAGCCTCGCTTCTGTCAGCGAGCCCGTGTGCAGTGGTCGCTCCAGTGCAGCTTGCCACCATCAGTGTGTGAGTGTGTGCATGAGAATGACTGAATGTAAGGTAAAGCGCTTCGGTCAAGTCCCCATATAAGTACAGGCCATTTACCCTTTATTGAGTACCAAACACTTAGCTTAGCTCTGTGGCGCTTCCCTCTGACCAGAATTCCCATTTAAATCCCTGTTAGTTAAATGACCTATATCTCTGTCTCCCTCCATCTTTCTATATATATCAATGATCATGTGCTTTAATTTTCAAAACTGTCATGCAAAAACACCTCAAACTCATAAATCAACAGGATTATAATCTCTTTTTTCGCCTTATCATTCTCAGGTAAAAGAAAAACAAGACCATTTTAACATACGCCAACCTTCAGGGTTATGAGAGAGACATTCTCCTCATAATCACTTCTTAGTAATACATATTTCTCATTTAGGCAAAACTGAGATTCTTTTTATATCATTATGTTAATTATATTTGTTTTTTTCTGCTTAATTAAGCATCTGTTATTTAAACAACAATGCATGTAATAATTGCTTCTCTGAGTGATGCTGAGAAGCAATTATTAGAGAAGTTTAATAGTGATGATGAATATTTATTGATTCTGAGTCTTATCTCTTCTTTCATTGAAAGATAAATAAGGTTTTTCCACAGATAGTTTTTTGTTGATGAGGACTGACTTACAGTCAAATTATTTACCATAGTTTTATTCCTTGCATGGTGAATGTTTAATCATAATCTAGGAGATTTATGTGGGAAAAATGTCAGAGTTGTCTTGGATTCCGTCAGCTTTTTTTCTTGCCTTTGTTTTTCATAGTAAACATGCTGGTTAGAGTGCCGTGGATGTAAATGTGGCAGGCTTTTTGGTTTGTTTGACTCTCTGCTTCCTCGGGGCTTGTTTTCCAACAATAATGTGTGTTTGTCTCAAATCAAGCTGAAAATCACAGTGTTTCTAATAAAACACACATGGGTGGCCTCACAGCGGGCCAAATGGGTGTATGAATGTAGCTGGGAAATTGACTGTAAAATCTTTATATTTATAATTTAGATTAAACTGGTGTCATTAGTAGACGTATATTTGTGATTCCTCCCTAACTGTGTTACACTTATTTGGATGTGAAGTTAAGCAAAGTAAGATAGTTGCATAATTTCTGTTTGTTTTCCTTAAAAATCTCTATAAAAAGCAGGTAAAACCTTAGATGAAATTCGTCTTTATTAACTCAGAAGGTAAAGAAAGGGTTGAAAGAATTAAAGTAAAATAATTAATGTCTCTGGAAAGGCAGCACCCAATTATTAGAGGTCAACCTCCCTCCTTCTTACCTTTCTTCTGTCAAGCAGGCCAATAAAGTTTTCTCTTACAGAGGCGACATCTCTGCGTGACAGAGACCCACCTTCCCATTCACATTTCTACCCACCATTTGCAAAAAATTCGTTACCTACTGATCAGTAGCTTCTTATAACCCTAGAGCAGCAAGGAAAATAAACACCTTAGTGCCAAGGGTCAAACTGTGATGTCACTGCTCAGCGCTTGTTGTAATAAAAGTTTAACCTCTTAATATGCACCTCATTTTGGGAAATTCTCGCCTATTTTGCATACCCAAATGGAAAAGCAAATAACTTAGGGACTGTAAGCCCAAATGTGTGATACATTTTTTGAAAGCGAAAACCTGCTTGTTTCTGAATACATGAAGATTGGGTGAGTAAAAAACCCAAGCTGCATCAATTCAAACAGGACTCAAAGTTGTTTTTTTATTCCCGAAAATAATAGGTCTTTTTTGAACAGCAGTAATAAAGACATGCTTGCTTGTTGTGGCTGCTTTGTCATAATGCATTTTGACATGCTGCTATATCTGTGTTAATTGTGCTTTGGTGCTCACTGTGTCCATAAAATAAACTAGGTGCTTGAATTGTGGAGAATGTAAACTTTCCAACGACTATATTGGTAAACATTTTACCAGTGTAATTTTCATGCATTCAGGTTTTTTATTTGTAAACACTTTAAAATGGGTTTTGAGAGGTTAAAGATGTTATTTAGATGACTTTGAATAACTTTGAAATGTAAAACTTTTTTCGACATAAAGCTAAAGTAAAGATATGCCAGAGAATGACTCCTATAATAGCAATGACTGTATTTGTTACTGAACTGAATGCTTATCTCTTTTGTCATGTGTAATAAATGATAGTTATTATATTTGTTAAAGCATTTTTATAAGACCTGAATTGGCACTTATCTGTCTCTTTAAATGAGAATGCCCAGACCATAAACACTCCAGGCCTTAGTTTTAAGCAAAAAAACAAATAGTTGTGTTTATCTTCAGGTCTGAAACTATCCTCTACTATGTTTTCTAAGTAATTAAATGTTCAATATTGGACATTTAAAAATGAGGTTTAAATTTGAACCAAACAATAATTTCCTTGATAACAAAACTTAAATACTATGACACACAAACCTCATTCATCTTCCTGTTTCTTGCTTTAACCCTCAGTCCCACCATGCTTTCTCTGTCCATTCACCCACGTCTCTCTCCCAGGCTCAGACACATCAGGCAGCCATACATCTCTCTTCCTGTCAACAGCTAATTGGTTGACCCTCAGGGCATCCTATATCACAACACATCCCCATTTATTAGCGAATACGCACTTTGCCTCAGATATAATCTATCAGTGACTACCACCAATCTAACTGCTCTGCCTTAAGAGGTGAAGTTCTTGCTTTAGAAAAGCCAAACAGAGATGGTGGGTAAGATTAGTCTGAAACACAAATACATTGTTCTCTTTTAATACATTCTAATGTTTCATTTGACATGAATTTAAACTACACAAGGTGGACAACAACACAACAAATCCACAAATACAACAATATTAGCGCAAAATAGTCCACAAAGATGGACATGAAAGAAACGTGAAAGATTCCTTTAGGATGTCTTCAATAGGTCATAAACTAGATTTAATTGTTTTTAATTCTTCCTCTCAATCTTTAAACCTTGAAGGCTTTGATGTTAATGTCTATGCACTCTGATGTTTCGTTCTTTCCAAGGAGTCTTAAACTTCGTACAAGCCAGCTAAGGAAGCCATTCTTGCAGTCTTACTTGCCTTTTTCCCCTCGTGTTTTGTCTGTTTTGTCATGGATGAAAATCCACTTGGTTCTTCTTAGATTTACACCCAGAATGCCTCATGATGTGACCACCTGCAAGCTTCACTTCGATTACCCTGTAGCCAAGGTTAAACAAACTTCAACTTACCTTTTCTTCACCAGTGGAGTCTTGTTACCATAGAGCCCAACATGTCTGATTACTTACTGTTTATTTGGAAAACTGATCTACTCTTTCCAAGCCATTCAGAAGCTCTCTGTGAAATCTCTTCATGATATTTTCTAAAGAATAAAGAATTAACTATCACTATGAGTTGATTTTGGCTGGTTTTATCTCTCCAACGGTCCTCACTATAGCCTATAAATGCAGCCAAAACCATTGCATTATGGACACATTTTAAACTGCACTGAGGCAGAAATATTAGAAATATTCAATTCAGCTTATTTATGTAGCGCCAATTCACAACACGTCATCTCAAGGCTCTTTAAAATGCAGCAAAAAGTTGCCATTTGTTCAATACTTGCAGGAAGTTTAGACCAATATTCAAATATAATTTTTGAGCATCTCGATTTTAACAGATGTTGTGTCTGGTATGGCAATCATTGGGCATGTTTAAAGGAAGTGCCTCTAGCTCTGTGGCTAGCCTCGTAAACATGAAAGTAACTGCGATAAAACGACAACACTCGTCTTCCCTCTGTATTTTCTTGTTGGTTCTTTAAAACCCGACTTCTCCTTTGACTGTTTTTATTGCACAACAGCTAATCCTGTAAAGTGCTTTATGCTTTTACAGGTGTAGCAGGTTTTCTTTGTAGGTTGTGAGAATGCACATTATTCTCAGCCACGTTTATCATATTTGATTTAGAAGTACAGTTTATCTCTATAATGATCTGAGATCCGTTTTAAAGGCCTAAGGCTAAAAATAGTCTGGAGTTATAGACAGTTTTAGAGCTTTTAGAAGCCTTACAAGGCAAAGTAGGATTACTGGTTCTGTAATTAGTAATTTATGCATCTTTTTATTCTGATGAAGAAATAAATAATCCTATTATTAACATGACAGAATACCCATTTGTGAAACTCCCCATAAGTTTTAGCATCTTTCCTGCCAAAGACAAATATGTATAAGATATGGATGATCAGGGCAGTTACCGTATAATATGCATCACTTTTTTTCTTTAAAACGTAACTTCCTAAACATTTTTATGTGTCTGGCTTTTTTTTTTTTAGCATACCTTCTTATGTTATTGTTTAAAAGCTACTGACCTACATCCTAAACTGTTTGAATATCAGTAGGTTATAATTAAGCAATTATTTTTATTTGTCGGGTGTGTTACTTGCATCTCGGTTGACAAAGAAAAATTATTTATGTTAATTTTATCGTAATTGTTTTCTTATTTCTCCTTTAAATGTGTTTTAATTGGATGGTGGTAATCCTGACTCCATGCTACCAAAGAATCAATTGGGATTACTGTCCACTCTCTGTAGACATGCATTTATCTGATTATTTAATTTTACTAATTCAATTGATTTCAAATCAGGATCCAGTCTAAGGAAGTTGTGTTTATTTTGATCTCCATTTTAGAAAATAGGTGCTGCAAATCATTCCAACTCGGCTGCCTTTAATCTCTTTGAAAAGCTTCAGTGGTGAAACTGAAGACAGAAATCCTCGCTCCCTTCAGTTTTTTTATCTGTATATTTGGAGCAAACTTTGACCAACTATGATCTAGTCAGCATAGGTGGCTCAGCTTAAACGTTTCCAATAAAAAGACAAAATTCCTTTAATGTGATTTTAAATAAATCTGCAGAAATAAAAAAACAATTTTTTGAATATATTCTACTTTAATATGCAACCATGGTTATTTATAGTCCTTTGCAATATTTTGATTACAATTTAAGCCGTCCTGTAGCTCTATTTATCCTTTTACTATGTTTAGGAACAATATTTTTTTGAATGAAACATGTTTTTCTCTATATGGGTGTATTTATGATTTGTAAATGATGCTATACTTTTATACCATTGGTATTGTGTGGTTGAGTAAAGGTTGTTTAGAGCTGCAGATATTTTAAAACCATTTATTAAAACCCAGCTAATTGTTTTTATGCAAAATCTCTGATATAGGATAGAATTTGTCCCTTAAAAAAAAACAATAGTTTATTTGTATTTTTAACTTTTAAAATAGGAATGATATTAAACTTTATCTTCATGATGATTACATAAAAAAAAAATCTAAGTTAAAAGTATAGTGGACGATCTTTTATATCTGGGTCGATCATTTAAATGGGTGGTCCTCCTAATTGTCAATCATTCTGGTGATATGTTTACATAATGCCGTCCTACGTGTCCGTCCCGTTAGCGATCTTTTTCTGTGCATGTGCATATTCAGGCTTATAAACATGGTGAGCTACGGTTTCAGAGTCTGCTCTCCTTGCAAAGCATTATGGGATTTGCTGCCACAGCGGCCTGCTGTCGCAACCTGACAGCGACAACTAATAAAAAAGATGATGCAGGCACCGCATGGTGGAGGAGTTTCGTGACCAACTGGGAGTGAAATGTAATGATCATCTGTCTGAACGGTAAGTTAACTGAGTTCACTATAAAGTCCACTATATAGCCCCCGCTCTATATAGTGATTGAGGGATTTAGGGGTTAGGGCGGACGTTCGGGCACAGTAAGCGTGTATGAGCTATGAGAACAGCAACTTTTAAAATAAAGCATTCACAAGGGGAAATGGGCTTGTGCATGCTCTCACACGCGCATTGGAGAGGGCAGGTCGAAAAAATTCCACAATACCTCCACAATACATTTAATGATAAGAAATCTAAACACAATTTTAGTGTTTTTAACGTCTATTTGTAAGATTATCTCGTTTTATACTACATTAGTCGCTTTTTTACATAATTTTAGGCCACTATTAAGAGCCATTGTAGAAGTTAAAAGGAGCCACTTAGGCCTCCAGAGCAGCATGACCCCTATTTTATCCAGTGATTGTGTGTCACTCCCAGATATTCCCCAAGTCTTGTTTCCTGTGATTTTTATAATGATTGCAGCTTGCATTCTGGCTGTTTTCTTTTAATCTACATGTCAGCAATCCCTGCATTGACTGAAGTGTGACTGAACAAGCAGAGTATTTTCGATATCCAGCCAAAACTGTTATTTGCATTTTGCATCAGGCATTGATTTAGAAGCAACGAAAAAAAAAAAAAAAAAATTATTACAGAAAAACATTTCTCCAATATGTGGCATTCTGAATAAAACATGTTAAATCCTGGGTTCAACAATAAAAAAAGGCTGCAAAACATATTAACTATACAGCTTCAAATTATTTAAAGAAGCACCCTCCACCCCTTGGACAAGTCTTGATTCATCAAGAATATTACTACCCTGCATTTATGGGAACTCTGGCCAGCTGCAATGTGACTATCTCAGAGGGGATGTGCAGGCTGCAGGGCCTCTCCCTAGTTGGTTTGTTTAAGCACATCCACTTTCACAGCACAGCCCTGGGCAGTCAGGAGTGTCAGGCTGAATTCTTCCACAAGCACAGTCACACTCTGGAGCTGGAAAGGTTGGGCGTCCATTATTCCCTCAGGACGCTAGCAGCTGTCCAGCCTCCAGTTCTCACTAATCTGTGACAAATTTGGGTTTTGTGGAATTCTGCTGAGCACAAGCTGTGTTATGCCTGTATGTGTTGTAGGGTTTAGGAGGGCTACACGTCTGATTTGTGAGAAACGCACCTTAGGGAATCTGAAAGACAGGTGCGTAGCAAGCTTATAAGCTCTCACTCAGATAACATTTGAGGATCTTTTTTTTTTTCCAAGTGGGAGACAAGAACCTAACTTCCAGGAAATAGCACAGAACATCCACCAGGAGGGAACTAATCCAACCTTTTTTCTCTTCATGCCAAAATCCTCCTCCAGATACCCCTCCATGCCTCCTTCACTCCCCTCAGGTCTTGCTGATGAAGTGAGAGGGAAAACATAGGCCCAGAGCGCCAGATCAGGCTTCTTCTATTGATTGACTTTTTTATGTGTTTATTTATTTATTTGAAAGGACCTGAAACCCTCTATCCCCGCGGGCTACTTAGATCCCACTCCCCAACCTTAGGCGCTCACTCAAATACACACACATACAAGGAGAGACTCTCTGAAAAGTATACAGATAAGAGAAAAGCAAGTGCATGCTCTTTTAATTCATTATCCTTTAGTTAATAATTGATTTGATTTCCATCAGTTGTGAAAATCCCTAAAATCTGACATTAATCTTTTCAAACAACATAAAAAAAGAAAGTATCAGCCAGGTGTTACTATTTTAAGCATGGGTTAACTGATCGTTGGCAAGTGTGACCACCTCTATAAAAGGAGTTTTGGCAGTTTGCTGCTGTGAAGCCTGCTGGCGTTTGTTAACACAAAAAGGAGGAAAGACATCTGCAATGACCTTAGAGAAGAAATGATTGCTGCGCTTAATCTTAGGAGGGTTTTGAGGTCATTTCCAAATGGTTTGCTGCTTATCATTATACAGTTCGAAGGATTATACTTGAGGCAAAAATATGCAAGACAGCTGCCTATCTTTCCAAGAATGGGTGTCCCTGTGAAGATTCTCAGTCATCCAAGTCATAGTCATTCCAAAAAAAGTAAAAAAAAAATAATAATCCACTGGACTTTGTTCCCAAGTTTTAAGATGTTTCGTTTCCCCATCCAGGAAGCATTTTCAATTCAAAATATCAGAAATATCATTGGGTTCCAAGTTTTAGACAGTTGACCAAAATAAAGTCTTGTTTTGGCTTAGAAAGCATGCAAACTGAACCATACTCCCCCCTTAGGAATGGGGAGTCATTTGGGTTCATTGTTCCCAGCGTTAGGGTGAATTGTTGGCCTGGCTGAACAGGTGGGATGTTCTGGTCCCCTGTATTGGCGTGGGGGTTGCGATGATAGAGGGAAGGAATCGACTCCATTGCTGCATTTGTTTTTGGGAGTGGTGGATTAGTGGTTAAGCATAGAGCTTGGAATCCTGAGGTTCTGAGTTCGAACCCCACTCGCACAGACTGCCAGTCTGGGTCTCTGCGCAACGACCCTTAACCCCCCATTGCTTCCCAGTTGTCCCATGGTGGCAGCCCACTGCTCCCCAAGGGAATGGGTTAAACGCAGATGTAAGTTTCTCCAATGTGAGATCAATACATTTTTTTTCTTTTCAATAAAGTAAAATTTTTTTTTTTTTTTACTTTTTTGGAAGTATGAGGAACAGTGTGGAAGTTTGCTCTGATTGGAAGAGCTTCCAGCTGAAAGCCTGTTGCTAAAAATAATGTTTATATTACAACTGATTTTCAGAGTTGTGCCTGAATTGAAAAAAAAAGGAAGATTGTCCTTTTTGACAAATGAGAGTAAATGTGTGTGTTAGTCTACTTTATATACAACTGCAAGATGTCGACTCGTCTGCAGACAGTCTCATTTGTTTTTTCTTGGCCTTCTACCCACAGATTCATGCTCATACTGTATCTGTGTGGGAAATTTAACTACTATGATCTGTGCTCCCAGGACTCTCTGATGTGTCTCTTCTTGTAGACGGCTTCACAGTTATATCTCCAGTCGTGTTTTTTTTTGTCCAGGTGAACAACCAGTGTTTATTCTCCACCTCGGCTTCTTCCCCCTTTGGTTTTGATAGCATTTGACTTGACTCTTTCCTTTAAAATCTCACATTCATATACATGTAATTGTTCCCACACCATGACATCAAGTAGTTCTACAAGCTATTTAGCTCATGTAAAATATCTTTTTTATATTTACACACAACAGATTGTATTCAAATTAAATTAATCCTGTTATGAATGGATTTTCCAGAAACCTAGAACCATTAAATTTAAATTGGTTGTATTTTGTTATTTCAATAATTCCCTACACAGCGTCCTTGTTTGCTCTTTTAGCAGATTTATTGATGCTTTGATTTATTAGCTGAGCCCTAGAACACCATAGAATCTTTATCTTGTTTAATTCCTACCCTGTATAAGAAATATAGAAAAACCCTCTATCTCAAGTATTTATTTAATGTTACTTCTAAACAGAGACACATGTCTTCCTGCTCTGAAAACCTCTATATTTAAAAAAAATAATAATCCCCAGATTTGTGTCAAAAAAAAGCAATTCCTCTTATAACCACTGGAGGCTGCAGTAGAAAAGAAAAAAACTCCTCTTGAATTACATATAAACACACAAGAATTGAGTTAATCAAAGAGCAGAGAGTTTTATTAAAGACCAATTAAATCTGAGTGAATCTTTCCCTCCAGGGCAAATGTAGAGTCTGATGACATTTTTTATGACTTCTTTTTTTGTGTTATGTCAAACCACAAAATTACCTGTGTCTGTGGGCAGGGCCGCATTTAATAGCAGCTTAAATACTCATGCAAATTTGCTTTAGTTCTCTTTCTTTCCTCCTGAAACCATCACCTACATATTAATGGTTTCAAGTAAATACTACAAATCTTACTCCAGGATTAGTTATTTTTTTTCTTCTTTACAGTAAAATAGTTTTTTTCAATGCAGCCTTTGTGCCAATCCAAAGAGTATTTAGTTGCTTGGAGATTAAACATGTAAAGAACTGTATTAGTAAAGTTGTCCTCTCTATGGTATAGAACAAAACAAAAAGTATCTTTTGTGATCCAGGTTCTGTAACAGATTACTTTGAGAGATTATTGAGAAGCATAGAAATAAGCACACACACTGCATAGATTTTTCAGGCTCTTTGCAGTTCAGTAAACTCATAGAGGGAATAAGTACCCAGTCCAGAACCTAGTGAAGTATTTTTTTTCTATGCTTATACATGGTCTACATTTTAAGATTCTGGTTAATTTAAAGTTACGGCACACTTTCAACTGCTGTCTTAAAAACTTTGTATGGTTTCTTAAAGACAATTATCGATCTAGGCAGAAACGTTATGATAGTCCAGGATAATGTGGATTATTGAGACATGATGCCCAACTCTTCTCTGTACCCTGAGAACCTAAATGTTATTGACTTGGGGCTGCATAAGATCAGAAAAACCGGAATATTTTAATGAATTTTATCACTTTTTGTTTCTCTGTTCCGCTGTTATAATGCCTGAACTGCTCTCTTTAGTTTATTAAGATCATGTCTGGGCTTATAAAACAGAGCAAGTTTATTCATCTTGCCAAATGCAATGCAGGCCAGCAGAATTTGCATGCACCGCTCCTGAAATTGCTTCAATGTTGTTCTTTGTGATTGCAACATTTTAATCCCTAATTAATATCCTGAGGCACTTGTGCTCGGGTTGAAGATGTAAGACTCTTCAGCTTGTGCAATTATATTATGTATAATAGACATACACGCAATGCAGTTCCTTTAATGACCAAATAATAGCGGTAATCAAAATGTAAAAAATAAATAAATAAAGTACAAATAAAACAACCCCCCTCAGACAAATATTAGTAATCTAAAAAAAAAGAATAAACCAAGTGGTCAGTGCCAAGAGGCCAAGGACTTAGTGTAGAGATAAGGGTTTAAGGGCTATGTGCGGTCGGCATAGCCTGGCCTAGCTTAGCTTATCTTTATTACAGGAAGGTGAGCAGAGTGATGCTATGGACAGATATTTTGAGGTGAAAGATTTTTTACTCTCATAACCGACGGTTGAGGAAGGCTTTGTTTAGCCCAGTGGGTCAAACACCTTATTTGTTCAAGTTGCCTACTAAGTGTGCTGACTCAGCGATGCGTATGTCTAAGTGTGAAGTATTTATTTCAGGACGTCGACTATGATGACAAAAGCTTGTACAAGAATGTACCATTTAAAAAAAACAGAAATTAACTCTAGTAGCTAACATTCAACCCTCAGAGGGCAGCACTACTACGGCTTTAAGACAAGTTCTTCAGAAATAATTACGCCCACCTGAAAATCTAAAACAATATGCACATTAGCACATGGAGCATCTTAAGGCTCCGTTTATATAATTTAAATGCAAAGAAATTTGATTTTTGCGTAAATAGCCCTTTAATGGTAATGTGGAGAATTTTCCGCGAATTTTTTGAAAAGACCCGCCCTCTCCTCTTTAAAAAAAATACACATCCACAACCCTGTACCCGCTCCCAAGAGGGAATGCATATTTAACACGTGTGAGAGCATAGAGGAGCCCATTTCTCCTCGTGAATGCTCTGTTTTAAAAGTTCCTGCTTGCATTGCTCATACAAGCCAACTCTCCAAAAGAAGATTTGCACGTAGGACGGCCTTATGTAAACATATCACCAGAATAATTGACAATTAGGAGGACCACTTATTTTGATGATCCACCAGGAAAAAGAACATCCTTACTATACCTTTAACGTCATCATATTTTATGGAGATACGCTCTCTGCAGTGCATGCTTACCTGCTGGATGCTTGGGAAAAAGTAAAACTCACAGCATGACCTGATTTTGACTTATGGTGCTTTGAAATTTACTTCATAGAAATCAAGTTGATCCATATTAAAAAAAAATGAGATGTCAAAACAAAAGCAACATCCTGAGCCCTACACATACACCATTAAACCTAGAAGTGCATCAAAGCGTTGGGTTTAGTCTCCAATGCGTATTTGGCGGGGTAGAAAACACTGGCCATCTTTTAGTTCTTAAAATTATTTTTAAACAATGTTTTTTGATAATAAAATAAATGTTTTATTTAATTACCAGGCTCTATCTCACGGTTCAGAGCAGCCGGAGCAGAACAGACACCCGCGGCAATCTTTACTCAGAGCACACAGCATTTCAGCAACTATGTTGAGTCAGTTTTACTTCATTAGAATGAGAAAAATACCAGCGTGTTTTTGCTTTCATAATGTTCCGTGTGCTCGCTCACATATATTAATAAATGACAGCTCCTTATAAGTCTTCTGGTGGCTTTGCATTCAAGATGTTCCTACAGATTGTCAAACAGGACCGCCTTCTTCCCACAGTAACTTTGGCTCAATTCCTGCACAGAGCCTCCAACACCACCTGCATCTTTGACATGATTAATGGCGTTATCAGTTTTTAGTACATTAAAACCTGATCTCTGTTTATCAGCACGTCACCACAGTCAGTCAGTCAGTCAGTCATCACGGTTTTTTTCAATGGAATGTGGGTGTGTCTGCATGCTTGTGTGAAAGTATGTTCAGGTTTTTGTGGGTGTGTGTGATTCTGAAAAGGGAATCCAGATGCAGGCCTTTTGCATTAACAGGTAATAAATGTGGGTTTAGAGTCTGGGCTTTGCTCCTTCTGCTTAGTCCACATGTTTTGATCTGTTTTTGTCAGTTTGTGCGTCTGTCTGTGTATTTCTTGGGCTTCACGTGGCGCTCAGCAGTTCTCCACTTTGAATCAGCCGGCTGCTGATTGCTTCACCATCTGAGTCCCATCTGTTTTCTTTTAAAACCTTTTGCTCTCTGCTGGTCTCCTCTTCTCCAGACTCCAGGCTGGACTCGACATTAGAGATGTTGCTTTATTCTTCATTTGAAATCTTTAGTGACTCATTCATTATCCCTTAAAAAGCCTAATAACAATGCAAATGTTCAAAAGAAGTCGTTAGGATCCACCAGTTTTCCAGGTTTTGCCAAGATGGAGTCAGATCCAGTACGATTTTCTGGCCTGAGCATCAGTCGCTGACTTCACTGCACATCTGGAGGTTAAAATTAAGCAGACTATTGTGGGACTGCCGATTGCAACACAGTGTTTTCTCTGTGTTAACTTATGAGTGATGGTTATTTGTGTCTGGAATTTCACAATGAAACAGTAAAATCTGTGAGGAGGTCCCTTATTTGTCATCATAACAACAGCAAATAAGCACTGTCATAAAGCCCAGGCTGTCTCTTTTGAAACCATATGTTCAGACGCAACTTTAGCCAGGAGGGAGAAAAAAAAAAAAGGAAATTGAAACTTGCAGATTTCCACAGTGCTTCACCATTATGCAACTAGCATTATAAAAGTTTAAAGTTATTGTTACAAGCTTTAATCTATCACCATTTATCACACCTACTCAAGATTAACTTGATTTTGATATGATGGCACGCATAGCAACAGTTAAAAAGGACCTTAATGAGCCAACAGAGTCTGTTAAACTTAGTAAAATGATTTTTTTTTTCGTTTACTCGTGACATGCATAAATGTATAAAGGATATTTAGCATTTCCAAGCTGTATATAATGGCTAAGCTATAGATGACTTAAGGTCAGGGGTCTGAGGTCATAAAAAGCATGGAACCCACCAGGTCACTTTTAGATTATAAGCAAAAAAGCTGCCAAATGTTGCTGTAATACATTCCTGATGTTCTCATCGCCAATAAGTGGAGTTGGTATCTTGTCAGTTTTATGGGTTTAGTATCAAAACAGGCTGTTTAATTTACTGAAAGGCATGCTAGCCCTCCAACTAGTTTGTTAAACCTGAAATTAAGGAAAATCTGACTTTTCTGTTTCTCAAAGAGTTTCCTAATCCTCTGCTTAGTCACCACAGTAACATTCTCCTCAGAGCTAACCTGGTAGGGAGCAGGTTTTCTTCAGTAAACTCAGTGTCTTTGTCTCTACTCTCCTTACAGCCAATCACACTGTTTTATTTCCTGATTTAGTCTAGAGATTTTTGTTGTAGTTTTGTGCCAACAATAAAAATAAATCATTCACTGGATCCATTGGATACATTAGGTGTTAAAAACAAACTGCATATTCGTTTGAAGAGGATCTTAATAAAGAATGATCGGCATTAATTTGCAGAGAATTTAATATTTACAGGGAGAGGGTAATCAGACCGCTTACCTTTCATAAACAAAAAATGACAGTATGTTTATGAGCACTATCGCTTCACATCACAATCCATCTCATAGGCCTACGGTACACCCACCCACGACCTTATCCATCCTCATATGGCCGTGTTAACACAGACCTATTTAACAGAACTTGATATCAGTGAGAGAATATTGATGTGTGATAGCAGCATTATAGAAAACAACTGCACAGTCAAACAGCACCAGTCAGATAGAATGGCTTCCAGCTGTTCCTCCTCTACGTAGGTTTCTGTATGCAGCTTATCACTGATAACAACCGCTTTGGTCGCCTCTGAAACCGTTTTATTTACTGTATGATGATGAAGATTCTTAGTCATCCAGGTCATAGTCATTCCGTAAAAGTTAAAAAAAAAACAATCCACTGGACTTGGTTTCGCAGTGATCAGACATTTGACTTGAGAAAGCTTCCTGGAGGGGAAGCGAAACATCTTCAAACCTTTGAAACCAAGTCCAGTGGAATGTTTTTTTTTAAACATTTACGGAGGTTTTATTTACTGTTTACCAATTAACTTTTTTTTTTTGCATTTTATTTACAAAGTGCAGCTTCAAATGTTTTTGCTTTGAATGGATTATGTGTTTCAGTCACACAGATTTAATGTGGAGATTAAAAACAACTCAGTTGACAGAATATGAGATTTATTTTTTGTTTGGTTTGTGGCAAAAAGATCTTTTTTCTTTTTCTTTTTTTTTCCTTTTTTTTAGAAATTATTTTTAGATTACACATAAACAGATTTATCAATTCCGCTGGGAAAAAAGGAACTGTTTTAGGGTTAGGATTCGTTAGGTGATAACAACCTACTGATCCTACTACTGTTTCTCTGTCTTTCAAAGACAGTCTACTTATTTTTTCTGCATTAAAAGCTCCAGTTCCAGTGGGTTGAAATAAACACTTCCTGTTGCCTGTTGTCATATTGACTCGATGTATCTGGGCTCTACTGATAACAGCTTTTCATACTTGTTACGCACATGCTCTACTCTTAATGGACCTACTTAGAGTTGATTAAACTCACTCAAAACATTGAGAAACTGAAAACTCAGAGTTTCCAACCTCAGGCTAGATCAATACAGAGTGGAAGATTGGATTCTTAAGTTTGTTAAACCTGCTTTGTAAAACAGACCAAGGGTTATCTCCTCACTAACCTAAAAACAACCTGCTAAGCCAATTACAGCAACAATTGACATCTTGGAAGAAGGCCACCCTTAGTCACCATCTACATGGCATCTGCTGTAGTTCCTTGGTTGACAATGTTAAAAAAACAGCCCTTTTTCTGTCTATAGGTGACGAACCTAAACATGCCAAAAGCACCTCTCATGGGATTTAGTGAAATTAGGCTGCTATAAAAATTAAATAAATATTTAGGGCTTTACCTAAATACGAAACTATATAGCCAGGAGAAGCAACTGCTTCAGGAGCTGGAGGCAGTGGTATCAGCTCAACAACCATTGATGGGGTGAAGCCCAGGCAACAGGCCCCTAATGCTCCAGCATCAGATCCTCTTCCACCAGGGTAAAATCCCATTTGGATGCTAAGATCCTATCAGATCCATCTGACATCACTGCTGCCAAGCATAGATGAATGATGCACACTGCCCACTACTGCTTACCTTATCAAGGCTGCCCTTTAAAAAATAAAATTGTGAGTGGTTCTAAACGAAATGTCTTTTTATCTACACTTGTTTATACAAAATAACAAAATAAATCTAAGGGCTTTCAAAAGAGTGTGAATGATGCTCTAAAACAAGATGGTTTGTCTCCTCTGGTGCCCTATTGCCCCATTTACACTACCCCTCTGAAACCAATCTGTGCCATTTACACATCACGCTAGCACGGTTACAGCTCTAAAGGCGGGAATTGCGCAAACAAAAATGTCGATGCCCATAACATTCAGGAACTTATATGCCTGGATAACATCCTCCACCCAAATTTCAATGAGAGCCTCGGTCTCAGCATCATCCCACGCTCTTTTAATGCCATTTATTGTCAATAGGCTGAGGAGAAGTTTTGTGAACAGGTGAAGAGATTGATTAATTATAAAGCCGCACAAGCCAGAAAACCAGAGAAATAAGTCAGTTGACTGTAAATAGGAGATGACACTGTCTGCTCATGCTATCAGAGAGCCGAGCCACAACTGAACCGTACCGAGCCCTACTGTTGAACTAGTGCTCAATTTAGCGCAGTTTGGTTGTGTCTGGCACGGTCCAGTTCTGTTGTGTTCCATTTACACTCAAAAGTTATCTCGGTCACCGTGCTGGGACCGTTCTCGGCACGGTTTCAAAAGGGTACTGTAAATGGGGCTATTAAATCTAGGTCATAATGGAGAATGAATGCTACTTCTAGTGCCTACCTCCATACGACAGTGCATTCTTAGTCATTAAAGGAGTTTAAAGAGTAGATTAGATTCTTAAAAATCTTTCAAAAAAATCTTTACATTTTATTCTTTAAATCTGACCCAAAGTTTTGATTTAAACAACTGATAATACACACACTCTGAATTATAATTAGATAAAAGAAAATATTAGTTAATCCAAGCAGTTCTTCTTTATTTGATACCGTGTTGAGATAAGAATACTCCCCTCACAGTGTGAGCAATCCCATATCAGTTATCCACAAAACCAACATTTTGCTGTATCTGGATTTAAGGTTACAGTAAACTGCCTAAAATAGCATTTTGACTTCAAGCTGACGACATTGTGTTTGGAGATGATCCTGTTTCCATTGGACTGTCCATTGATGCATCTGTCTACTTGTCTCTTATTATCTATCTCTGTTATCATTACTCTCCTTCTAAAAATCCATCAGTATGCAGAGTCTGCAGTCTGACCTATTAAAAGTCGTTTGTCAAATTGCAGCCAACTGGCCTGCCTACAATCACAATCAGTGTGAATATATTTTGACATGTGTTTTTCCTCCCCTCATCTGAGTGCCTAAAGAGCTGTGACAGCCCGGAGCCTCTCTGAATACTAATAAAGTTAGCTTTGCTACGGTTGGCGAGGACGTACACAGATACACACACGGAAATGGGAGCTCTGTCAGCAGAAATGACACAACGGACGTCACCTCCATATTTGTATAATAACATTCCTGACACTCATAGCAAGTAGCTCTGTCAGCCTTGATCATTTTTAATATGCGTCAGCTTGAAAACATATAATGCTGCCCTTCTTGCATGCATGTGCACCCTCGTTCAGAAATCTTTTAAAGTGTGCCAAATTGTTCACTCAGAAACAAACAGGATGCACATGCAGGACAGCAGTTTTATGCTGGAGTGATATGTGTGTGTGTGTGTGTGTGTGTGTGTGTGTGTGTGTGTGTGTGTGTGTGTGTGTGTGTGTGTGTGTGTGTGTGTGTGTGTGTGTGTCTGTGTCCCAGCTGTGGATTCTTTTGTCTGAAGGACACAGATGTTTGTGTGACAGATGTGGTCTCTGTCCCTTAATGTACAGAAAGAACAAAATCTGACATGACTTAGAATATTTTATGATAACTTTAAAATGAAGTGAGGTTGAAAGGTTACCAAGTGTAGCCAGAACATTCCTTAGTGTTAAGAGGCTATTTAAAAAGATGCATCTAATTTATTAGAGGCTTTTTGTTGTTGTTGTTGTTTAATTACAATGAAGTTCACATTCTGCATATATAATTGAAACAAACAAAGTTTAGATTACGAATTAATTTAGATTAATGGCTTCATTAAAAATTAGAAATAGAACTTAAATTATAAAGATGTGTGATTTTAGAGTCAGATGCAGCTTAAATAAAAATGTCTTCAGGAGGACTTTACTCGTCTTCTCTTTTATATAGGAATGATGGGTAGAAAGTTAAATATGTATACATTTTACTGTAATGGTTACTTATTCTAAAATCCTTTATGTCCGATATATTTTTCCTATAGCCCCGCCCTTTGGTCTGCACTCTGCACATCTATTGAAACGGCAAAAAAGACACCAAAAAAACATTGTTTGGATGATTATATGATGCAATCAATATGATTTAATATCATTTACCCTTTTAAGATATCTGCTATCATATTTAACAACTTTGGTGGGGGAGACAACTCATCAAATAAAATATTTCATTTCTAAGGTAAATAATAATGTCCCTAATGACTTTTAAAAACTGTCTTGCTCAATTCTAAGCCCCATTATTTGTGTTTATAAATCCACTAACTTTTGTAGCTGATTTTTGATATCCATATATCCACATATAAAATATGGAATTTTCTGCCTCTTTTAAAATCTAAAATAGAAAGATGAAATACTTATTTTATTGACACAATATAACAGAGCTTATTTTAGCATCCATCTATCCTGTATTACTAAGGTATTATCTGGAGTATTCAAATCCTCATCCTCACTTTGAGTTTTATAAATTGTTAGCAGTATTTGAAAATTTTCCATGAAAAAAAAACACATCAAAGTTTCTAAAATACTTTGAGTCCTCCTTTTCCCTGGTTAAGTTTTACTGTTCCCCATCTAAAAAGCAGGAATGACCAGCAAATATATCAACATGGCAAAAAATATTGATTCACAAAGTTGTGGTCTATAGATCCTCTGCAGAAATTAAACTAAATGATAATGATGAAGCATATTTATGTTAAAATAAATACAAATATACTTACCGTATTTTCACGACCATAAGGCGCACCGGACTAAAAGGCGCACTCTCAGTTATGTGTGCCATTTCTGTATTTAACACACACATAAGGCGCACCGGACTATAGGGCGCGTTTTTTATATACAGGTACATGTCCTCTCAGGTGGATTTTCCCACTTAAAAACATATTAAAACTACTTTATTCCCACTGATCACAGCAAATAAAGCTGCAAGGTGTATTTATTACAAAGTATTATTAAAACCTGGGAACCTGCCGTGAGAGACACATCGCTGATGACACAGGGCTGTGATTACTCCTCTGATACAGTTTATTGACGCATAAATTAACTTAAAAAATAGGCAGGATAATAATCTGGATGAACTGACTGCAATGATTAAATTTTCAGGTGGACTTTCTCACTAAAAAAGATTTAAATTATTTAGATGAAAAAACACCTGCCGAGGTGAGTCCGGATGCGCCGCGCGGCCCACAGGCAGCTGTTGAATTAAGTTTTCAGGTAGAAAAATAGAGCGGGAGCAAAACTGAGTATGACTGTGCTTTATTCATGTATTTATTACAGAGTATTAATCAAACCCCTCAAAGTCCTCATCCTCTGTTTCTGAATTAAACAGCTGCGCTAAATCCGACATGCCAGTTTCCCCTTCTTCTTCGTTTATTGACGCATAAATTAACTTAAAACATAGGCAGGATAATAATCTGAATGAACTGACTGTAATGATTAAATTTTCCGGTGGACTTTCTCACTTAAAAAGATTTAGATTATTTAGATGAAAAAACACCTGTTGATGTGAGCCCGGATGCGCTGCGGCCCAGAGGCGGCTGTTGAATTAAGTTTTCAGGTAGAAAAATAGAGCGGGAGCAAAACTGAGTATGATTGTGCTTTATTCAAGTATTTATTACAAAGTATTAATCAAACCCCTCAAAGTCCTCATCCTCTGTTTCTGAATTAAACAGCTGCGCTAAATCAGACATGCCAGTTTCCCCTTCTGCGCTGTCAGAGTCACTTTCCGTGCAGCGCAGCTCCTCAGAAATAATGCCTGCTTTTGCGAAAGCTTGAACAACAGAGCCAGCAGACACGTTAGTCCAAGCATCTGCAATCCATCCGCAAACTGTGGCGTAATCTGCCCGGCGCTGCCTTCTTATCCTGAAACTGTGGTCTCCGTCGGTCATCCATCGCTCCCACGCCGCTCGCAGCCTTACTTCGAACGGCTGCTTCACACCGATGTCGAGCGGTTGAAGCTCCTTTGTCAGACCCCCGGGATAACGGCGAGCACAGCGTTCATTTGATTCACCTTTTTTTCACATCGGCTGTGAGATGGGCACGCAGCGATGGTGATGCGTGGAAAAAAGCACCTAGTCTTCTCACATACACCTGCCTCAGCCACGCATCCATCCAGCCTTTTCCATTTGCGTTAATATCATATGTCATCAGAGCGCTGTCTGTCTCGCTGGCAGCTCCCAGATCAGCTTCTCTGATTGGTTGATGCGGCGCGTCCAGCAGCAAAACTTCAATTTTTCCATCTCCAGCAGCAGAAGCGCGTTGGCGGCGCTTCAGATGCTTAAACGCTCCCGACGTGCTGCACCAAAACGCGCTGCAGGACCTTTTGCTGCACCTATATGCGCGTCAACCATTGACTTTGCATGTAAACACGCTGCTTCTGCTGCACCTGCTGGGTCCGGTTCACACCGATGTCGAGCAGCGTTAATTTGTTTCCCCATGTTTTTCACATCAGCTGTGAGATGGGCACGCATGGAGTTACATATTAACAGCGATGGTGATGGGTGGAAAAAAAACACCTGGTCTCCTTACATTCGGCCACTCTTTCATCATCTCCTCAATGAGGTGGTCTCAAAAGTCGCAGTTACAACACACATAAGGCGCACCGCACCATAGGGCGCACCGCACATTTTGAGGGGAAAAAAAGACGTTTAAGTGCGCCTTATAGTCGTGAAAATACGGTAGCTTAAAAATATACTAAATTAAATAATGATACTGATTGTTGTTAGTTGTTGATGCAATCTTCATTATTATTATACCTATGGTTAATAGGTTTTTCTCTTTTTTTATGTTTGTATTCCAGGAGTCTAAAAGTTTGGGAACTGTTGCCATAAGCGACTGCTTAGGTCTTTGAGCTTGCTCTGATATCAAATCATTTCAATTACTTTTTTGCAGTACATTAGCTTCAGAAAAAACATAAAGGAAACTGAGTAAAAACTGAAAGGATTCACTCAAAATTGGCCATATGAGCCAAAGTTGTTTCACAAATAAGAATTTTCTCCTCTGTTTTTATTGCTCATATATTGAAATCCTTTATGTTCAGTGTTAAGTATTTCTCTGAAAGGTGGTTGCATTGCTGTCTGAAGTACAGTTAGTTGTTTTCAAAAGTCTGTTAGAATCAAGTCCACCAGCAGCAAGTTTGTTAGGATGTTGCATAAAGAAAAACTGCTGTAATCACAGGAAAAAAAGATTGTAATAAAACTTTTACCCTTTAGACCTGTATATTAAAAGTGTGAGGGAAGATCTTGTCACATATTAGGTTAGCAGACCTCTACAATGTGTTAAACAGCTTGCTGTTTTACTTATTTTTTTTTTCTCCCTGGTTATGTTTATGATTCATTTGTTTCTTGTGGAGCCACCCATGTGCACAGATTGGCTCATGCTGGAGCTGAGTTTTGGCCATTTGTGGTAAACCTCAGTCTTTTCAGTGGACATAAACATCTCTCCCTGTTGTTCCTCAGGGGAAGCATTTTCCCCTGCTAAATGATCGGTGAAATAACTACAGCTTGCATTTAATTGAAGGAAAGCATGGTAGTTAACAACCCTGGATGATGCAATTTACTATACTCTGAGGACTAAACATCTTAATTAAGAAGCAAAGTATTTCTACCATCTGCATTCCTTTTGTCTAAGCATCACATTGTCGAGTTAATTGTCCACTATTGGAACACAGATGTACACATGTACAGTGACTTAGCCTGGCTTTATGGAGCTGCATATGCAGAGAGAGCTGAGGCGTTATATGAGGCAGGGGGAGACAGAGTCAGCAGTTAGAAACTCAGTCCTGTGGAGTTTATTCTACCTGGCTGCCCTCATGGCAGCCTACCGTGGAACGACCCTGGCAGTCTTCATGACTGTGTCTGTTCGTCCAGTACTGCTTAGCTGGGAACTTAATGTGCTCTCTACAATTGAGGCTGAGCCAAGTCTAATGGGATGATATAAAAAACTGTGCAGGTTGCAAACCAGTTAACATTTGGTTATAGTGCCTTATTTAAGTTCATGTACCTGAATGCATCTACAGCTCTGGAGGCCTGATTCTGACTCAGCTGAAAATATTTTAAATGTATTTTATTTTTTTCAGTCAGCTTTGGTCGCTAAATAAGTTTGAGATTATTTATACATTGGGAGAATGTGCATTTGCCAGCTTGAAATAGTCTTCATAAGATAAGTACATTATAGTAAAAAATTATGGCTTTGATAATCAGCAACAGTTGTGTAGGCTGCAGCATAATGGTACTAAGAAAATGCCTTCTCCACCATCGATCTGTTTACTTTGTTTGCTCTGTCTTCTGGCCCTGTCATCCCATTGTTGTATTGGTACACAAGGAGGCATTCTGGTTTTCATAGGAGGCCTTATGTGTTCCCAGAAACAAACCAAACCCAAATAGTGTTTAAATAGTAAAAATACTAGTAAATTAAATAAGTAAGAATATATATATATTTATAATTCTGGTTTCTTTGCCCCATATCTACACATTCATGTATGTAAAAAGTTAGCCAATGTGAAAATGTTTGTTTTCAGTAACCAGGTAGAATATGTCTGATTTGGAGTATTTTATTTTGCTCTGAATTCATAAATTACTATTCAGTCAGTTGACACTTTCTTTTCTGGCTGACTGAAGAAGCCTACCATAGGAGCCAGAACTGCCGATGGTCGTTAATGTTTAAAACACCAGTGGCTCTTTTCCATTAGTAACTTCTTGCCTCCTAGACTAAGTTCTAATCGGCTCTGCACAATTTGGGCCATTTTCCTTTACAATAGAGTATTACCTCTATCTGAGTTGGCTGGACAATAGAAAGGCACCCGATAAAAGCAGCTTTTTCTGTTTTTTTTCTGTCTAACTCACTGTGTATTTGTTCATACACCACCAAGAAAAAACATGCCTGCACGGTTTTTGCACTGTTATGTTTATTTTAGGGCATTTATTTTAGCTGGAAATATGATGAGTTGCTGTTTTATGTCTTTAAAAGCGGCAGGTTTGATTGTTGTTCTGGAGTCACTTCCATCGATTTATCCCATTAAATCATTGTCACCCAATAGCAGATCTGGGACCAGCAGGTCATTTTCAGCTCAACTCAGTTTGCTTGGAACCCTGGCCATATGAGTTGGTACCAAGTTCTAGAAGAAGAAATGTTAAGACCTGGGTCAGGTTGATGCAACCCCTGCTGAATTGTTGCTAGCGGAAAGTAGTGCCATCAGGAACACAAAGAGGCATTCTCTATTAATAGAAGGTTATTATTATTCCCCTTTTCAAACATCAGAAGGCCTCCTGGTCTGTTGGTTCTGCTGTCAGTGTTGCACAGATCTGCTGCAAACTATGTGTTCAACTAAGCAAAGTTCTAGTAAATGATAAAGTCTGGAGCGGCCATTTTTTTGCCCAAATATAGTAACGCCTCACTCCTGACATCTTCTGGCAGCGACGTCACGGTGCGGTAAGCCGAAGGCAATTCTCCCCGCTTTACAAGCAAAATCAGTTGGAACTATTTCAAACACCCTCAATCAAAAACAATTATTTAAGATTTCGAGAGGACTTCACCATTGAAATTCACAAGAGCTATTGGTAAACTGACAATGCCCACATGCATGGCAGTTGGATGATCCACTACAGGTTTGTCGTTGGATTGCCAACTTGAAGAGGATTTGCCATCGAAGTTCTGGCCAGAGAATAAACACATAATATGTAGCCAACATTTTGAAGAAGAATGTTTCAAGATGACTTGGATAATAGCGCGTTGTGACAAACACCAGATAGAGTGTTGGGACTTGATCAACAGCCGGTACCGCGCCGTGACGTCACAAACCGGTAGGTGGCAGTAGTGTTCTTTGACAAACATGGATGCCTCCAGTAAAGTACATTCAAATGAAAATTACTCTTAATTAAAAACACTTATCATTTCTTGAACAGTATGTAATAATTTTGTATTTAAAGTACTTTCAGAAGTTTAAATTCTTAATATGACTGAACTTTTTCTTTAAGGACAAGACTGGCGACTGGTGAATTTTTCTGCCCCCCGTTGCTCATTTCCTTTAAGTTTTGAAGAATTGTTTTCATAGATGGTTTTGTACAAACCTCTGTTGTAGGATTGGGCTTTAATGCTTAAAAATCTAATCTCTTTTTTCCCCCTACCAAATCCAATTTATAGTTTTTTTTTCTCACTTAAGTTTCATAATATAAATAACAATTAACATATATTACTTTCAAAAACTAGCTTTGATTTCAGTCATCTCCTCTAGGAGGTGACCTTAATTTAGAAGGCAACATAATTAAATCTGTGAAACATGCTTCCAAAATAATTGTTTTATTACGATGAAACACACTAAATGTTTGCAGCTAGTGGTATCACACAATAAGTAAGTTGATCTGTTATACTTATAAGAACAAAAATAGATGAACTGATGCTACTCTAAGCTATGGAAGCCCAAGGTTTGAAATGGTGGGAAAAAAATAAAGAAAAATCTTCATAAACAAAAAAAATCTATTTATTAATAAATTCAGTTAATGGCTTTGTTGTTGTGGTTATTTGAGCTATGTATGCATTCTTATTCATCTCATACCAGACTGCTCATCCTCTCACATCGACAGGCCACATTTGTCCACACTATAGCCACTAATTACATATTTTCTCTTTTTGGGGGGGGATTTTCTGGAAGAGATGTTGGGGATGACATCATATCCCAGACGATCAGCATTTTACCCACAAAAACAACGCCACGTTCATAGTCATTCAAAATCCCTGCTTTGCATAGGTCTGATGCTCATTCAGATTAATGAGACTGCTATGATATTGGTTAGGTTGCTTATAAGAAGCAAATGAAGTGTATGTAACACAATTGTATTGTATGTAATCTTTGAGGTTCTAAGTGAAGGAATTTGTTGGAAATCTGTAGTTTTGAGATGTGTTTGGATGCATTTTCTCCAGCATTTTGTTGGGTTTACAAAAAAAAAAGAAGCATTCTACAAAAGGGATTGAATAACTAAGCCAACCGGCTTCTAACAAAGCATCAATGTCGGCAGCCCATGAAAAGATCAGTAGAGCGGGAGTCCATGGAAGGTCTGCCAATGAAAACACAGCCTTTATGCTACCACTAGCAGCTTCTTTATGATTCGACTCTGGGTTTTATGTCATATCTCTGTGAGGCCTGTGAGGGAGAGACATGATGAATGTCTAAACCTAGCAACTGGTGGTATAATCCTGTCCATTTTATAATCAAGAAATTATTTTTCAGATATTATATTGCAGCACCGTTTCTCATTTCTTTCAACCCTGAGATGAATTACTTCTTTTATCTCCTATTATTACAGCCACATCAACTTACAGAGCTGGTTGGTCTGATCGTGTTGATGCAAGATGACAGCGAGGCATTTCAGTGGCACAAAAGAATAACACAACAGTAAATTCTTCACATGCCGGCCCTTTGTGTATTGGATTTTTCCGGAGTTAAATCAACACAAACTTAAGAATCATTCTGGATTCAGCAGTTTTTCCACACAGTCGTGTTCAGACACGCTGAAGTGTGTCTGGTTTCTTAGCAGTATCTTTAGACCGCATGAGGTTTTTAAAGAGTGTCTTCTCTACTGGGTAACGCCTGCAAACACACACAATCACACACACATGCAGAGTGCCAGGGGTGTCAAAGAGAGTCGTAAATCCCTTGTAGATCATTTTTTCCAGATCTTGAGGTTGAGCCATCTGTCTTTCTCTTTTTCACTCATTGCAAGCTCAGCAGTCTTTTTTTTCTTAGCAAATAATAAATCCAATGCTCATATTTGATTCCCTGAAATTTTTATATTTTCTTATCGGTTTGACTTTTCATGTTTTTCTGTCAAAGTTAATTACAGTAATTAAAATAACCAGGAGGAGCAGCGGTTAATACCTCAGATGGATGAATTACCCAAATAAAAGTCCATCTTTGATATTTATCACAAAAAAAACTCCCAAGATTATTTTCTGAACTTGTTCAGAACATCAGTTTAAAGAGCCATCTTTTATTTTACCGTAGCGGTACAATATGTCCTCCTTTTGGAAATAGCCCCCATTTTTCCTCCCAACCTTCCCTCTATTTTCCCTCTTCTCTTTCTTTCTCACTCACTTTCTTTTTTTGCAGCCTGGAAAAGAACTCATCGGTGGGGTAATAAAACACAGGTGCACTTTATAACGCTCTGCTTTCAGGGGGCTGAATGCCAGATGCAGAGTACGTCAAATAAAGTTTTTAGATAATCTCGGCGGACTCTGGGAATTTGCTTCTGTCTGCCGGGACAGACCAGATGGACGAACGTTTCTGACTCCATCCACCATGCTGCTCAGTCAAGCCAATAAACAAATGTTGTATTGAATTCCACATTTGTGTTAATGCTCTGGCATGCAAGTAACAAAAGGCAGCACAAATTGGCCAATAACGTCATGAGAGACGTATTGTATAGTTAGTACAGTTCACTTCTAATAGATTATTCTTATCACATGTTATTGTTAACATTGTCTGTAAATGCATAAACTCTCCATTTCCTGCTAACTGGACTTCAGCTCATTTGGTGGTGATGAGTAATACAGACTAACTGCAGTTTTTCCTGGTCTAGTAACATACTTCTCACTATGACAGTGTCTAACTATGTCTTATTTCACTCACAAAGAAGAAAAAACATTAGGCAGTGTCTCCATGCAGTAGTGGGCCATTTTCTTACCCAGAGTTTCATGATACCTTTCTTTACATTACACATCGCCACCACATCAGCTCAC
The DNA here is from genome assembly GCF_016077235.1 of Cyprinodon tularosa. Classification (NCBI taxonomy): domain Eukaryota; kingdom Metazoa; phylum Chordata; class Actinopteri; order Cyprinodontiformes; family Cyprinodontidae; genus Cyprinodon; species Cyprinodon tularosa. The sequence continues at coordinate 1,308,154 of NW_024038168.1, forward strand.
CCACAAAGATAGGATAGGATAGCCAGTGTCCATCCTCCAGATGGACAAAGATCCCCACTCCCAACACTGGTTTCTGTGTTTTTGTTGACTGGCTGACAAGTGCAATAACGTGGTTCAATTTTTTTATATATCCATCCATCCATCCATCCATCCATCCATCCATCCATCCATCCATCCATCCATCCATCCATCCATCCATCCATCCATCCATCCATCCATCCATCCATCCATCCATCCATCCATCCATCCATCCATCCATCCATCCATTTTGAAATACCAGATTGCTCATTTCTTTTCTAACAATCAATTTCTACATCTTAACTCATGTTCATTTGGTTTCTACGTCTTACTCCTTGCTGCTACCACACTTTCTTTGTTATTACCTGTATTAGTTTCAGATCCCAACTACATATTACTTATTGCACAAACATATTTTTTTTCTCAGCTCTTTTACATTTGTAGTTATATTTATATCATTTATTAACTATCCACTGTATTTATTACCTAAACTACGTTGTTTGAACTGTGAACTGTAAAGTGCCTTGAGATGATATGTGTTGTGAATTGGCACTATAGAAATAAACTGAATATAGACCTTGCTGTACCTGGTAGCCAAGCAACGACATTGCTTTGTTTGTTTCCCTATTTATACAATCACAGTGGAGGAAGACTAAGGATACATTCGCACAACAGCCTAAAGGGACTCAAATCCGATTTTTTAATTTTTTAACCCATATGCGACCTGTATCTGATCTGTTCATGACCCTGAACAACACAGATCGGGTTGTTTTTCCAGTGCGATGCAGGCCACTTGTCTATGTGGTCCTGAATCTGATACGAATCTTATCTTTTCAAATACGACCTGTGCCTAACTGAGACTTACCACTTACCCCACATACCGCAATCGTTGGAGAACCCTCCGCCACTGCGCTGCCTTCAGCTATCGTCTTCACTTATGGATAACAAGCTGTCAGTCAAAGGCTTCCTGACACTACTTCCCGTTTGATCGTGTCTGCAAGGCCCAATCAGGAGGAGGCTTACAGAGGAGGTTGGTCTCTGCCCAGCCTGTCAAAACACATTTCCCTTTGCGTGAGGAGAAAATCAGTCTGAGGGCAGAGATGCTTTCGAGGGCGCAGGCTTCCTCAAGCGTGGCTGCTGGATAGAAAATCGTCCGCATGGTGAGATCCCGAGCGCTTGTAGGAGGAGTTGGTGCACGCGGAGAGGGATTTTCTTCACTGTGTGTGATGTGTGATTTTGTTGTGTGGTTGTAGATAAACCATGCGCAATAGTTTAACATGCATGCAAGTATTTTTATTTTGCTCACGGGCATTTTGAAATCAATGTGGCGCCATAGGAGGGTCTCACTGAAACTGCAGGTGGGGTATGGTAAAGATGAACTGAATAAATGACCAATTTTAAGAGACGGAATGTCGAATGCTTTTACACTGTTAAATGAAAGAGGTCAACTTAATATAATTGTACTTTAAAACAGGTTATAATTAAAGTTATAATTACTAGAGTTGTCTTTTCTTTGTTCAAATGTCAATAAGATTGGTCTTCTAGAGTACCTACCCATCTCCTGGAATCCTTGATGCTTCTGACTGTTTGGAGGCACAATAATCCAGCATATCCTGGTTGAGTTGGATTGCTTGTTAAAACCTCTTAAGGTAATGCCTCGTGCTATCAGAAGTGACACTGACTCTGAAAATAAAACTTCTAACTTCTGAAAAGGAGTCAAACAACTAAGAAGGGGTGAAGTGTCTGTAGCCTTCGCCAACCAACCATTCCTTGGTTGGGGTCTTCTCATTGTAGCCTCATTAGTGCAACTACTGTCATTAACATGAAAACAGCTGACACTGATTCATAACATCATCCAGCGCTTAACTTACCAGATCAATAGCCCAGAAGTTCGACTGACTGGATATTTTTTTTATCAAAAAATCTTTTAAAAGCTCATACTGATCTGCATGAGGACAGTTCATGTGTTTCAGCCTAGCCTACTCACACTTGGATCTACCCAGCTGAATAGGAACATGAAGACATAAGCAGCTCACTCAGATGGATCATCCTCTCTTTACTCTGATCAAAGCCTGCTGACACAACTCAGCGTCTCCGTATTTATTTCTCTCTGTGGATTTGTTTTTGTTCCCTCTTCTCCTTCCTGTCCTGCTCTGCTCCTCGCGCGGCGCAGGATGACAGTGTATACAAGTCTGTGTGAATTACTGTTTTTGCGTGTTTTTTCTCCATGCGCCTGTTTACAATAGCCGTGCCCATTCCCGTACGTGTGTTTGCATCGCTCCACGTGTCTGACTAGTCTGGGTTTTTGTTTTTTGCTCCTTTGCCTTTACACAGCTCTAGTTTTTCTCTGGGGCGCAATTTCCTGCTTGGGTCGATTTTTTGAATCCAACCAGATTACACGCCTTTTAGACATCATGCTAGACTTTCCTGCTTTCTGTCTCATTTTTCCAGCCAGATCCACATTAAGTTCTTTGCAGCTTCAAACCTAAGTGTTTTATTGAAGTTTTGAATTTTTTTTTTTTTAAATAAACTACATTTATGGTGTAAAAATGTGCCCTCATTCCAACCGTCTAACAAACCTTCACTGCTAATTCACCTCAGCAAGCAAACAAGCAGCTATCAGGAGCCCCTGCTCTTTGCTTATTGCCGTGGAGGAGATGATGCCATAATACACCTGCTTCAACAAACCTACTGTCATTTAGAAAAGAACTGTGAGGATCATGTTCTTTGATTTTTACCAAAGCATTTAACACAATTCAGCCTGACTTTGTGAGAAACTCCAGAAGATTCAGGTGGAGGCCTCAGCAATTGCCTGGATCTGATAAACAGACCACAGTTTGTTAGACAGATGGGTCAGCTGTCTAATCACGTAGTCAGCAGCACAGGAGCACAGCAGGGGACTGTACTCTCTCCATTCCTTTTTACTCTGTACACCTCTGACTTCCAGTATCAGACAGAGGCCTGTCATCTGCAGAAATACTCTGATGACTCTGCAATCATTGGGTTCATCAAAAATGGACAACAGGCTGAGTACAGGGAGTTAGTGAATTACTTTGTGGTATGGTGTGGAAACAATCCTGTGATCCTTAATGTCAACAAACCCAGGGAGATAATTGTAGAGTTCAGAAGAAACAGAAACAAGTTGAATTCTGTTTAGGGCTGAAACAATTAATCAGAATAACCGATTATTAAAATACTTGTCAAGCAATTTATCAATAGATTAATTGTTAACTGGAGTGTACAGACTGTAAAACATGTCTTTACTTGAAAGAGCAACCTGATTAGAGCAGTAATTCTACCAGAAATATTTTGCATATAAGATTTAAATAAAAGTTTTCAACTGTCAATTCAAGTGAAAAGGTTTAGTTTTACCTGGTTTAATTTCTTAAAAAGTCTTCTTTAAGGAGCCTTTGGCTGTCCGATTAGTAATCGAAGGAATAATTGACAGATTAACTGATTTGCAAAATGATGGTTGGTTGCATCCCGAATCCTGCTAACATCTTGGGAGAAGAAGTTGACTCCCTGTGTATACAAAATTACAATAAAAGTTGTCTAAGGCCCCGTGCACACAAAGTCAAAACAAACACGAAACGCTAATATTTTCCAGAACGTTTGTCTTAAAGACGGAGACGTAAAATAAATGTGATCGACCACATGAATGCATGAAGACGCTGCAAAATGTATGCCAGGCCTGTAAGTGGCGCTGTGGTGCCAAAGCAAAAATAGGCGAAAACAGGCAACGAAATGTTGGGCATGCGCAGTTATATTTATACATGGTTGCCCTGCGGGTCCATTTTCGTGGTTCAGTCAAATTCAGGTGCTGAACTATGTCGTCGATATTGCTCTGTTCTTCCTGGAGATATTCCAGAAGAAGAAGATTCTGTTGTAAGCCCGACAGCAGGGTGAGTAGCATGAGCAGCAACCATTCAACACAGTACGGCGCCATTGTTGTTGTGATACTGTGTAGCGCATGCGTGTTTAGAGGCGACGCTATGACGCATGCGTGTAAGAAAAAAAAATGCGGTCAGAGCTTAAAGTTTGAACCGCGAAAAACGGTGTTTCAAAATCTTCCCACTCTTTAGGCTTAATAAAAAAAAGATTGTTTACAGACCCCCGAAACGCCGGCTTCATATGGATGAGAGGCTGGTTTGGTGAAAATTAGTGAATTTAGGCCAGGGTGTGACTTCGTGTGGACGGGGCCTAACTCTAAGTCTGGAGGTGGTTGAGGAGTATAAATATCTTGGTTTTTACCTGGACAACAGACTCCACTTAAGATGCAACTTTGAAGCCGTCTACAACAAGAGACAGAGCAGAGTGTTCATCCTAAGGAAATGTAGGTCCTTTGGCATTTACGACAAAATGCTACACATCTTCTATCAATCTGTTTTGGAGAGTTTGATCTTTTCAGATTAGAGCTAATGACCTAAAATACACTCAACAGAACAACAAAGCTCAACAGTCTAATTAGGAAGCCCTGCTCTGTTCTAGGATCTTTTCTAGAACCTCTGGAGGTTATTTCACAAAGAGGAATTATTCATAAAGTAAAGAAGATTATGGATAACAGTGATCATCCTCTTAAGAAGAGTTCTAAATAACAAAGTGTCTTCAGTCAGAGGCTTCTCCAGATCCTGTGCAAAACAGCTACAGAAGATACTTCCTACATACGGCTATCAACACCTACAACAACTCGATTAAAAAATTAAAATAAAATATATAAAAAATTTACATTAAAGTGCTTTTGCATCTTTTAATTTCTCTTTGAAAATTTATTTTGAAATAAATTGAATTGAATTTCGATTTAATAGTCTTTACAGGTCATGTAATTAAAAATGGAGACCTGTTCCATGTAATTTAAAGGTTTTCTACAGTAGCCATTCTTTTTTGCCAAAAAACACATATAAATAAATAGGAAAAAATCAAATGAAAACACTTTATTTAGTCTTTAGCTGCATTTTTTTTAGCTATGATATGATATAACTTTTCTTTTTTCACCGTACAGTATTTAGTCAGGTTTTCTGGACCACGGTATGGTGAAAAGAACGACAAATACAAAAATAAGTATATTTTAAGTGATAAACCGGAAACAACAGAATGATTGAAAAATCTGAAAGACTTAATTGAATTATTAAAACTCTGTTTTTTGTTTTTTTCAGATCCCATTCTCACTGGTGCAGTTTCCTCTCTGGGAATATTTAAAGGTATGTATCATTCTGTTCCTCATAAAAACAGTTATTTTATTCCTTCTGTGTTTTTACTGCATGGTCATTTTTATCTCAGCAGTCTAATTTCCAGCAATAATACTCCATAGTAAATCCATAGTAAAGTTATAGCTCGGTGCTTAACCTCCTGACACTTTTACAGCAGGCTCCTCCTCTACATTCCCCTGTATCATTGTGGCAGGCAAAACTGTGACTTTAACACCGTTTAATGGGCCGTTACCACAACCATCAAGCAAGCCTTAAATTTGTCAGGAGCTCTCTTTCCGCTCTTCTGTATCTTCTTTCCTGCTGTAATGTCTTCATTCTGCTCCGTTCCTCCTGTCCTGACGCCCTCTGTCTCATTTCATCGTGTGGCCCCGAGCCAATAAAAGGCCATTTCTCTTTGAGTGGATGGCAGTTAGGCAGAGTGACATCACGTCTCAAGGGCAGACAGTCAAACCCTCCATCAGTGCTGGGAGCTAACGGCCGCAGAGAAGAGGAACAATACGCAGTGCAATTTGTGTTTATATGCATTTGTGTTGGACACAAGTGTCCCTTTGTCTCTGAGTCAAAGGCCTTTTCTCTCAGGGCCATCTGCACATGTCCGTTGGCGAGAAGCTTAACTGCTGGAATCTATCCTCCCCTCTTTTTTTCCCTCATTACTAATTAGGCCTCTTCTTAGATCGAATAGCCAGCTATATTAGTATGCCGATTATAGGCTAACAGGTAGGCCAATTAACTACAAATGAAGCTGTTCAGGAGTAGCTGAATTATGTTTGAAATGAAATGAAGAGTGCTGGAGCCTGAGTCAGTGCATGTGTGTGGCTTTTACTCCCATCTGTTTCTTTGGGATAGTAAAGTGCTGCGTTGCAGCTTTTTCTTCTCTCTTAATTTCACACACAGCTAACACAGCTGTTGGAAAGAAAAATGGAAAGAGCAATCGGACGGAAAAAAAAAGGCAAAGGGGAAATCCCTTTTCTTTACATTAACTTCAGCTGGTCATTGTACTTCTGGAAATTCACATTAAAATCATGTGTCCCACTGAAAAAACAAAGCAAATTTAAGGGTTTTTAACCAGGTTTTACACAATGGTCGCCAAGAGATTTGAATCATCATTTTTCCTTGTAGAATGAATTCATTAAGGGTGTTGTTCTTTATTTTGCCACCTTGCCAATTTTTTGACAATGACAATTATGTACCTGTTCAGTAAAATCCAGTTTAAGCAAATTAGTTAAATAAAAAAAATTAACAAAAAATAACTTTTAAAATGCTTAATTATTAATTAATCACCTACCTATAAATCCCACCTTCCCTATGGGAAGGCAGGGTTCGCCATAGTACATATGCTAAAAAACTATTATGCTGATATGCTCGTTCTTTATTACAGATTGAACCGTGTTTTTTTTAAAGCAGATGCCAGTGCCAATTATCTCGACATCAATCTAACCGATCATCGATATGTGCTGCTTATATTTTTAGCCTGATTTTTATAGTTGAAATTGCTTTTTCCTTCTTCATTTACATAATCAAAAATTCACAATGATATTAACTGTTACACAACTCTCAGTATAAATAATGTAAGGCAGTTTAAGCTGTTATGAGCATAAAATACTTTTTCTGTTTTTGTTTTGATTTCTCCGAGCCTAGTGTTAAGTCAGTAAATGCAACACGGTCATCTATATAACCTTATCATCGCGAAAGTTTTCGTTGTTATGATTCGAGTTGTAAGGCACTCAAGGCTCACTGTACGGACACTGCTAAAACGCTGTCTGTGCCAGAGCGAGAGGCCAAAACAACGCAGTGTATCAACCATCGGCTGTGTCTGTAACTCAACCTGTTCGGTTAAAGAAGATTCCTTGTCGTGTGCTTCATCAGAACATCCACGCACCTCCATGCCACCGGAAGGTAAAACACGACAATAATAAAAAAAGAATAATTTATTTTAAAAATTTAGCAAAACCTTGTGAACAGATAGCTAATAGAGAGAGCAATAATGTATGTGCTTCACATGATCTCAAGGCAAGGTTGCTAAAAGCACTAATGAATCAGGAATTACAAATTAATGGAAAGAAAGCGACCATCAGAAAAAAACATCAGCTGGCCTGATGTATTTTTTTAATGAGCATATTGGCCCTTTAACTGACTTCTGAGCTCCTTTTCCCAGGAATTGTACCAGTGAATTTTAGTGCAGAGCTGTTAGTTGTCAAAGGTATGCTTACTTTTAATTAAAAACTGCAAAATGGTCTTCTATCCTATGAAAAGCAGTATCAATGCTGTGCCAGTGCATGACTGCCGCCTCACTGGGTCAATCTTTTCCTTTTCATTTTAAGGGGAGATATTAATATCACTTCCCAATGTGTAGAAAAGAACAAATGAAATGGGAGTTGGTTTAATTAGCAAAGAAGTTAAAAAGAAAGATGACAAGGGTGTAGCGGACAAGATATGAACAGTTATTTTTGGTCAAGCAGCGTTGATTAAAAATTTTCATTAAAAAAAAAACCCTCTCTAATAACTTTAGGAGAAGGTGAAGGCACCAATGTAGACTTCAAGTTACAGGAGAGACATATGCCTACATTACCAATACAAGTCCTGACAAATATGGCAAAAACTGCTTTACGTGCACTACAGTTGAACTCTCTCTTCTGCAAGCATGACTGCTCACTGCAGTCGCTCAGTTCCTACCTTAAAGGAAAACAATTAAACACAGCAGTCACTTGGTGCTCACCTCGAAGGAAAACAGGCGCACACAGCAATCAGTGCTTACCATGAAGGAAAACGGGGAAATATTTTAAGGTTTTCACCTGAAACTACAGTACAAACTTTTTATTTAAGCCCAAAAGTGCCCTAAAATAACATCAGGATTCGGTGCACTCTTTATTATTACAAAAAAATGACTTATGGGTTTATCGTTATAGGACCAATTCACACCACATCATCGCCTTACAGAGACACTTCCAACACCAACAGGTATGCACTGTGTTATGCATCACAAGTCAGTGAAATTTATTGAAACCTTTGGTTTGTTACACGACAAAATGTGGAAAGCTTCAAGTGCTATTAACACTTCGATACGACAGTGTTATAATCTCATATATTTCACAAGTGGATTTCACCTTCTGATTTTCAAACAAGGTTTAAGTTTTTTCCATTAATCTTCTGACCTCAAACAGGAGGGTGGATTGCTTCTAATTTATCACTAAACACAAACACAGGGCCACAAAAAATCCTGGGAATCTTAACTCCAAAGGGAATTTGAGCTTGCTGAATACCTTCACAAACACAGTCAGGCTTTATGCAAATGTGCACAACAGTACAGAGATATTAGCGATTGTATATGGGCCAACTGACTCCTTCCTGTGGGAAGTCATCCAGGTGCAAAGTGGAACCCAACACTGCAGGTCAAAAAGTTTGTTATCCCAGATTTACCCCTTATTATCCATTCATGAAAAGGACAACGAGGGAGAGAGAGGCTCAAAAAATGGGGGACATGTAGAGGAAACCCTCAGCGTGAGGCCTTTGATGTTGAAATCAAAAATCTCCCTTTAATCTGACCTCTAATGGAACACACATGACCCGTCCTGAGTTTCACAATGCCATCTTCCTTTTGCCATCCATTTCTCTGTTTACTTGTTAATGTTTGCATGGACACGCATATGGTTTTGGTGATCTCCAAATTTGTGTGGCGGATCGAAGGAGAGAGAGAGAGAACATGCAATGGATTAAACCATCAAGGGTGGAGAACAGTTTTGGGAGGTTGGGGGGGAAAGAAAATATTAGTAATCGCTCCATGCTGTTGCTCTTTCTTAGAAGTACTCATACCTTGCAGAGCCCTCAGGCAGCCCAGCTGTTCATTCGCATTTTATCCAGACAGCAACTTTGCACGGTCACTCTGAGCTGATGGGGGAGGAAAAGAGTTAGAAAGTCAGCATCTGATCCAGAGTTCAAACTAGAGGGAAAAACATCAGTTGGTTTCACTCAGTGGTCAGTTGCAGATGGGGAGGTTATATGAAAGTGCATCAAAGAAAATACAACTGTTCTTTTTTTTTTTTTTACCATGCAAACTATATTCTTGATATTTGTTATAAAAAACATTATTTTTAATTCAAAATAACACATCACTGTGAAAATACCACAACCTTAAATAAAATCTTTTCTTAAAGGCAGGGATGTCCCGATCCGATATTGATATTGGGTATCAGTCCGATATAGCCATAAAACTAATATCGTATTTAATCTGCCTGCATCTAAAATGTCAGATATTGACATGCTGATAGAAACTTTCTGCATGTGTTTAAAGTTTCTGTAACCTAAAGGGCAAATTATACTTCTGCACCCACACACATCAAATGTCGCTTTGGTCTGGTCAAGAACCACTTTTCCTGGTATGCTTCTGCACCATCGGTCTGGAATTTCTAGAGACGCACAGCAGTTTTCCGCCAAAGTGCAAGGGGGAGCCTTCAGTGGATGGTCACGAGAACTTCGGCGGCGCAGGCGGGAGTGTTTATTTTCCAAAACAACAATGGCGCATCTGCAAGATATCACGGTCATGGAGATGGATCTAGAGTTGCTAGACATCGAAGAGGAACAGGGTCTGTTAATTGAGTTGGCAAAAACACCGTTGAACAGTTCGTCGTAGCTGTCCATTGTAGTTGTTCCTCGGTTTTTAAAAATGGCACTCCCCGGCACCAAATGGAGAAGGACGACCACACAGACAGTCGGAAAGGCATACCAAGGACCAATCACAGCTGCTTTTTTCTGCGCACTTCTGCGCACAAAATCATCTCAGTCAGGCCTGGATGTTTTATTAGAAACACTATAATTTCTCCTTTCAACCCTACTTCTTAGTCCAGGCATACAAAGAATACAAGAGATTTTAGTAATATGGAGAGCTGAACCAGTGCGTCTCCTTCATTGTTCCTTTCAGGCTGAACAATTTCAGTCTGATATGTAGACGGAAATATTTAATTACTGTAAAGTTCTTATATTACAAGGCTTGTGTGAAGTGAAAAAAATACTTAGTTTCTTTCTTAGTTTAAATGTAATCATCTTGAAAAAATAGATGCAATTTATATATTTTTTTCTTTATACTATGAGATTTATATCCATCACACCAGTGGTGAAAGATAAACTAACCAAATAAACAGCTACTTATTAAAGTTGATTAATTCAAACCTGGCTTTGTTTGCACCAGTTAAATCCTTCCTTATTAAGTCACATAAGTCACCTGGAGCTTGTTTTTTTACTGCTCCATCTTAATAAAGACTTCTGATAAATGATGGAAATAAACTTTTATACCTTTGCAACTACAACTGCTGTAACTTTGGATGTTAATCATAAACAAAAAAGGCAAAAACCAGCGGATAGATACATGGAAAATGTCATTACTGAAAAAAAGCTATGCTCTGGGAGAAACTAGAGGGATCAATGCAGAAACAGTGGTTCCAGTTTCAAACAATGGAGGATAACAGGTACCACAATACAATTACTAAATACTTTGAGATATCATTAAGTAATTAACACTGGAAAAAAAAAAACATATAATTAGCATAGAAAGAATTATATGGGCTTTAATTAAATATATTGATTTTATTTTAAGAACTGAATATGAATTTGATGAATAATTTCATGTTACTGTGCTGAAGCGCACCTTGAATTAATTTGAACAGTCACAAATCCATCAAAGTAAAGGAGTTGGGATTAGGCCAGCTTCTAAGCAAACTCTGGAGTTAGATCAGATAACTTCTTCCTGGTTTTCTTAAAATTAGTATTATCGCTGAAAAGGTGGAAATACTTAAAAAGGTGTTGCAATATATTTGCAGCAGGTTGGGTGAGCAAATCCACTCCCTATATACATTCAGAGGTTGATCATTAAATGCTCTGAGAAATTAGAAAAAATAATTAAGCATGGCAGATATTGATATCTATAAGAGAATGAGTTAGAAATTATCTGGTGTGGCTTAGTAGTAGTCCTCTTTCTTTCTCTTTTTTAAAGTTTGTCCATCTTTACACTTTTCTCACCCTTTAATCATTTTATTTTTTTTTTTTTTTTATCTGTAACCTTTCTCTTTTTCTTCCAGACACTGTGGTCACGGAGACAAGGTCACACGCTTCACTCTTGGCAGTCGGCAGTGTGTGGAGCTTTTGCAGGTGCAGAGGATTATATGTAGCTTTGGGAATGAAGCGGGGGGGATTTGGGGGAAAGAACAGATAGATAGATGGTGGACAGTCTAATAAAATAAAAAAAAATGAAAAAATCCAGCAGAGAAAGATTGTGCCCACTGCTTATATGCTCTGTGAAAATACAAAGACTGAGGAGGGAACCGAATCAAACTTTATCCTTGTTTTTGCTAAATATGGTTTTAAAACTGTTCTTCCAGGGACCCTGCATTGTTTTCTCAACAAACGGGTCACATTGTCACAGTTCTCAAGCAGTGGACATTGCACTACGGCAGACTTTATGAGTACCAGGGGGAAACGCACACAACCAGAGGGAAAAGAGAGCAGGGATGAGTTTTGGGTCTGCGCCCCTGCAGCTGCTCGACCTTCAGATCACCGGAGCCTGAAGTGGTTAAAGGTGGAGAGAGGAAGAGAAAATAGGACCAGAAAAGCAGTAAGAGAGGATTGGCTAAAATTAGGCTCAATAAGCCATGAGTAGAGTGTGCAAATTAATACATCAAGCCTTCCTACTCAAAAGAAACGCAACAGATAAAGAGTGCAGAGAAAAGTACGCGGAAAGTTCAAAATCCAGAGATCATAGACTGATGGAAAAAGCTTCTTTTTTAAATGGAAACAAGCTTTTTAGAAATATTTTAAAGACATGAAACAATGTTCAAGGATATTAATACTTAGCAGATATTGACTAATCTAATTAACATAATTGCTTTTTCTGTTGTCTGTTTATCTGATGTCGAGGAGGAAAACCAGTTATTCTCCAGCTCACGTCGGAGGTTTCCAGACAAGATGAAGATGTACAGTCCCTCTAATTTAATCTGTATGTGCGCCTCTCAGTAAGATCCAAATCTAATAGCCGTAACACCCCAATGGACTCCCTTTAAGGCAGAGGAGAGTCCACCTTAAGGAGCACCTACAAACCTTTTTGATTTTTGCTTTTCCTTCAGCATGTCAGACCTAAGCTTGGTGTGTGATACGTAGGGTGAGGCTCAGTTGGTCTTTCCATCCATTGCACCATCCCACCTTTATTTGTGAAGGTCACCAGTACGCTTCTATGGCTCTATGCAGAACTCAACTACTTCCTGAACTGATGCAGCTTCTTTGTTTCCTGTCTTTCTCTACTGGATGAACTATTTAATCCAGGTGTTTCTAGCATCAGTAACCATGACGATAATGATCATTTTTTGCTAGTTTAGAAAGTCTTGCCATTTGCTCAAAATTTCAACATTTTATTATATTCCTAACTTCAATGAAGACATTTTGCTTTTTTATGTTGAGTAATTAGAGGGAGCTGCTTTGATATTGATATAAATGTAATGTGATGGCTTATTAGTTAGGGTGACAGTGTAACCATGTAAAGGGACACAAGACGAAGGAAAACCTCACATAAAGAGGATGATATGGCAGCCATCCAGTGACATGACTGGTTCTAAGGAGGTTTCAGATCTCAGCCAACAAGATCATAACAAAAAATGAATGTTGCTAATTTAATGATCACTGGTTAATTCTTTGTTTTGTTAAGCATTAAGTGAAGAGCACTTTACTCAACAACACAGCTTACGTCCAAGGTGCAAAGTTTCAGGGTTGAGTAAAGTGCAAATAAATAATTGTATTAATATGACCTCAGAGATCCCAATAGAGCCAAAGAAACGCCTCCAGGATTTGAGCTTTCGCTGAAAAAATGTGTCACATCATCCGTCATTGCTCCCAGTCATCACTTTTTCACCACGATGAAAACGTAAAACCACAATTTAAATACATATTTCATGAGCAGGGGCCTTCCACCGAGCTGTTGTCAGACGTTTATATCTTTCAGTCCATAACTCTTCAGCTGCTGGACTGGGCCAGACAGGACAGGAAGATTGAGGTTAGCTGCTCAGGGGACAACACCTGGATGGAGAACAAGGAGAGGAAAAGGTGGTGAGGAGAGGACACAGCACCCAGAGGAGCTGGGATGTGGCTCTGCACCCATTCCCCTCCACCTGGACACTAACCTCAGGAAATAGCATCAGAATTCACTGTGTGACAAAGTAGAGCAATACAATGAGGCTTTGGTCTGTTCTAGGAGATTTTGAAACATTCAATCTTCTGGCAGCTAAATTCTTTAGAATGTGCGATAAGCAGTAATGAGATTTCAAAGTTTAGGGTAGCATGGAAGACAGAGGCTGGGGGTGGGGGGTAATACATCCAGGATCATATTTGTGTGCACATCACTATGTCACCTTAATGCTGTACGTCTGTACATTACCAATCCATCTGTCCACCCGTGTCACATATATGTCTCCTTCACACGGAAAATTGCCTGTTTGCCTCCAGTGGGATCCCTGCTGAGAAGTAGGAGCTCATGCCACTGTCACATCCGGTTTAGACCAGTGTATTCCCGACGTATGGAAAATCTGACAAAAACGCCAACTTATGTTGGAAAAGTGATGGGTACGTTTTGTATAAGATATGAGTACGCTGAAGCAAGCTGGCACACGTCGACATACAACGAGAATGCTCAAAATTTCTCGACGTATGCCAGCCTATGCTCATATGTAACGGATAAGTCACAGGTAAGTTATCTGATCGTTGACATACGTTAAGTTTAAGTTACTTAAACTTGGATCCTCCCTGGGTTTACACGCACGGCCAACAAACTTCCTAGCAGACATGACGCTAAATCTGCTGCGACTGCAAACCTTCTTTCTTTGTTTCTTTTTATTTATTCTTTTCTTTTTTGCGGGCGGTAAACAGCAGCTCGGTTAATACCTCAATCAAAGAAAGCTTTTTATGCAGGCCGGATGCCTCCGGGTGCATCGCTGCCCCCCTCAGGACACTGGCTTGTGCATCATTTCATGCACAAGCTGCTGTGTGTTATGCATAGGTTAGGATGTTGTTGGACATAAGTTCGGGACTTGTTATGAATATGCTATGTATACGCACAAAATTTAAAAAACAGATAGAAAGTTCAGCGTATGCCAGTGTTTTAGAAGATTCTGGGTTGTCAGGCATAAGCTGGCTAAATCGGCAAGGTGTGACAGGACCCTCAGCTTCCGGCTTCCTTAGTCCTAAGCCACATCTCATGACACCAGGTTGGAGGTCAGACTTCAGTTTTGATTCAAACTTGCCTTAATCTGTCTATCCATCTCTGGCTTCCTTCTACCACCATTAGTCAACAGCTCACCTTGACAATTAATTCACTTCATCTAAGACTGACACTATCATTGAGAACCATGCATCAGAAAAGCCAAGTCTCACCCTTGATTATAGACAGTCGTGTTTTATGGTTCATAGAAACAAACATAACTGCAAAATGTACAGACATAAAAATGGGATCCTAAGTTTCCCAACCATGGTAACCTCTGTTCACCACTTCACCTTTAGATCCTGTCCCCTATAAACTATCTTTCATTAACATATAATCTCCCTGCCTTATTAAATACTCACCGAGGCAATTTTAATCATCCACTAGATCTGTGCTTGTATCGTTCTCTGACTTATGGCAGACGTAGCAAAAAATGACATCAACTGATTTGTTTCCAGCCTTCAACGCCATTGTGCTTTTTTCTTTTTTTTCAGGCAAATTTAGATCATTTAATAGAGCGCTCCATGTGAAAGATTTTTTTGCCTAATGCTTTACTTGACTGTTTTCCAGAAATATTATCAAATATGTTACATTGAGAATTTTGAATGAATGTTGAGTAAATCTGAGGAGGGACAGGGTTGGATGAGTTTGGGGAGACGGGGGTGAGAATCGAATGGTGTCTGTCTGGGGTTTGTGTTTGAATAACAGAGGGAAGGACTTGAATGCAGAATTTTATCAGTTCCATGAATGTTAAAAACTAACGGGCAAAGCAGTTCCAGCTTCATTCGCCTTACTGTGTGTGAGTAGATTTATTAATGAAGAGTATTCTTTGCATTAAATATGCCCGTGTCTTCTGTAGGTACGGTGGCAGCGTTTGTTACCACTCCTCTCGACGTGGCGAAGACCAGGATCATGCTGGCCAAGGTACGGGTACTCGGACACAGCGCACAGCCTCCTCTGGCAGCTGCATTTAAACACTGTTGTCAGGTGATGCCTTGCAGGCAGCAAGCAGAGCCCCGAGCGGGCCAGCAGCCCGAGTGCATTTCTACAGTGTCAGCACCGAGGGCAGAGCAGGCCGAGCTAGCACTGGGACAGCTTACATCCATCACCTGCTGGGGGAATATGGACAGTGTTGAGGAGACATGTTTGTGTGCATGGTTAGTGTTAGAGTTAGGACTTGTTTCTGCTCCGAGGGAGTTTCCATCTCAGCGCCGCGTGTCATACAGAGGTGAAGCAAAATTCTGCTGTCCCTCCAGTTAACTCTCCTGCTCCCTCTCCTATCCTTTGTGCGGTGATATTCCTCCTCTTCCTCACTGCCTTTTTCTTTTCTAGCTCTCTCCAACTTTACGTCTGGCTTCCTTCACCGGGACCTATGTGTTTGTGTGCAGGAGTTCCCAGTTACTCCCCCCCCAACACACACACACAGACAGACTGTCCTTGGAAAAGGGTCGGCGTTCCATTTCCGCCCCCTTCCTAACTAATGAGATACTGGAATTAACAAAACACTCGGACAGGCTTGGATCTCTGGCGAGAAACTCTTGGCTGGAGGTGAAACTGCAAGGTACAAAAGCTTCCAGTAAACACTATCTGACAGGAGGCTGCTGTAATCGAACCACCCGCAAAGGGCTCTGCTGTGCACACAGGTCCGGTCATAACTTTATAAGGCCACGATTTAGATTTGCTATGCAGAACATGTTTTTTTTTTCAGTTCAGAAATAAAGTCTGAGAGTTTTTGGGTAATCAACAGGAGAAATTAGTAGTTTCATATGTTAGACCTGTTTAATGATGTTGAGTTACCAGTTATATAATTTTTATGTTATTTTTTTTAACCTTTCAATTATTAGGAAAATGTCTGAAGTATGGCTTTGACAATGAACAGGGTGTGTATGAAGTCTGGATATATTTCAGATTTGAATAATAGCTATCTATCTAATAAACTCCTTAGATTCTTGCTTCTTTTAGAGCCTCTCTGTTATCGCCCCTAATTTTGGTGTTTAACTTCTTTATTAAGTCATCTTAAAACCTGAGCATATACTGTACGATATTTTCAATTGGTGTAATAAGCTTTCACAATGTTCTCACACTGATCTACCTGCTCACACTGTACGTTCATAAACCCCACGTCGGACTCAGCCCGAGAGATAGCACTTGTCTGACTCGTCAATCTGGAAGAAGAAGAACATGTTTGCACAAGCGCAGTGCGCAAGGTTCTGGTAAATCGGCTCATAGATGCTGTAGCTCTGCTTCAACAGCAGGATTTGCTCACGAACATCTTATGACAGCCCACTGAATTTCAAAGAAGTTGGATTTTCTCCTGACCTCCTCATCCTAACAGTAGTGACAGGCTAATTGCCCCTTGTTACCCCCTTTATACTAAACGATGCAGGAAACACGATGAGGCTGAAACTTGGCCCGTTTGAAAAAATTCTGGAATAACGGTAGAATTGGCCTGAAAGGGGTCCAAACTCTTACAGTGTATTCCCACCTTAAGATTTCTCTTCCTCACTCACTTTTACTCCCTCCCCTTGCTCTATTCTTGAATTTTGCTGTTCTGTTTCTCATCAAAACTTCGGTTTATTTTGCACATCTCATATTAAGTAAGTTTTTTTTTACCTATGCACAGCGAGTAATGCTTCCTAGCATGAACCAAACCTTTATCACATTAACAATAACCTCAGTCAAAACTAAACTGATCAATTAACGTATTTCATTATGCAGCAGGATGGCTCCCTGTTGGAGCAACAGCGGGTGACAAGTTTCCACTGTGCTCAGTCATCTACTCTGATGATGAGCTGTTGCTTATTAACTTCCTGCCTATTACACGATCTATATGTCATTCATCAGACGCTAAAATCAGAGACATCGTGGGGAAAACTTTTGTTGTGTACAGCCCAAAAAGAGGACGTTGGGTCACCTTATCATGGTCACTCATTTTGGTGTTACAACCTACCCTGTTGGAGCTTAGCTTACCTCTGAGCACAGCCTATGGCTGCAGCCACAGGCTCCATTTCTGGTGAACCTCATCGCTTCTATAGCCAATTGCTGTAACCATTGACTGTAATGTATATCGTAGTAACAGAAAATCATATCACTGTTTTTTGCCCAATAAAAAAATCTGCGGCGCGTACTGTGGAACAATTTGAAAATATAAAAAAAAGGGAAAAAGTAACAGCTTATAGTCCAGAAAATATGGTAATTGTAATTTATTAAAGTGGATCGGTAACAAAACCAACTTAGCAGAAGTTTGTTAACTTTCTTCAAAGTCAATATCTACAGTCCTTTAGACCTTGTTTAACATTCAGATTAGCCAATTAACTCTGTTTATAGCAGAGGTCTTCAACAAGGGTTGCACAGAGGTACTGCTTGGGGGTCGCGAAAGTTTTGGTTGATTAGACTTTTTTTTTATATTCCCCCCTGCAATTTTTACCACTAAGTGAAATGTCTTTAAAAACACATTAACATGAATTCAACACATTGTAGTAAACAGATAAATGGAGGCAGAAGATGTCTTTCAGTCATCAATGCACAGATTCAGTGACACACAGGAGCTCTTTAAAGCTGGGCACCGTTTCATTCACAACACCTGTCCCATTAACCAGGAATCAGAATCAGAAATACTTTAATAATCCCAGGGCCAAATTACTTTAGTTACATTACTCCAAAAGTCATAAAGTGACAATAGGACCAGTTATTTAAAACGATTTCATACAATATATATAATTAGGGGGTCCCCGCTCCATCTCCCCATCAGTTTGGGGGTCCTTAGCCTTGCAAACGTTGAAGACCCCTGTTTAAGAGAGTCTCACTAAAATGGTTCTCCATGCGTTCACCTAGCCTTCCCCCAGGCCTCGTCCAACACCAATCTCTGACCCCTGATATGGTTTACAGGAACAATGCATTGTAACAGTGCTGACAAATGTAGATTTTTTTTTATTCAAAGAGATAAGTAACTTTAATTTAGATAATCCATCCATCCATTTTTCGTCATGCTTATCCCAAGCGGGGTATCGAGGAGTGCTGGTGCCTATCTTCATCTGACTATGAGTGAGAGGCAGGGAACAGCCTGGACAGGCGGCCAGATCATCGCAGGGCAACACAGAGACAAAAAATCATTCATGCACACACTCACAACTAAAGAGAATTTAGAGAAACCTATTAACCTTACAGTCATGTTTTTGGATTGTGTGAGGAAGCCGGAGTACCCGGAGAGAACCCACATATGCACAGGGAGAACATGCAAACTCCACGCAGAAAGACCCCAAGCTGGTAATCAAACCCGACACCTTCTTACTGCAAGGCAGCAATGCTACACACTGCAACACTGGGCAGCACTAATTTAGATAATACATTTTTTTTTAAATATATTTTAAATCAGTTATAATTAATTGAAAATGTATGAGCTTATTTCCTACCAGCCATATCTTTATTTATCTTATTTTATTTAAATTTATATATGGTTCTAATTTCTCTTTTTTTAATAATAAATTTGAAGTTTAATTTTACAACTATCACATTCAAAATATTTCTTTTTTTTCCCCACATTATGAATATCTTGCAGTAACCTTGGATTCCAGCTAAGTTTAATAAACGTTAGAGTGGCAAACAGAACAGAACCAGTGTGGATGGTTTTGGATCGGACAAACCAGAGGAAGTTTGGGTGCAGGAGCTCGCTTTCCTCGACACTCTGAGCAGAAAGAAAGACTTGTGTTGTACGTTTGGCATAACGGGAACATCCAGGACACAGCTGGATTCTGCCTGGCTGGTTAACCACAGCCCTGCTACGTACAGGCCTCCTGCTCTGCTCCTTCACAACTGTGCTGCTGTCCTCAGACTAGACCGCTGTCATCGCTGTCATGCTCGCCCCTGCATGCTGGGAACATACAGCTACCAGTCTCAACAGTTTGGAAACTGGAGAATGTAAAAATTGGATCTTAATTAAATCTAAAATCAAATAGCAAAGCTACCAGTAAAAACTCTAAAATATTTGCATACAGATATTATTTTGTTTCAGGCTGTGCCTGTTCGTCCTCTGTGTATGTTTTGGACATCCTGTTCCTCTATTCCCTCGTTCTACAGCAGTAAAGCAAAAGCAAACTTGACAGGGAGAGTCATTTCTCAGCCACCTGTCTCCAACAGGAACACGGGGAAATCGGGATGTTTTTCTTATTAACTTGCAGCAGAGAAAGTCCTTTTATCCCTGATGACAGGTGTACAATATGGCCTCTTCTTTTACATGTTTTACTTTATGTGCTTAAAATAGACGAGGTCAATCTATTACCTTGCAAAAGATGTTATTTTCCATCTGCAATGCCTGATTGGAAAAAGATTACATGATCTATAAAATTAAAAAGTTGATTAAAAAGTTACACACAAAAAAAGGTAATTTTGTCTCTTTATGATTGCAGATTTGATATTGTTTGTATAATGTATTATTTTTCAATATATTACTATTAGTTGACATATAGAAAAAAAAAGGTGACTTTTTGAGAGCAGGATCTGAACAGGGTTTTTTGTTGTTGTTGTTGTTGTTTTCCAATAATAGAATAATGCAGAAAAGAAAGGGCAAGACAATTCAATTCACTAATGAAATATCATAGTTTAGATAATACTTTGTTAAAATTGTAAGAAGTCAAATGTTTGACTTTTTTTTTTCATTTTTTGAAGCACTTGACACTTGTAGTTCTTTTTGTTTTTCATCTGCTAGTGAGACCCTAATTCCTGTGTGATAGAATCATGGTGTTAAGTTTAATAGTTGCTAGTTTTAAATTATCATAACAAGGATAATCTCTTTTTTTTAGGTGCTGTGATTCCTGCATCTTTTTTATTGACTCTGAAAGTACACTTTTTTAATCAACACTAAAATACAAATTTTGGTAAAATAACCAGTTAAAAGATCTCAACCAATCTGGCTCTTTTGCAGCAAAAGACAAATGGAGTGAGTGATTTAGGACATCCAACTGTAAGGGTTAGATCAGCCGCAAATAAATGGTCGGCAATGGAAAGAATGCTTTAAACGACGTGAATAGAGCAAAGAGAAAGTGCGTACAATGCGGTGGACGCTCACTGAACATTCAACAATCTGAACATTTGCGTTGATCACATCGCATTAGGGATTGGATCTGGTTGGGGGAAGGAGAGAAGCTGAGAGCATTTGTCACTTAAAAACTCACCCAGTGTGAGGGGTCGTGGACAGACGGAAGTAGCACCGAAAGCGACCGTCATCCAGCTGCAGCTCATGCATCAGGTGGTGGTACTCGCCAGACTGGGAGCATCTCTGAAAGACCTGGTGGACTTGAGGTGTCAGACACTATTCATATTTAGCTATTCATTGGTGAAATCGAGGTCCTGTTGAGTTGAACATAAAAGAGGAACCGGCAAGCAGATAAAAATTCCTCCTATTTGATGACATACTGAAGCGAGCTAGGGGAAATTTGCTGAGTTGCCAGCGCAAATCGTTTGGGAGGGAGAGAGACAACCAGTGGAAGGCGAACAGTATTTTTTTTCTTCTATCATGTGGTAAATTTGGGGAAAATCCATAATATACAATCTAAAAAGCAGAGTACTGAGTGTAGAGCCCTGAGGTACACCAGCATTATTGGCAGTAATTGAGAAAGTGTCTGTGTGCAAACACTGTTCCTAATGGTCAATGCATTCATTGATAATTATATATTCTAAATCTGACACTTCCTTTTTAATGACCTGCTACCCTGATTACTCTCCAACCAGCTAGTCTGTTTTCTCTAAGTAAAAGCAGTGGTTTGATCGGCGCACTGAAGAATAGGAGGACTAGTGTAATCTTTCTCTTTTTGGGGAGGGCTAATGGAGGGTGCTGGAGGTGACACCTGCGCTGACACAGCTGTTCCTGACCAAAAAAAGAAGCGAGGTGGCAGCTGAAGGAAGCTCCTCCAAGAAAGACTAAACAGAGTGTTTCCGAAGAGCAGGAAGCAAGCGAGACAATTTATCCATCATCACACCTCTATTTGTTCTCTCCCCTCCTGCAGGCAGGCTCGGCCACAGCGAGCGGCAGCATCCCGACAGTGCTCTACGACGTGTGGAGGAGCAAAGGCCTTCCAGGGTGAGGGTGTCTCTCTTTAATTCGCTGAAATGTGATTGCTTGAAAACAAACAAACCATTTTATCCCTGGTCATCTTTGAGAAACCTCCAATTTATACATCATTCAATTTAACCTCCCACACACACACAAGCGTGATGACAGAGAGTCCTCTCTGGGGAACGGGGGATTTACGGCGGCGGCTGAAAAATGAGATGTGTAAAAGCTTTTGCTGCAGACTCACTCTATCCTCCTATTGATTAAGGTGTTAAAGGGGCCAAGTGGAAGGGTTTATTTGAGTGTTTTGATGTGTTTATGATGCACGCTGGACAAAAGGCCAGGTCTAATGGGGCCGCAGAGGGCTGCCAGTGCTAAAACAAACTCTCAGCTGTGGTGAATAATAGGCAGCTTGTGTACAAGCCACCATCAGTTCGTCGGGTGCATCTCAGCTTAATGCTGATAGCGTTTGGGATCGGGCCAAACACCAGCAGGAGATCAACTCCCTGTCTTTGTCTCTCTCACACACACATGCACTATGCCACAAAAGTACTCACACCACTGGAGAGAAAAATCTGATTTGTAAGCTGTATTTACCGACCTTTGATGCTCCTAAATAAAATATGGAACAACAAACTGCCAACAATCTGGAAATGGATTCTCCCTCTGCATAATCTAATTGCAGAATAAACCCAGTTTCTCTATGAAGGCCTTAAAAGATTATGTGAGAACATTAGTGAACAAACAGCCTCATGGAGACCAAGGAACACATTAGACAGATCAGTCAATACAAAACACTAGCATGCAGTATAATACCATCGCAGAGCTGTACTCAACCCCATTAACCAACAACATGAATTCTATGATACAGCTGTCCACCTTAACAACTTTGGAGGAGCTGCACACATTCACAGCTCACATTGAGGATTGATGGGCAGGAACAAAGTAACCTGGATAACCAGATTAATTATGAGAAGCACTAGAGTTTAAGTCTACATGTTATCAGCTTTTGCACTCATGTGATCCTCTTTCAGAGATAAAATTGTGGATTCTGATAATGCTGCCATATTACGTAATTAAGGTCACCAGACATCCCCATTTTCCAGGGACAGTCCCTGTTTTAGATCACCTGTCTCTAGATAGAGCTGTCCCCGATTTTACAGTGTTATGAATAAGGGTGTGCAAAATAATCGTCATGGCGATGCAATGCAATTCTAATTTTTGTGATCTACTGCATCGATTCTTGAAGGCAATTATTTAAAAAAAATAAAATAAAATTGAACAAATAAAATACATTAATGGTTGGCGCACATCAGCCAAACCATGTGGAATACAACTTCCAGTCCAGCAGATGTCGCTGCGGATGTGGTGACGCCCGCTGCTTTATGTCTCAAGCATTTCCGGCCGTGGGATACTGCGACGAGTCATATGAAATAAAACATGGAGGACACTATGAAAATTCGCCCCGCGGCTCCATCGCATTTCAAGTCAGATGCTTGGATGCATTTTGGCTTCAAAAACAAAAAAGGTAAAAACAAAATTGATATGATGCACATAATTTGCAAAAGGGGAAATGTCATACATTTGAATGTTTTCATTTCCACTGATTATCCTTATTTTGTTATTTTAACTTTGATGACTCCTAAGATCTTTTTGTCAGTGTGTCCACACCAGTAATAGTAATATTTGTGTCCAGTATTTTTTTTTTTATGGCAACACCTCCAAAAGTCGTTTCAATAAATACAGCTATGTATCAATTCAGTTGCTTTCAGTTATGTATCAATTGAAGACACTATCCAGATCATACTCAGCCAGTCAGCCACTGGTAATGGCTGTATCTTTTTCTTACAGTGTTCAGTGAAAATATCGCAATGCATCGCATTATTTCAAGTATCGTGATGCATCGTGATAGAATCGCATCGTGGCATGTGAATCGTGACTTGAATCGAATCGTGACTTCTTTGCCAATACCCAGCCCTAGTTATAAATGAGGGGTAAATGTTGTGTTTAATCTCTTATTAGGGTACAAAAAGCGTGTGTGCATGTTGCACGCATAAACAGCTGTCACAGTAGCTGGATGCACTGCTATAAACGTAAAGATGAGGAACAGAGTGTGCTGGTGATGATCCTCAGTCATCCGGGTCATTGTCGTTCCAAAAAAGTTTAAAACAATCCACTGGTCTTTTTTTCCAAGTTTGAAGACGTTTCACTTCCCATCCAATAACATTTTTCAATTTTAAATGTCAGAAATAGTGGTGAGTTTCAAGCTTTATAGAGTAGCCCAAACAAAGTCTTGCTTTGGCTTAAAAAGCATGCTTATCGAACCAGAAGATTAGGTCCGCCCCTTAGGAATGGGGAGTCGTTTGAGATGTTTGTTAGCCCAGATATACTCGATACTGACCTGCACCTATATAAGAGGGAGCCTGTCAATGCAAGGCTCTAAAGGTAAGGATCAGAATTTAAAAGTTTATGCAGTATTCAATGGGAAGCCAGTGTAGAGCTTTGATGTTACAAAATGACTGAAAACTCCGTGTAAGGAGCTAATCTGGAACAGTGATTCTTCAGGGATCAACAAGGAACTATTAGTAACCATTAGTTAACATTTTCAGACAGTTGGTTGAAGAGTAGAAGAGTTAGTATAAGCTGTTTTGCTGATTTATGGTTTATGATTTATGAGCATAGACTTACAGGCTTAGGTCTGCTTTTCTACTACTCAGTTTGGATTAATGAAAGTTCCTCATGAAAAAAGGCAGTCACAGGAAAACTGAATGAGACAAAATCTGCATGATCTGAAAATGATGAAGATGTTTAATCTTCATTTATTACTTTTTTTTGTTTTGTTGCTATAAATATTGTGGTGATGATAATTTTTAGTATTTAAACAGGTGAGATGATAATAATATCTATAATGAGATTATACTGACATAACCCCTCCTAAAAATAACTGACTTCCAATAGGTGTGTGAAACAAAATTCTATTTCAACTATTAAATTGTAAGTTTTCATGTTTTACATTCTAAGATTTTTAGAAGGTAATGGGACTAAATGATGTATCTGTTTTAGATTAGTGTCAGATTGACAGAAGAGGAGAGAGGAACAAGAGAGGAACACTGATAGAAAGAAGACTGTATAAGAGAGGAGGAACAGTTGAAGAGAAAGGAGAAAAATCAACTTTAGAGTGAAGCAGAAAGCAGGCAGAAGTCAGAAGAGAGCTAGAAAGAAAAGTACCTCAGTAACCAACCAAACACACCTGGTTTAATTAGCTTGTCCAGAAATGAAATAAGTAAACAAAGGACTCTGCTGAAGTCCAGGAAGTAGTGGAGCTGTACATAGAGCCCATTAGTGGGAGAAATAAATCTGCTTCTTTAAGATGCACAGGACCCTGATGCAGGCAGTTTTTCTTTTCCTCATGTCACTCTCTACTTTGGGGACGGCAGATCCCTCCCTACGCTCCACAAGATCGAAATAGCCCTGGTGATCACCCTAGACCCCTCCATTTTCACCAGCAAACCTTTTATTTATAAGATTTTATCATCTTAATAAATACTAAGAGTGTGAAGAGGCACATTCCTGGCTTTTACAATTGATTTTTTTTAAGTATTAAATAATAAACGTAATCTTTATGAGACGTATTTCAGTTCGAATTCAGTTCACCTTAATTTTAATTTTAATCTTGCTTTTGTCACAGTTATATGTCCCTCTTTGAACCATGATACTGCAACCTGATTGGCTGCCCTGTTTTGGGTCCATCTTGGTCTGTTGAAACAGGCGTGGTACAAGCTGGGTTCTTGTGTGTTTGTTAACGGAGAATTCAGGCTGCAGGGACGGTTAGGAAGAAAGCTGTGGTTGAAAGAAAACTGCAGTGTCAAATTTGCAGTTTACCACAAACCCAGTAGGGGGCGAGGTATAGAACATTTAGTGCAGCGGTCCCCAACCTTTTTTCCGCCACGGACCGATTATATGTCAGATCATATTTTCACGAACCGGCCTTTAAAGTGTGGGGGGTAAATACGATCAAATAAAATGATACGACTGGCATAAGATCAAATACAAACAGCATAAAAATAAAACTCACCATTGTGTTGAATTAGTGGGAGCCCTGAGCTTGTTTCTCCGAAACAAACCGGTCCCATCTAGGCGTAATCGGAGACAATGACACACGAAGTGTGCTCCTGATGTCCAGTCTGCTCCGTAGCTTTGTTTTGGTCGCTGTAACCGCAGAAAATCCCGCTTCACAAAGATAGGATGTTACAGATAGGATGAGTCTTGAACTGAATTAACCTGTGTCAAGAGGCACAGATGCACCGACTGATGTTGGTGTTTTGGTGTTTTGGTGTTGGTATTTTGCAAAATAAGACATCACTCAGACTCTGATCGTCGATAAATTATATATATATTTTTTCTGTGCGGCCCGGAACCAAATGACCGACGGACCGGTACCGGTCCGCGGCCCGGTGGTTGGGGACCGCTGATGTAGAGGACTGGGTATTTTGACTGGAAGAGGCTATTTGTGTCGGAAAGCTGACTGTGTACACCATCCTGTCTCCCTGCAGTAAAACATGGCGGCGATGGCAGCATCATGCTCTGCAGCTTTGCTCAGGCAGAAACCGAGAAGCTAGTCGGAGGTAGGGATAGAAAAGCATAGCTGCTCTGCTCCACTTGGAGATGCTTTGAGCTCGTCTCCTCTTTTGTCCCATTCAACCATCACCTTGGCTGAACCATTCCTCTGAAGCAACAGAGAACCTGGAGAAAATGCACCAAAACATAAACTCTGCCACACAGCAAACCTCTTTTTATCCTCCTGGTTTCTCATTTATTCAGAGAAGGTAAATACTTTGAAGAAGGGAGGATGTTTCAGATGGTGTGTAGACACACAGGGGAATGTGTTGTGTAGTAAAAGGGTAGATGCTGTTGTTCTGCAAGGCCAAAGGCCTTCTTCTTGCACCGGTGCATGCCTTATACAAATTGGTGGGACTTTAAAGCTGTAATTATGGTAATAGGCCCAATTGCAGTGAAGTGAAGCTCTAAAGTGCTTCCATGTGTGTGCTAAACACCAGAGACCCCAGCTAAGTAGAAAGTGCTGCAGCCTATCTCCTTAAACCCCAACAGTAACCTGCAAAATAACCAAACTGCACCAGGAGTCATGTCAGGACTAGAGACTAATGTCCTCAAGCGTTTTTTTTTATTTACCGCTTATGCAAAACAAAGTGGGATATATGCAAACATCGTCTGCTCACTGCACCACAGAGCCTCCTGCAGCATGTGGTGAGCAGTGTTGGGCACATTACTTTGAAAAAGTAATTAGTTATAGTTACTAGTTACTTCTCCAAAAAAGTAACTGAGTTACTAACTGAGTTACTCCACAATAAAAGTAACTAATTACAAGTAAAAGTAACTATTGAGTTACTTTTGCGTTTCTCGCCCCCGTAACCCTCACCACCCAGCCTCCACCTTCTCGCCGTGTGTTTCCAAAGCCAGCTGAATAGAGAGGTAGACAAAGACAAGAATCTACAGAGAGTTTAGCATTTATTGCAACTCAACGTAAATGACATCAGGGGGAACGCGATGTGAAGTTTTATAACAGGACATTCAGATCCGGTGAGTATATGAAATTAATAACTGGGGATGTCTAATTCTGAAATCCTGTGTGTTTGGGTTGTTATAGATACTGCAACATCTATCTATCTATCTATCTATCTATCTATCTATCTATCCATCTATCTATCTAGATGTATACTCTGTGTGTGACATAAAATATGGATCTCCATCCCTGCCACAAAGGCCATCAAATAATGTTTAAAATAAAAAATACAGTAGGTTGAAAAGGCAGAGTATCCATCCATCCATCTATCCATCTATCCATCCATCCATCCATCCATCCATCCATCCATCCATCCATCCATCCATCCATCCATCCATCCATCCATCCATCCATCCATCCATCCATCCATCCATCCATCCATCCATCCATCCAGATTTCTCCCTTTCTCCATATAGGCTATCATTTCTGGCTGTTGTCAGGTTCATTTGATCGTTCACGCTCTCCATAGTTCTCCTGTGGCGCGAGCACAGGGCGACTGTTGCGCGCCTTTAGCGAGCATGCGCGTTTCCTGTCGCTTGCGCGGTGACTCTTGCTGCCTGCGCTGTGCGGAGATGCAGAGGAAACCGTATGTGATGGGGAAATGCAGCTCAACGCAACACCGGTATTTCCATGTGGAAAACGCTGTTTTGCTGCTGGATTCCTCCTCACTCTCCATCTCTCTGTGTGCTGTACGTTAACACCCACCAGCAGAAACACCCACCCATTCAACTGACAGACGGAATCTCATCCTCCCCTCTCTCATGACAAGGCGCGCACCTCTTGATGACCTAAAAAATAATCTTTAATATCTCTTAAACAAAAGTAGCACAAACAATATTTTTTTCTGCACAAATCTGCACTAACGTTGCACTAACCATTCAGTCTATTTGCAGAGTTACGCAGCTGCGCACGAGTCCTATCATGAAAAAAGGTTCATTGTGCGACCTGAGTAACGCGCAGTAACGGGGTGTCTGCAATGGTAACTGCGTTATAGTTACAGTCAAAGTAATTAGTTAGATTACTCGTTACTAAAACAAGGTAACGGCGTTAGTAACGCCGTTAGTTTCAACGCCGTTAGTCCCATCACTGGTGGTGAGCCCTAATTTAACTTTTATTGGGCCTTTAACTTTACAGATTACGGTTTTTAGGTTTTTACTCGGCTTAGTGGCTGAAGCATCTCAGAGCAGCTGAAGTAAAATCTGTGTCTGCACTTCTGCTGATATTTCCTGCAAAAACTACCCGTAATTATAAAGTCGTACCGAACGAGCTGAAGTTATTACTCGTATGTAGGGAGCCTGACCTTCCTTCCTGTCTGCGCTGAGAACCAAACACAATATCTTACAGATGCAATGACTTTATTAAACCAGTGTTTCTAGTTGAAAGGTTGCGTCTCATCTGAACCTCCTGCTGAGCCATGCACTCAGCGCAGGCAGCTGATGGTGTTTGGTTTTTAAAACCGTAAAGAAATATTTCACAGCTTAATTGTTCTGCTTCTGAATAGCTGCTGTTACTAATCTCTGTTTGAACTACTGCAGTGAAATGCAGTATGGAGCCTTTTAGCCTAACCTACCTGAAGCAGGGCAGGAAAGCTAAGCTAGATGCCATATCAAGTGATATTTATGGAAGATCAAGTGAATGGAAAAGGTGGTAGACAATGTTTTTTCCTTTATTTAGTTCCCTCTAAGTTATTTCCTTGCCGACGAGAGACTTTGATCGATGATTCTTTATCCTGCTTTCGTTTCTTGTGTCTGACGTTAAGATAACAGCTTTCGTTCAGCTTTAAACTTCCCAACATCTTTGTTTGTCATTTATTTCTTGTACTTATGACATTAAGATGTTAATAAAGCTAAAAGTTGCCTGCATTGTAGGGCTGAAACAATCAGGTTAATCAATTATTGAAATAATCATCAACTAATTTAATAATTGATTAATTGTTAAATGGAGTATAGAGACTTCTTTAGCTAACAGAGCAACACACTTAGAGCAGTAATTATACCAAAATTATTAACAAATATACAAACATTTTGGATTTAAGATTTTTAAAAAATATGGTTTTGTTTGTGGGTGTGTTCTACACAGAACTCCACAAGTGGAAAAGTTGTAGTTTCACCTGGTTTAATGCTCTAAAAAAATTCTTTAAGGAACATTTTGCTATCCGATTATTAATCCTTTAATCAAAATAATAAACAGATGAATCGATTAACAAAATAATGGTTAGTTGCAGCCCTACTGCATTGGAAGTTTCTGGCAAGTCTGCCAAAATCCTGCTCTCTGTTAAGATCATTTACAGAGAGCCCAAAGCTGAAGATGTTACAGTTTACAAAAAAAAAGACAAATTTAAGAATAAAAAAGGCAGAATTTTTTTCTCAGACTCAGAAACTTAGTCTAAGTTTTTCTTTTTTTTGCTACTTTTGGAGTCACGTAAAAATATATACTCCAAAATAATGCAGATTTAAAATTCTTGTCAGATTTTTCTGAAGATACTCTTTTGAGCTTAAGGATATCTTTACAAACTTGCATTATTCCCACCTAAAGATGGTATCCCCATTCTAATGCACGGTGGTGGCAGTATGTTAATATTATTAATATATTAAACCTATTTTTACGAAACCAAATACAGGTTATTAAAAACAGAAACAAAGGTTATTTTCAGATGCATGTAGACTGAAGCTATTTGCTCTGAACTCACAGCTATTCTCCCACACACGCCTCTAAGCTATATTTAGACTGAGTCCTCAGGAGAGGCCATTGGCCAGCAACACGGGGATGCCTCTGTGGCCGGCCGGGCTGCGTCGTCTGGGAGGAGAAATACTCCAGGGAACAGAGGGGAATATTTGAGCTCTGACATATCACAGTCCGCAGGTGGGCCTGAGCCCAGACAGGAAATGTATCGCGGGTGGAGAGATGAGACAAAACAACAGCTTTGGCTTTAAAGTGGTTCGCTCCATGCACTGCAGGGTCTTCAAGTGATCCAGTAGACTAAGTGGAAATTTCTGACAACTTTTTCCTATGACTCACTATGTAAATGTATTGTTTCATAATTAGTGTTCAGCATCCACACCTCCACCCCCACATCATGGCTGAACTCCCAGTAGAAGAGCTGCAAACATCCTACAAACTTTAGAAAGTTTTTGACACGTTTATCTGATTGTAGCTTATTGTTGATGACGAGTTTAAAGAAATCCTCAATGCCACCAGAGATGGTTTCCAGGCTCCCCTTGGACTGCCTGCATCTTGGTCTTTTTGGACCCAGACGATGTAATATTTGGACAGTAGGTGGAGGCTTGGAGAGGGATACTTGAAACCCAGTTAGTTTAAAAAAGGGAATGCAAAAAAAAAAAAATGAAAGCGTTTTCAGAAGACTACCCACACACTGTTGAGAGGGAGTCTTTTAAGCTAATGGCACCATGATGACTTGAAGAAACATGTTTGTTATTTCAAAAGAAAAATATTGCAGCTTGATTCTTCTTAATGGTCAATTTTCTTGATGAATTGAGATGGGCAAAAATGTGCAGGGAAGGCCAATCGCATAAAAGGAACCATCTGAGAACAATAAAATGTAATATCAGTGCTTAACCCTTTATAAGGGTTATTACCTTTGTAATATTCAAAAAATCTGGATATTTTGATGGCAAAAATGAATGTCAATGTAATAACAAGAAATGCAAACTAGCCTGAATATGTTAAGAAAAATAACAAAACTCGCTTCTTAAAGAAATTCGTTAAAAACACTCACGGGGTAAAAGAAACACTTTTTTCTGTACAACATAACCTTAGAGGCAATAATGCTGATACTGGAACTTACATTTTATTAGTTTATAAACCTAAATATAATTAACTAAGCTTATTAACTTTTTAACTTTCAGTTAGCTTTTTACCTTTCTTTCATGACTTGTTAACTTAATTTCCAGTAGGTAATCTATCATTCAAGGGCTCATCTGATTGGTCAAATGCCAAAATAACATGTACAGTCATGTAGCAGCATCTTTGCTGAATGGCTGGATATAGATCTTGTGCTTCTAGACCTTACTGAAGGGGTATGCAAGTGATCAAAAACAGTAACCTGCTCTATAAAGGGTTAAGATTGAAGTTTTGTTTTTTTCTTTTTTGGGGATAGAAATGGAAACAGCTTAATGACGTCGGAGGAAAGGGCAGTTTAATGTTTAGGCGTGTTTCAGCAAAATCACAAAGCAGTAGGAGTTTATATAGAGCCTGTAAATCTCTGAGAATCTGCAGAGATCCAGAGCTCAGGTGGGAGAAACTGTTGACAAGTATTAGATCTATAAATGAGGTCTGTTTGATTTCCACAAAGCCTGAAGAAAACAGTAGTTATGTGGGAGACGGCGATGTGTTTAGATCAAACAAAAAAGAAAGTGTTTGGAGCATATCTGTGAAATATTACTCATGCCTAAAGTTCAGTTTGGCTTAAATTAGGATAAATATGGCTGTCTATCTGTATGAGGTCCAGTAGGCTCCAGTCTAAGCAAATTAAGGGTATTGCATGCTGTGAGGATGTTCTTCAACATGGCCGGTAAAGCTGAGGTGATGCCTTAACCCAACTCCCCCTCCCCCAGGTGCTTTCAGGAAATATCCCAGTAAAATGCATTTGATGCTCAAATAAATAACAGCTGATTATATTCTAAAATGTTCTACCTTACATTATGTTATGCAGGCCTCACCTTTTAAAAAATCTGCATGCAGAGTTCAAATCTCATCTTATTCAACTGAATAATTTAATATTTCTGCCTTTGCGATTTTTAAGAGTTGATGAAACCCAAAGGCTGTTATTGCAGAGATTTCAGGGGGGGAGTTGGTAAATGAAAGCAGACAGAAACATAAGGACTATCACTCCCCCGCAGATGATAAATACAGACAGACGGTTTTAAGTGCGTCAATAGTATTTCTGCGTTTTTTCTCCTTTTTTTTCCCTCTTGTGCCTGTGAGCTGCATACATGCAACAAGCAGCCTGTCATCCGTAACATCTGGACGGAGACCGGGCCAGACCATGTGAGCGCGGGGGCGTCTTGGCAGACGGAGGGTGACGGTAGGCAAATGCTCGACAAGGGAAAGACGGCGAGGAGAGGAGAACAAAAAGGCAGTTTAACAGGAGAGAGAACGCGAGCGTGTGTGGAAGAGGTGGATGACGCTGCAAAAACAAGAAACGGAGGAGAAATCCCCAACAACTGAGCCAGGCGTGGAGGGGTTGTATAGATGGATGGACAGCAGAGCGACATGTGTGGATGTCATCTGGCCATCAGTCAGACACAGAAAGTGAGAGGAGAAAAAAAAGGGGAGATGGGAGATCCAATGAGGAACAAAGGTGGGGGCCTGTAGCCTAATCCCAAAAACAGCTGTCTGTATCAGGAGGAGTGGGAGGCTTAGTTCTGGGGAGATGGGTGTTCGCTTATGATCCGTAACATCCTCTGACCTTCATAACGTCAACAGTATCTCACTGGCCCCGCATCTCAGAGCGAACTAAAACCCTAAAGCTTTAAGTCTGTTTCCCACCACCTGAACAAGAGGAAGCTGTAAATTATACCCATCCTGTCAGATATGAAGCCGAACATAAAACAGTAAAACTGTAATGGAGGTTTTTATTTATATCAGAAAACATTTTGAAAAACATTTTGGCTCTATCTTTTTGCCAAGCGTTATCTGAGATTAATAGTTAAATGTTCCACTTTAATCCCATTATAAGCTGACTTTTTTATATAAAAACTACTACTAGTTAAATGATGCTGTTGGAATCTGTTGATTTTAAGCCAACATTGATTGGCTGTTAGGAAAGTAAAAAAAAAAGAAAAAAAAGAAAAAAAAAAGGACCTGTCTTCTTTAGTCAGTAAATGCACAGCTTTCTACTTCTTGCTAATCTTTTTTTCGTTTTTTTTTTTAAGATGAAATTTTATTTATAGGCTCCAAACCTTTTGTCATCGTTTTAAAAAGGCTGTTTTATGGCCTCTGCTGTCATGCACAACTTGTGACGTTGTTCTGCTTCTAAAAAACATAAATTGGATAAAATTATGTTGATTCTGATCAACAAAAAATTATTTGATCAGTCAAACAAATTAAACAAGTAAAAGTTGTTGCAAGTGTAGCAGCAGAATAGTAATTGGAGCATTGCTTGGTTTGAAAAAAGTTCACTTTTTTTGTTTTTGTTTTGTTTTATAAAAAAATACTTTACAGTCCAGCAGCTAAGATCTTGTGATCTGATTTGTTTTCTTCCTGCAGGCTGTTTGCAGGCAGCATCCCAAGGATAGCCTTCATCAGCGTGGGGGGTTTCATCTTCCTGGGAGCCTATGAAAAAGTCCGCCACACTTTGCTATAGCAGAGCTACAGGAAGCCTGGTCTGCTGAGGAGGTGCAGGAAACGCCTCCCCGGAGGAACCACCTGAGGACACCTACAGGGGGACCCTGGTGTGTGTGTGCTCTTTTGCCCTGAGGACACTACAAGCTTGGTGCCCTGAGGAGTTCAGGCTGACTACATTACCCAGAATGCTGCATTCCTGCACATCAGCAGGCAGTGGATAAAGCAGGATGAACTGCAGCAGTATTTCTGATTGGGGGAAATAAAGCAGAATTCTGCTTTAATGTTTAGTGAATGGATTTAAGAATTAAAGACTCTTTTATTCTTTAAGTGACTTCACTAATTTCCTGTCATCATCCAGACTCCAGTTTAATCTCTTTTTTAATGCTTTATTCATATTTTCTTATCTGCGTTAAGCTCAGCCACCTGTGCATTAGACCCACAAGGGAGGCGCAGCAATATGTCACCATTGTTAGATTCCACCCAGAGCAGAGCTGACCTCATCCGCCCACAGGAGCCGGAGTTTTTTCCTCCTGAGATGCCGCCAACAATAGAGCACTTTGTTTTATTACCAGGGCTGTAGGTTTATCTGGAGGTTACTCACATGGCTTTATTGTGCTGTTTTTCTGTAGGTAAGTGGCAAGTCATTCTGTTTAGCGATGGGTGTGAGCATCAGCATGTGGTATCATTTTCTAAAATATGTACAAAAATAAATCTACTACCTCTGGTGTGAGGTGAATCGGGACAGTCCATTTATTTCCATTTTAAATGTCTTTCACACATTACATCTGGTGGGCATCATTGGATAATTGTTTCCTTTCTTTTCTCCTCACTGAGTCTGCTTAAAGGGGCCTAGTGGGTTTCAATTTAGTACAAAGACAATGCAAAGTGCTCTACATGATTAAAATATAGGAAAATAAAACAGAGGACCACACTGATAACACCTAAAAATCAACCTTCCTTCTGTTGGGAAAAGGTCAATAAGTGGAGGACATTCAAAGTACCTCCCACCATCTGTATGTCTGGCTGACAGCAGGATGAAAGCTGTTATAAAAAAAAAAAACAACTAGTTCCAAACATGGAGGTGGAAATGTCATGGTGTGGGGATGCTTTACTGCAGCAGAAACCTATATACTTAAAACCACCATGGTTCCCACCAGAGAAGCCAACGATCCAACACACACCCCTCCCGGCAGAGTGCTTGATCTAGTGGCGATCCTTTAGGGGAAACTGGAACCTGTCAAACATCTCACAGCTGACAGAGAGGTGTAACCGATGAGACAGGCAGAACTAGTTTAACCCAGGCAGACTGGACGGGTTTAAGGTGATGGCATAGCATGTCAATAAAGTTCAAGTCTTTTGGCTTATTTCTGCTTCCCGGTTGAAATGATTCCTTTGGTAGCCTTAGACAACTTTTATTGCCATTTTCTATACATGGAGTGTAAGCAAAAATAAATTTTGTTTTGTTCAGCTTTCAGACTGTAAATAAGCAGCAGCTTAGTAGTGAAATGAACATTTCCACTTACATTCCACCACTTGCAGCAGTGGTCGAGTGTAAACGGCGTGGGAGAAAAACATGGTGCAAAACGCATTGATATGGAAGCTCAGAGCAGTGGAAAGACAAATATATATATATGGTGCAAAAATGCAGTAGAAAAACATTTTTTGGTTACGTGTTATCAGTGTGGTGCAGAGTCTTGATTTGTGGCATGATTTAGAGTTTTTTTATTTATTTTTTTCCCCCCAACAGTTCAGTTTACTGATGGCAGTGGGGAAGAAGCTGTTGCAGAATTTTGGAGTCCCAAAGCCATTTAAAGATAGATATTCCAGTCCTTTTGTTTCTTTACAGGTCCTTCTGCATGTT
Organism: Cyprinodon tularosa; assembly: GCF_016077235.1. Taxonomy (NCBI): domain Eukaryota; kingdom Metazoa; phylum Chordata; class Actinopteri; order Cyprinodontiformes; family Cyprinodontidae; genus Cyprinodon; species Cyprinodon tularosa. Next base: position 1,343,404 of record NW_024038168.1, read on the forward strand.
GTGCTTTTTTAAAGTCTTTTCTCTGTCTGGGTGCCATGGTTTCCTGACATCCCCTTATCACCGCACTTCTCTTTAAAGGAATAGTAAACCGCGGCAGACCAAACCAGATGAAAGTGCGCATTCAGCGTCTGCTCTGCCAATAATGCAAGCGTAGAAGAAGAAATGTGCTGTTTACCTGTGCAAAGAAAGAAACAACGAAAGAAAAATGTCTGAGGACTTCAGTGTTGAGGAAGAGCATGAGTTCTTTGCCGAGCTGAATGCGCACTTTCATCTGGTTTGGTCTGCCGCGGTTTCCGTAGGCTCGTGAACTCGCAGGCGTGCGCTTTTAGGAAATCCTATACACTACTGTTTATGCTCTAAAAACATTCTAAATGACTTCGTTTCGAGTAAATTCTGGATGCTACCCACTCAGGACACTTGGAATACATTGGACGAGCAGTATGGAGGAATATTGACACGTTTTTTGTGGACTTTTATGGACCTTTCTGCCTCGGGCACCATAGACCTCCATTATTTGAATGTCAGCAGACAGCAAGAAGCCTCCCAGATCTCCAGATGCATTTGAGATATCAAAAAAGTACTCCAGAGTGTTGTTCAGCATGGGGGTGAGTAGCAAATCAAGGCTAATCATGTTTTGGGGGTACTATTCCTTTAACTTTAAGACCAAGCAAAATATGGATGCTGAACATCTTACTACTGTTCTGGGGGCTAATTACATTTTCAAGAGTTTAGCAGCAGTACCGTCGTCTCAGATATCAGATTTATAGTCCCCACAATGTAGAGCTATTGGAATCTGAGCTTAAATGTCAGCCAAACCCATTTGCACAGAGACAGATAAAACCTTTCAATAAACCAAACATTACCTGCCACATATCTGACTCAATAACTTTTTTCATTATCATATAATTATATTAAACTGCACTTACAATATTCACCACTGTTTGGGATCATTTACGTTCTTCCTCTGAGCATGTAGGAGCCAGCTTGCTTGGACTTGCAATGAATCATGGGATACCCAAGACTACGTAGCATGCATTGCACCTGTCCTTCAAAATGAGCAAAAAGAAGGTTGCATATGTCGGCTGCATAATGAAGTTTCCAATCCGAACAGGCCTCTGCGCTGCGGTATGACATAATAGGTCGACAAACCCGGCCTACTGAGAACGAAGCAACTGAATTTGAACACAGCAAAAGTGGGGCTTTCTTTATATTGCATGTGCAGCCCCAGCAAAGTTGTTGCTTCCTGTAGGGGGCAGCTTCTCATCGACCCACCCCACATATTCTTTGAAATCACTTTCTGCTGTCAAACAGGCGCTTGATTTAACAGGTTTGAGAGGAATCAAACTTTATCTAAAAAAGTCCTGAAAACAAAAGAAATGGTTAAGAAGAACAACATTCCACAATGCTGTCAATGCTCCATCTAATCTAGAGTCCTCATTTTCCTGCAGAGAGAGATGCGTCTAGGTTCCACTTGGTCACAAAGAAATTCCAGAATATTTTCCTATTTGTGGATTATGTGAAGGCATATGGCTTTGATTTAATTTGGCTGCTGAGATCCACATCTTGAACGCACCTTTAATTTGAGGTTTGATCGTTTATTACAGCAGAGCGTCTGTTTTCAAACTCACTTCCCTTAGAGTGGCGGTTGTGAAGATGAAGGCAAGATGTATAGTCATAAACTAAACCAAACAAAGGCAGTTTTTCAGGCTGAGATCTGATCAGAGGATTGAAGCGTTTGCTTTGTGCACCCTACAGTTTGACAAAACCAAATGACTTCTCTGAATCAGGCAGTGGAATTAGTTATATATGGAGCTGTAGTGAGAGATTGTTTGCTCTCTCCTTTAGGATTCAGTGTAGAGAAAGCTAACGGGAAAGCGAAGACGAATGGTCTCACAGGTGGGACTCTAAGTCACGCTGTGTGTCACTGAATTATAGTGGCAGGTGTGTGATTGGTGGAGGCCGCAGCCAGGAGCACGTCAGTCACCTGAAGTCAAACATCCGTCTGGAATCCACATCCTGACCCTGGAGTCGGCCTCCAGTCAGAACCAGATAATTCCAGCAGGACAATCTGCTGCCGTCTTTTGAGCTCCAGCTTAATGGGAACCTGGATCCTGGAGCAGAAGCTACAATCTTTGAAGATGCACATCGCAATGTGGCAACAGAAACAGGCACAACACTGATGATCGTAGCAAAATGTGATTTTTTATTAGACACTTCAATGCCATGTTAGACACTTCACTGTTTCAGCTTTTAACATCGGTACAGACGCTTTGCTTCAATAAATTAGTCTCCCAACACGAGCCGCACCTCGTTTCCCTCCTGTCCCTTTAAGGCGCTACACCAGTGGTCTCACAGGTAAGGACAACTCTGAAAGGCGTAACTGGAGGAGGATGTCCTCCACCTTACCTCTGGTACTGAAACTAACCACTTTGACTGAATGTGACCCCATGTATCCGGGGACCTGCATGACTGCATTGATCCTGGTTTGGTTGGAGCACAAGCTTCCCGACCGTTCCAGACAGAGCTGCAGGGACGGAGCCCGGCGGGACTACTGGCCTTTATCTGCTTCAAAATGAACACCAGTGGATGTTTGAGGAGGATTACAGCAGTAACTAACTTTGTTCTCCCTAAAGCTTACATATCCACGCACTTCGGTGTGGAAGTGGTTACTGACGAAGGAAACTGAAAGGAGGACACCTTGGTGGCTGTTTGAATCTATTTGGAAAATAAATCATATTTTATCTCAAACTTGGTGACGTCACCCCCTTACTTTAACCTGCAGTCTCACCCAGGTGGAGGGACTCCTGTTAGCAGAGGATGTTAATGCGCAATCTGTTAATGAAGAGTATAAAAAGTGCTTGAGCTGACCGCCCACAAACATACCAAAAATATTTCACATCAAGTCTCCTTCTTCATTCTGCGACAATGCAGGTGAATTACGTTTCTGTAAGGCCATAGCTGGCAGCATTTGTCTAAAGAAAGAAAAAGATCAAGTGCAACCAAGTGTTTTGCTATAAAAAAAAAATGTGTACCTGTATCTTTCACAAAAAACAAAATAAGAATCACAGGTTGAGTTTTCTTTGATCATGCAATAAGGCACTGCAGCTGGATGTTGGTGAAAGCTGAAAAAGGCGTTTTTCTCCCTAAGAACAATAAAAATATCACTTCTTTCTTTGCCATGCACGGATATTCCAACACTCTTTTGTAAAACTTATATAATATTAAAGAAAACTCTTATGTACAGTCAAAAGTCCCTCTTATATTTCTCTTTTTTTCCTACTGCACATAATTACACTGTACAAGATTCCCTATATTTGCATGCTTCAAATGCAAGTCACATTTATTTCCTTTTTTTTTTGGGTACTAAAGTTCTTTCTTTAAACTGGTCTCCTCCCAGAGGAAGGTTTTAAACTATATACAACTGATACGCTCAGGTGGGGCGCCACCCACACAAGCTTCCTCTTTGAACCCCCGACTCTCCCTTTCGACGACGAACGTATATTTGTCCCCCCCGGGTGTCGGTCAGGACGCGGGAGGCTCTGGATCGTCCCCCTCCATGTGAGGTAGCAGTTTATTTCCCAGTGCAAAGAAAGAATTCAAAGCTTGATTCAGTGTCCCGCTAGTCGCTCGATCTCCTTAGAGGGACGCTCCCACTCTGAGAGGCTCTGAGGGCGTGTCCGTTTGGCAGCAGAGTCTGCCTGAGCTCAGGCTCACAGTCAGTGTCCAAGCGTCCGTAGTTTGTCCCGCCGGCCAGCTTTACCGGCTCATGGAAGGAGTCATCCTGCGACGGGCAGCCTGCCGGCGTCGCTCCCCTTCTGCTTGCTGGAGGGTAAAGGACACAAAGCAAGGGAAAGGTTAATAACAAGAACTCTAAGTAATATAATATAAATATATTTCTTTATTATTCTGTGAGGTTGATAACTTGATTGATCAGATTGGTGTTCCTGTGAAATTTCTGAGTTACTGTTTGCACTTTTTTCCACCAACCTGTTCTGTCATCCTGACTTCGCTCTATCGTGTTGTGATTTTTGGGAAAGGCAGATCCTTGCGGGTCCTTTCGCATACTGCAGGGTGTGCCGTTGCAGAGGGACCCGTCGTTTGCCTGGTTACACTGAGAGTACGGCGGCGGGGCTAGCGGCTCCTGTTGGTACTCGCCGGCGTGAGCGAGGTCGAATCCGTGGGCCAGGTAGTCTGTGTCGGTGGAGTAGCTGTTGCCGGTCTCCATGCAGTTCGCACACACCACAGCTCCGTCAAACCCTGCAGCGGAGGAGGGAGGTTAATCATTTGCAGGCGGTAGATAATCGCCACTGCTATGAGAGCGTAAGCAGAGGTTATTTATAATTGACGAAGGTTTTCACATACATTAAAAGCTGCAGGCAGAACTAATTACTGGAGAAGGAACGAGGACTGGTACCTGAGGTGTCTAAAACGTGCCCGTTGGGCTGAGGTCCGCTTCCAGCTTCCACACGGATACACACGTCCTGTCGCTCGGACAGAGTGCCCTGAGAGGACAGGTAGCTGGGGACATCTGGAGGGACAATCGTCTCGTCTGCAAGAGGTGAAAAGAGTGTGAGACATCAAAGCAGAACCTTCCTAGAACATCTTGGTGGTTCTAGACATACCCGTGTTGGTCACGCTGCACTCCTCGCTCTTCTTCCTCGTCTGATAAATGATGCAGACCCACACCAAGGATGTCACCACAATGCTTGTAACCACGGCGATGACAATGATGCCAATGGTGCTCAAGCACGAGCCGCGCTCGGTCACCACCAGCTGGCTGTGGGCGCGTGCTGTGCCCAGCCTGTTGGACATTACACAGGTGTAGCGGCCGGAGTCATTCGTCAAGGCGGAGTTGATGACCAGCAGCTGGTTGCCGGGGGTGAAGAAGTGCCGGTCGGAGGTGGGCAGCGGCCGGTCGTCATGCAGCCAGGTAATACGCGGCGGCGGGCTACCAAGGGCTTTGCACTGCAGCGCCACCGTGTCGCCAGCCGCCACGCTGGGGTTCTTCATGTCCTGAGCCAGGTGGGGCGTTTCTGTCAACGAGGAGAACATTTTCACTACACAGGTGGTGGGCGCAATAATCAATGTCACTGAATTTAGAGGCTTTAATGCTTTAAGCTTTTAAGTTTCAGGAGGAAATAAGGAATATAATTTAAATTTAAGGCACTTTTTCTCTAACTTTTAAAAGGTTAAAAAAAAGAAAAACAAAATAAAGTGTGCCCACATGAAAAAAAAAAAAGACAAACTGTAAGAACCCTGATGATGAAGACTATGGATGATGTCTCCATTGTCAGCATCACCAATAACTTGTCCTGCATTCAGCAGCTGGAGGATTGAAACTTTGCTTCCAGCAGGGCGATGATCTCACACACCAAACTAAAATATGGGTGTCTGTCAGTAACCTGATCCACAAAAGAACGCCACTATTTTACAGTAAGCTAGCTAATAGCTACAGAACCTATTGAAGCTACACCAATTGATCAGCTCTGATCCCTTAAACTAAGGTTACCGATTGTTACTATTGTTTCCACAAAGGTCAGAAATCAGCCACAGTTCGAGCTCAAAGTATTCGTTCAGGTTTCAGTGTTATTTCATGGGTTTTGTTTAATGTAGGGTTCAAACAATCGGATTAATCGATTATTTAAATAATCATCAACTAATCTAGGAATCAATTAATCGTTAACTGGAGTATTGAGACGCTAAAACATGCCTCTAAACATTTGGCATTTATGATAAAAAGCTTTTTCGTCTGTCAATATGCTCCATCTAGAACTTTAAGGAACCTTTTGCGATCCATTTATTGATCAATTAATCGAAAAATAATGTAGAGACTGATCGATTTGCAAAATAATCATTAGTTGCAGCCCTAGTTCAATGTCTTAAATAAATCTAAATTTGGCCAGAAAACTGTTAAAAAAAAAACTTTTTTTAAAATGTATTGAAATGTTTGTATTTCCATTAAATTCTTCTGGTGCTGCAACCTTTCCATGACATTCTTGACCTCATTACCAGCGATCATGTGATGGTCCTACATATTAACCCTCTAAAGGTTCTGCTGCGGCTCCATAGACTTCCAGTATGAATCAGAGGCTCCCAGTGAATCATAGAAGGTTCATCTCATTAAACAATGACGTTCTTACATTGAAATGCTGATAAACTGTGGCATCAAGTTACTTTTTATCACAACAAACTAACAAGATTTGTTCTGCCAGTGAATCCTCTTGGGAACAGTGTTGCCAGTGTTTGTTAGAGCGACTTGAGATTCTGGAGAATGGACTGCATTGAATCAATCAGTGTGTGTGTGTGAGGGTTGGCCTCTCAGACTCAACACTTCCCCTCACAGTGGGACATACACAGATTAAGAGATCTCACTTAACCCACTTCAGCCTCCCCATTTTTCTTCTCTATCTATACTTTCTCCACCACAGCTCTTTTCTTTTTTCCTTCCAAACCCCCTCCTCCTACTTCACTGTTCCTCCCACCGCCCAAACCCACCTCTCTTTTTCCAGACAGGGGCCCCTCCACTGCAGCCACCATCCCCCTCAAACCCAAACATCACCGATTGGGCAGAGCAGCTCCCATTTTTTTTTGCGCTGCAGGATTTGAAAAGCTCAAACTGCGCATCAAACACGTCACCAACCTAACTCTACCTGTGTTAGGTGTAGATGTAGACATTTTTATTTTATTTGGTGGGGGTGCTTAAAGGAGCTTCCTGAATACAAAGGACAAAGATGAACTTTGTTTGTTAGAGCAGAGAAGCTGTTTTGTTTCAGTTTGGTGTGTAAAACAGCCAATAAACTTGGAGCAGTGAGGCCTGCAGCGAGGTAGCCATTACCGACCCCCCCTCTGAGAGGAGAGAAAGGGGTGGGAATGCCTAACAAACACCCCTCTGTGAGCCCGCCACTCCACTCTGACCCCTATCTACGACCTCTGGCCCATGACCTGCAGCACGGCCGCAGCTGCTGAGAAAAGAAAAATATAAAGCTCCTCATTCTGACCAATTCCCAGCTGAGCGCCCGGCTTTTTCCACATGCAGCTGTGGGAACGTGGTCGGTGTGGACCGCGGTCGGAGGTTCTGGGCTCTTACCCAGCACGGTGAGGGTGGCGTTGGCCGAGACGGTGCCCGCCGTGTTTTTGGCTGTGCAGCTGTAGACGCCCATGTCCTCGGGCTTCACACCCATGATGAAGAACACGTCGTCGTCGGGCATCACGTGCATGCGGCGCTCCCGGGCGGCGGGGAAGTCCGTGCCGCCGTCTTTCTGCCAGGCAATCTGGGGTGCCGGGTGGCCCTCTGCGGCGCACTCCAACCTGGCGGTGTTCCCCGTGCGGATGGCGCTGTCCCTGGGGGTCTTCAGGAAGGACGGCAGGACTGTGGAGATGGAGAACATTAGGCTGGAAAACTGGGGCTGCTGGCCACTTTTTTCAGGTTTTCATTGTATTCACAACAAAAAACTGTTCTAGCTAATGGCCCAGTGGCAAATTTCACAGGAAAATGTTTTATTCACAAGATATTTGACCCAATAATTAACTTGTGGCAAATCTCTAATGACAGAAAATGTTTCTGCAACCTGCAAATAAGCAGGTTTCCTGCTTATATTTTCTGGAGGTTGTTAGTAATTTTATCAGCTGAAGTCTCTAGATCTGTAATTCCATAGCAGATAGCTTAAAATCCAAAGTAGTCCAATTAGCCTTCCTGTTACCTCCTGAAATTGTTGCTCTCACCCACTAGCTTTAACACTAAATACACAGCAGAGGGAGCTGTTGACACCCAGTTAGATGCCTGAACCGATGGAAAAGGATCAGTGGCATCTAGAATTAGGCTGTAAATTCACCATTTCCTGCTAACGGCTAAATTTCCAGAGCATTTTGCTAATGACATACCGTTGACAACAACTTGAGCCTTGTTGGAGTAGGTGGAGCCAAAGTGGTTGGTGATGATGCACTGGTAACGGCCCTCATGGGCAAAGGTGGCGTGCCGTAGATGCAGGATGGTGGTGTACTCCATCACGCCTCCGCCCATCCCCGACGTGTCGGGAGTGGCGCCCTGATGGCGGGTGTGCAGGTGTGCAAAGTTCTCTATCTCCGCGTGGGAAAGCAGCTCCTGGTCTTTGCGCCAGGCGAAAGTCACTGGTGAGGAGCTGCTGCTCACCGCCTTGCAGGTGAGACGCACATCGCTGCCCAGTACAGTCATCGTGTTCTCCGGCTGGACTGTGATCTGAGGCTTGGGGAGGTCATCTGGATAAGAGATTAACGCCAACACAGGTTAAGAAACATAAGGCAGCATGTGGAATTTAAAAAAAAGCAGAAGTGTAGACCCGACTTACCACACACAAAGCCATTTTGCGGAGCTTCAAATATGCTAGTGCCCTGCAGGCTCACTGGGTGGGCACATGTGGCATTTACACCTGTCTGCAGACCATGAAACTGCAGCCAAAGGGGCAACCACTGGAGCTGGCAGTCACAGAGGAAACTGTTGCTCTGAATGAGGCTAGACGCAAAGAAAGAACGCACTGGATTAAATCTGCATTTCTAAACTGTAAGGACAATTTTTTTTTTTATTCAGGCTAAACCCTTTGCATTTGAGCAGGTGCTGCTGTTGGCATTTTTGCTAAGAAAGCATTTCCCATACTCTGTTGATTCTTGTTGCATCCAGAAACCTTAACCGCATTATTAGGAGTTAATATCATAGAACAACACTTAGCCGAGCATATGTATTATTTGAGCAAGTAATAAAGATGATCTGTTCAGTATTTTAATCGTTTTAATTCCATTGGTAAATTGTCTTACCTGCTCAAATCAAGGGAATCATACTAATTAAAGAAAAATTGACTTATATTTACACTTTTATTATGGATTTAGTCTCCTTTTTTAAACCTCTTTTAGTGTGATACTCAAACCAAAATCCATCCTTAGTATGGTGGGTTGATGGTACTGACTTTAGATAGGCAAAAATACAAAACAAAACCCAATTTGGAGACAAAATGTTGGAAAACTGTCATTCTTCTTCCAGGTCTTAGCCATCCATGACTCCCAGATGGTGTTTCACATGTGGTTCTAGTATGTTGGTGGGACACTGTCAATGATGTGTAAATCAAAGATGCTACTCACAGGCTTTTCAGGATCCTGATCTGGCTGAAAGCATCGGGCTGGATGGAACGGATCGCGTTCTCTCCCAAGTTCCTGTTGGCATGTAAGAAATCAGCACATCAGCTGTTACACCAAGCTGGGGGGGGGATATCAAGGTTTTTCATATCAACCTTTTTTTAATCACCTTAAATAAGCAAAAGGAGTGAAAAAAAATCTTAAAGCGACTACATTTCTACACCACAGCTCACCATGTGCTTAATAAAGCAGGAGGGGAGTTCTGAGAGAGAGAGAGAGGCAGCTGGATGCTTCGTCTTCTCCTTTTACAAAGATCCTATTAAATTGCAGCAACCGCCTTTCTGCCATTACTTTAAGGGCAACCTCAGACCCACCCCAGTCTTTACACCCAGCTGTCTCCCTCCCCATCGCTCTGCTGTGGGATACTCACAGGTGTTCCAGGGTCTCAAGGCCGGCGAAGGCTTTCTTGGCCACAGATTTGATCTTGTTTCCAAACAGAGTCCTGCCGTCAAAAAACATGCAGGGAGCCAATTGATGGAGGGAGAGAAAGAAGAAGGGGGGGAGCACAATTAGCAAGGCTGAATCTGATAAGAGGAAAAAGGGATTGGGGTATTGGAAATCTGAACTGGGTTGAGATTATCAAGGAGGAAGGGTGAGTGTAAAGAAATAGGGCTAAAGGACTACTTTTATCTTTATTAGAGTAAAATAGCAAAAACCAGGTGCTGATGTGTGTGTTTGAGTGTAGCGCTGTTTTTTTTCCGAGGTTAAATGGAGATCAGCTTCACCAGGGACAGGAGTTCAAGCTCATTCACACACACTAAAAGCAGCCAATCACAACAGTGACCAGCTAACAGCTTTATAAACCCATCATCAGCCAACATCTCCACTGAACACCAGCTTAAAAGACCAACATAGTATTCCCCTTCTTCTGGGGTTATTCTCCGCTCTATGTCCATCTGTCTGATCAAATTCTTATCAAATAAACTGAAGTTATTGGTTTGAACGTGACAGGATCAGACTTTGCTGGACACTTGAAGTCCTCCTCCTTCTACATTTTCTTTTTCCCATGGCTCGCCTTGAAAGCTTTGGGATGCAGGGGACTGCTTCCGTCATGACAAAAAAAAAACTAAATAAAAGGGGGTAGGGTCAGAGGGTGGGGCAGGAGAGGCGTTTGATGTTTGATGACTGAATACGGCCCTCAATTTCACCCTCTCTCAGCTTCCAACAACAGACAGTGGGAATTGGGGGGGTTGAAAGGAGCTGAGGCATGAAGCAGAAATAGAAATAAGCCTTTTGGGGAGAGAACCCCCCACCAGCTCAAAGAAAAGCCTTTTCTCTCCTACTTTCTTGGGCTCTTTCTCTCGGCCTCTCTCACACTGGGAACCATCTTGGCTGGACGTCGTCTTTTCATCCTGCAGGTTGATGATTGCCGCTCATAGCCACTAAAACTTCCCCTCTAGCTCCAATTTCACAAATCGCTAACTTCACAGACACAAGTGCCGCTTGGCTTGATTGATTCTAAGATAATAGAGATTTAGGGGAAGAAATAAAGCTGACCTTTAAGCAAAGGTTGGAAACACCAGGTTACATGTACTTAATGTTTGTTGAACTATCTTCTTCCTCCGTCTCGCCATAAAGCCAATCATTAAAAAGATTCACACCTAAAAGCTGAAAGGCTCCTGAGGATCAGAGCTACATGGGGCGAGGCACTGAGGCCAACAACATCTTGTGATTATTCTGTTCCAGCTTTACCCGAACAAGGAGCTAATTATCAGATGGAGACTAAAGGATGAAGAGGAAGAAAATGTGGAGGATTAACGTCCTGCAGCCGTCAACCAGAGTGCTGAATCTAAAGAGGTAACAGCATTGCTTTACAATCACCTGGACGTCCCTCCATCCCTGATTCACTGAGAAAGAAGCCAAACCTTCCTATGGTTCTATAGCCAATGTCTCTAATGGCCTCCTTAAAACCTTGGCTGCCAGTGAAAAGTAGATAAGGACCCGGCTGGAAACGTTTGATCTAATCGGAAACTGTTTTCTAAGAACCAGGCCATAACCGGCTGTTAGATTGTGAGGGTGTCTGAGGAGGGGGAATAACAAATGAACGAATGGAAGACACTCACAGCTTATTGAGCTTGTCCAATCCAGCGAAGGCCCCGTTGGTGTCCTCTATTGTGCCAGAGATGTCGTTATGGTCCAGCTCCCTGCAGAGAAGAGAAGAGGATAAGAAGGACCAAACTTTCCCAGCCCTGGCAGAGCTGGCCCTGAAATCATGGGCTGCCAGTTTGCCCACGCTCCAACCCTCCCCCATCTGCACCTGGCCTGAAAAAGCCCCTCTGCTGCTCTGCTGTGCCAACCGAGCGCATTCTTTCCTTCAAGAGGGGTGGAGGAGTGAGCCATGCGAGTGAGTGTAGGGACGCGAGCCCCCCTGTGCAGGGAAACAAATGCATGATGCATGGGGCTGGGCGAGAGCATAATGCCTGGTTGGAGCTGGAGGGGTCAACGGGTAGGGAACATCCAAGGCCAAAGCTTTGCCATGGTCAGGCAGATAGAGAAGAGAACCAATGGGTATAAAAAGCGTATTGGGAGTTTGTGAATGCAAGCTGAAGTCATAGCTGTGCTGACGCCACTGCTAACCCTTCTGCATGTAGATCAAAAAGAAAAAACCCTCCGGTTCTGTGAACTCCTCTGAATCAACAAAAGACCTTCCTCCAAACGTAAGGAAACCCTTTCAGGTTGATGGTCAGCTGCACCTCCTCCTCCCTGCACCTTCCAAGCATCTTTTGTAACCCCTCCGCTCCTTTTCAGTCTCTGCTGGCTGCTGTCTTTGCTATGGGGCTCCAATGGGCCTGCCAATTTCCTACACTTTCTGGCTGGCTGGATTTGAATCGCCACTGCCTCGTTAAAGCAAAGCCAGGGGTGGATGGATGAGCAGCCATGGAGCTGAGGGAGATGCAAAAGCGGAGGCGGGTGGGGGAGATGAGCCTTCGGATTAGAGGGCAGGCTGGTTTGTTTGGAGCTTCACACCCTGATGTAGGCTCCAGCCCCATGCCAGCACAACCAGCAGCACATCCCCAATTAAAGCTCCCCCAGCTCTTTTTGAGGGTCCTGCCTATGCCTGCTCTCCCCTGCCCTGATTAGATTAGACCTGCCTCAACAGACACCGGGACAAAGGTTTAGACAAGAAAATTACTCTATTAAAAAAAAAACAGAAATGTACATATTGGAGTTTGTGGCTATAAGATGAAAAAAATCTAAGGGGTTTGAATACTTTAACGAGGCATTAGAGGTGTTGGTTATAAGGCGACATGCAGGGATGACAGCAAAAGCAGAAGGTAAAAATAAAAGGAAAAAAGGGGGATGAGGAGATAAAGCAGTAGAAATGAAAACTCATCCAAAGTGCTAGTCTCTTTCCTCTGTGGCCAGTAAACAAGCCCCCCAAGTGTGTCGGATGTGTGTGCCTTGGCTCATCAGCCTGTTCTGAGATGTGCTTTATGAAGATCTGGCTCAACTGTCAGGTTTTTTCCTTCTTCTTCCCAAGACCCAAAAGGCTTTAAGGGATTTATCCAACAACTGTTTTTTTTTTCCTATCCCTTTATTTTATTTAGGCTGTTAATGGAAAAGCTGGAAGCAACAGAAAAGTTTTATTTATCCTCAGGTTCTAGAAGCAACAGGACTATACATGAATGCTAATGGCAGGCTCTGGAAAGGCACGTTAAGGAACTACTTGAGCATAAATATCAAATCTCACTCAGGCAACACCAATATTTACCAGCTCAGCTTTCAGTGGAACCTCTGACCTTATCTCTAGCAGGGGCCTAATGTCAATGAGAGGGGATTGGTCATAAAGTCTCAGGGTGGTGGACTTACAGGACTCGTAGGGCCTTCAGGCCCCTGAAGGCTCCCTCGTCAATGTGGCTGATGGCGTTGTGGCCCAGCCGCAGCGAGTGCAGCTCCCCCAGCACAGCCAGACTCCCCTCGTCCAGACGGGTCAGGTTGTTGTAGGACAGATTCCTGGACAGAGGAAGAGGGGATGGGGCATAGAGAAACAGACTTATGAGGTCTTTTTTTTCCTAATCTAAGTTTTAACAGATCCAGCAGATGACAAAGCAGAGCTGAGATCCATTCATTTAGCCGTGGAGAAACAGTTCTGGTAAGGATATTATAAACCAGCTGAATGTGTCATTAGTTTACCCTGATTAAAGATTCACAGAAATCCAGCTGCTTTCAGCCTTTTTTTAAGAAAAAGACACACAGACAAGTTTTTTCCTGGCTTCTCTCAGGTCTTACCTTCTGATTATATAATAGATGGAAGCATAAAAAAACTTGGGTGGAAAAAAAGTTTAACACAGGTACTGTTTCTGATTTTAAGAAACCGAATAATGGATCTTCCCTTTGTGAGACGCACCGATTACCGTGATGCTCTAAAGATGATCTTAAGACATAGTCCTGCTGCGTATATTAGGAGGGATCTGCTCTGTTGGATTGTCTTGGCTGTTATCGTCCAACATGTAGTGTCCCTCAGCATGATGTTTAGCCAATCAGAAAGAGGATAATTGACTTGTCTCATATTTTGAGAGTAGAGCTGCTCCACTGTGTTTATCATTTTCGCATGTAAAAACCACCATTGCCTGTTCATCATCTATTTACCCTGAACTCATGTCTGGGGATGTTTAGTGAGATTTCCTGACATTTGAATTTTTCCTCAGCGAATTCTGTTCAGGGTTCCCAGATATCAATACTCAATAATTATATAGCCGTCATGGCCGATTGCCAATTTTTCTTTCTGGCACCATGAAACCCGACCACGTTGCTGACAATGCTGGTCTGCTTCATATAACCACCCACAATCCTTTGCTACATTACCATAACTGTCAAATGACCAAACCACCCTCCTCCCTCACCTGAGATAAAAACAGTAACTGGATGGAAACGAACATCGCCCCTAAAAATCAGCCCAGTTCTACTAATACAGACAAAAAATGGCTGAATCAATGTTAATATTTACCCCTGACCTCTGTTCACGTGTTGCTCTTTCTGTGTGGCAGTACACCACCCAGCAGGACCGAACCTGTAACATCTACCTTTTTCCCCACAATCAGCCATTGATTGTGAACTTTCGCAATGTGAACCAGGTATGGGGGCTTGCAAATCAGATTACATTGTGGTAATTTAAAAAATATATTAATAAATAAAAAATAGCTGTAGATCTAATTCAACCTTAGATAAGAAAACGGCCAGTCTTTAGTCTTTACTGCATTTAATTTTGAATAAAAAAGTTTAAATATTAGAGGACCCAGAACCACATTGAAATAAAGGGCGAAATAAAAAGATCTGAAAACCAATAAAAATCTGACTTTTATAGACTTTATTCTAGTAAAAATGGTCCCCTGATCTCCTCTTTTAACATATTAGCCTTTAGCTTCTTAATGATCATAAATCCTGAAGCAGGAACTTTCCAATGCTCAAACACAGTATGTTATTGGCCTCTTCTGTGTCGATCTCTGCAACCAGGCTTCAGGTCTGCTTGACCAGTCATGTGTGCAGAGATTCCCCCCCGATGACCAGCTCAGCCAGGCGCAGTGGGAATGCAATAACAAGCTCCTCATAAAGACGGGCCAACCGCCTCACCGTCCGCTGCGGTCATCATAGCTCTATGGATAATAAATCCATGCGAACGGGGACCGCTGTGTTCGGGAAGCAATCTGCCATTCATAAGATGTGCACACAGGAAGCAGCGCTGAGATACACAGAGCAAACGCGAATGTATGCCGTCCACCACTTAATCCCCTCAGACTGCAGCACGTAAACAAGCAGAGGCGCCACAGATAACCAGGGCTACCTCACGGTTAGCGATGGCTTTAAAGCAGCATTACGACACTCATGTCAACAACACAGGGGAGAGACTTGCAGATAATAACTCAGTAGACAAAGGATGAGGAGGTGATCCTCTGGTGTAATTACCACAACACAAACAGTGGAGGATTACACGGCCGTTTGCCAAAACCTCAGGCTTCACAGACCGGGACAAAAACTCTTGTCGAAGGGCTTGTGCACCGTTGAGCCCAGCTCTAATTATGGGATAAACAGGCTTATCCTGAGAATGGCGTAGCGGATAGAGTGTTAAAGCAAAATGTCATTTAACCCACAACGAAGGCTGACAGAGAGAGTTGGGTTACTGAAACCCACTAAAGCACCTAAGGGTGAACAATCACCATCTAAACACTGAAGCTCTACGTCAGGGAGGTACTCACAGTTCCCTCAACCTCTGGCAGAACTTCCAGCCATCAGGGTTGATGCGGGCTATGGAGTTATTGCTGAGGAAGAGCTGTGTGAGGGAGCTGAGGCCATACAAGGAGCCGCTGTTCACCTCAGTCAGGTTGTTGTACTCCAGGTGGCTGCAAGAGAAAACACTTCCTTTAAGGAAAAATACAAAAGCAGAAAGCATTTGCTCTCCAGCAGGAATGATATAACTTTCTGCTACATATTCTATCTGAGCCAACACCCCCACATCTATGTCGTTTGTGGCAAAGACCACTTCGCTTTGAATAATTTCAAAAATGTTTTAAGTTTCCTTAATTTAATGTCTGTGAAGCAAAGAAATAAGGGAATTAAACTGTAGTTTATCTTCATGCAATTTGTATACAGAGGATACACTGCAGGCCTTAATGCTCAATTCTTTGAAGTCGTTAAGATTTCCATATATATGCAACTTGTATGTGATCTCCTGTTTGAACTGTATCCACAACTGAAATGTCCTGCATGAAGAACGCAACGCGGTAACCAGTAGGGAGCGTGCTCTGTGTCCACGGAAATTAACAAGGATGGTAGAGTTGGAGCTAGCGCCATTTTGCTAATCAAATAATCTGTCATTGATTTTTTTCTAATAATAAATTAGTAATAGGATGGAAAACGGTTCCTTGAGAATGTAAACGAGGTGAAGCTAAAGCTAAGCCACTCAAGTTTTAGATAGAGTGTTTGAAGGTTTTTCATCTTCATAGCAAAAATTTTTGTACAATTCTTTACAACTTTGGTATAATAACTGATCTAAGTGTGTTGCTCTTTCAACAAATGTTATGTTTTGTGGTCTAATCTACAGTTAACGATAAATCGATTACTAAATCAGTTGACAGTTATTCAAATAATCAATGAATCATGATTAATTAATTGTTTCAGCACATCTTGCGATCTTTGTTTTCTTTTCCAGCCGGAGCCAGCACATTAACAAAGAAGATCCTTTTAGACAGATAAAAAAGAAAGACTGCTTTCCTTATTATCGTCCGACACAGTTGTTCTTCTTCCATCTTCCGTTCAGCAGGACGTAGAACGCTGACTTTTGTCGAGAATTAATGACATACAGGTTGGATGATTGTGATCTGGCTAAACAGACGGACAAAGATCGTGTTTGAAAAGTTTAGACCTCTTATTCAGACTGCCTTGAAGAGATCAGATACAGGTTGCATATTGGCAAATAAAACAAAACGGACCTCAGGCTGCTGTGTGAACGTAGCTTTAGAGTAACTGGCATCTTTTTGAACAGTCTTCAACAGTGCTGAGTAAAAACCCCCCTTTGGTGTTTTTTTACACAGGTTTCAGCGACATTTCTAATCCGATATTTTTTTACGTACAGGACTTTCATCTTGGACAGATTCCAGAAGGCTCCATCAGTCAGTTTACTGATGCTGTTTCTTTGCAACTTCAGCACCTCCAAGCTGGACAGACCCTGGAAGGTTAGGCCCTCGATCTGAAGGATACGGTTCCTGTTCAGCTCTCTGTAGGAGGAAAAAAGCAACCAACAATAAAGCTTATTATCAAAAGGAATAGGGTGCATAAAGCAGATGTAGTTTCTTCCACACGGTTTCTTTAATGTCTAAAGTACGTCGCCCCTAGCAGTTACAGGTATGCTGTCTACGGGACCACCTGCTCAACAAAAGGCACCTGGAGAACCGTACTCTAATTACACAAACGGCTCTGCTCCCCCAAGAAAAGGTGCTGAGCTACAAAATGGGTCAGCAGTGGCGCTGCACTGATGAGGATAATGGACCGTGGTGCTGAGATTGAACTAAGCACTTTGGGGATATGGAGGAAGGCAGTAAATCACTAATAATACAACAGTGGTGTTTACCTTGTCAGACCTTATCCACCCCTGGAGTTATAGCTCACACTAACGGTGTTCTTAATGTTAAAACACACAGAGCCAGATCAACAGACACCGGGAAACCAACTCCTCATCTAAACTCCTAAATCCTTTCAATTCTATTAAGTCTGAAAAGGAAAGACAGGGGAAACCCATTCATTTCCAGCCTCCATTCTACTGTTGAGGTGAACTGGTCACACTGACTGAGACCCAAAGCCATAAAAGAGAGCAGCACTCACAGCTGGATGAGCCTTGTAAGCTGGAAGGCTCGGATCGGGATCTGGCTTATTCGGTTTCGGCTAAGGCGCAAAACCTGCAGAGTTGAGCCCAGACGGTCCAGCGCTCCAACTTCCAGTGTGCTGATCTTGTTGTTGCTGAGGTATCTGAAAAAGAAAAATTCTAACTGCAGCGTCAACACACACCATTTACAACAAAGCAATTCTTACTTCTTAGAAGTTATTTTGAGTAGAGATCAACACAAAAATTTAAACATCCGCCTCCTGAGGTACTTACAGGTCTCTGATGCGAAGTCCGGCGGGAAAGCCGTCCTCTCGCAGGTCAGTGATGTCATTATTGCTCAGGTCCAGCTTTTCCACAGAAACCAGCTCTATGGTTCGTCTGCCATCTATATTGCGGATCTTATTATGATGCCTGAAAACAAAAAGGAAAAAAATGTAACATGAGGTGTGTTTGGAAATGTCTTTGCTTCGCCTCAACATACAGTTTATCAGGGAAAGGGGAGGGGTCCAAATCCACTCTTACTTCTTTAAGTCCACTTAGGCACAGCGAGAGCAAAGTACACAGAACAAAGTGGTCTTTATCCACCACAAAGTGTCTTCTTTTCTCCCAAACAGAAGCAGGCCTTCTGTAAACAACCTGAAGGACAAAGAGGCCGTCACCGACTGTGAGGAGAGACGCAGTGATGGCAGCGCGTCTCTGAATGGAGGTGACATAGAAGCTAAAGGTTTAGGCCTTTCTTTCTGCCCGGCCTGCTGCAGGTTTTCTCACACTGTAGATGCTTTACACCAGAGACATGGGCATGTTTGACAGCCCTTTGTCTCACTGTTTGGAGGTACTTGTTAGAAGACCACCAGCCTGCGTGACAGCAGTGAGGATGAAAGTCCTCCGCATGGTGAAACACACAGGTCAACACACAACTAGGTTTTAAATAGGGCTGAGAATCGCTTTCAGGATGCCTCGCCTAAAAAGAAATGAAAATAGCAGAAAGTGTGCAACAAAAGTTCCCCACTTTGTTTTGAAAATGGATCTTTTAAAATCCCCCAATTATGAGATTAGTGCAGCAAAACAAGGGGGAGGATAGTGAATTGCTGCTCCAACATTAGTGATAAAACCCTGAATAAAGTCTTTGATTATTGTATTTTTTTATCCCTTTAGTTTAATAAAAACATTTTAAAAAAAATCAAATAAATTAAAAAAGTTATTTCAGTTGACCTAAACTCATAGTGCGACTAAAACACAAGCAGTGATTCATGCTTCTGAAACAACTTGTCTGACGCTGGATTGTAAACAATGAAAATATAACAAACATGTTTGCAGCTCCCTGTATTACCCAGTAAGCTAGTTTATAAATTTTAAATTTTAAATAAACTTCTTAGAACCGAAAGAGACATGCTGTTGTAACTCTGAACTACAGAAGCCTAAGGAGTCAAAAAAAAAAAAAAACACTTCAAAAACGAGATCTTCATAAAAAACAAACTGGATTATTTGATCAAATCATGCAGCCCGATAATCAATCACTTGTAGGTTATAAATTCTATTTTCTCCTGCTGAATTCGAAATCTTCCTTCCCCTTTTTTCTATGTAAACCTGTGAATGAAGGTAATCCCACAGTAGCATGCAACCATCACCTTGTTTTAGGTTAGTTTTCTGCCTGCTTTCATTTTGCATACTGAATGAAAAAAAAAATATCTTCCTTTTGAACTGATCCAAGCAGGAAATCTTCTTCCATGTGTTTGCAAATTGCAAATCTCTCAAAGCTAAACTCTTTTCCATCTTCCATAAAGAGCAGATTTTAGGAGCCATCAGCTGATAGCTATCGACAGATTCTGGCAGAATGAAGTAAACAAGTCTCTAAGAAAATACCAACAGTCTCCATTTTCCCTTTTCTTCAAAATAATGTGTTACATTGTGTTGGACTTTCATCTACAAGCTCTTCAAAACACATCAGGTTTGTTTTTGTAATGTGTCTAAATGAGGAAAAAACGGGCTAAAATTATACAGTCCGTTTCACTTTTTGTGCATTTTTCTTTTTATCTGCGTTTTGTTATCTATCTGCTTTTTAGGAAAGTCTGTTTTGGATAAAGGCAAATTCCACAGGTAATAAAAAAGAAAAAGACGTGGCTGAATAAAATTATTTCAGGGACTTTATCATGCTCGGTGTGAGCAAGGTAGTGCGTCAAAATGCAGGAGAGAGAGAGCAGGTGCTCCATGAGAAACCCTCATAAAAACAAAGCCAGTCCCTACTTCCTGTCTGGCTCTGCACCAGCAGATCAACACACACACACACACACACACACACACACTTTCTGGTGTCTCTGAGGAGGGTGGGTGGGGCACACCACAGTGGCCCACCTGAATAAACAGCGGCAGAAATGATTAAGGATGAGCACACAGATCCTCACAGGGGACAGAGGCACAGACAGTGGCTACAGTGAGCAAACGCAGCACAGAAAAGAGGGA
Organism: Cyprinodon tularosa; assembly: GCF_016077235.1. Lineage (NCBI taxonomy): Eukaryota > Metazoa > Chordata > Actinopteri > Cyprinodontiformes > Cyprinodontidae > Cyprinodon > Cyprinodon tularosa. Next base: position 1,363,343 of record NW_024038168.1, read on the forward strand.
AAAAAGAAAGGGTGTGGGAGGAGCAGGGGGGAGATGAAGGGGTGAGGTGGGGTCAACAGCTGGTGACCTCTTGCTGGGAAAAAGAGATTGGTCTCAAACTCTGAGCTCTCTCTTGGTTCCCAGCTGTGTGATGGGGACAGATGAAGCCTGCGCACCGAACGCGTTTGAAGTCCTCCGCGGTACAATAGGCGTGTTTACAGAAACCGATTCTCATCCGGCCGCTGACATCTCTGGTAAAGAGGTCTCTCCTTCTCTATAATGTCTGAGGATTTTATTCGCAGTAAATTCAATGACCTGTCCCACTTTTTAAAGCGAGGGACCCCGTTACACCACAGCTGTCACCTTAAATGTCGGCTGTTTGGACGACTACAGAAAAAAAAAGGAGTGTTATTTAAAACCCTGATCATCCTGGGGGCCGATTTCTATCCCACGCTGATCAGGCACTGATCATCACTTTGAAACACACTTTTTAAAAACTTCTCTCTCGTTTTTTTCTTTCTTTGCCACCCTGCTGTCACATTCTGGGCCTCTGCAGGGCTTCAACAGGCCTGCCAAATGCATTGTTGGAACTGTGGGAGCCTGGCCTCTGCTGTTTAGACGGCGCAGACTTAGTTCCTCAATCAAGTCAATGTGTTGGTCGTTTTCTGGATCTGTGTTCAGACTGGCAATGGGATGTTTACCAGTTTCAGGGCTCTACAATGCTACGGCTTCAAAAGCAGCTAAATTTGACAACATTTCTAAGGTTCAAGTCCTTTGAACAACATGTCGCCTTTATGAATCTGACTAATGCAAAGTTGCCCCATCTCCAATCTGTTGGTGCAAACCGCCAGTCAGCAGGATAAAAGAGTGCTTATGGAGCTATTATCACACAAGAAAAGCATAAAAACTAGAAAGTTTTGGTAAATGGGCCAAAGACAGGAGTAGTTAAGCATTAAATGCTTCCCTGTTAAAAGGAAGGCTGGAGAAAAAAAAGTGAAACGGTCAGTTTTCCTTTCCTGAAGTGGGTTGCATGACAAAGGCTCCAGTGAACATCCCATCGTTCCAAACAGACAGGCTGTGAGCCTCGGCAGACGTCAGCATCCATATATGTGCGGCTCCCAGTCTTTTGGAGCGGTTACCATTTGATGAATTTGTCTGAAGACAGGATTTTTCTGTCATTTTTGTCGCATGTGTGTCAACCGCCGTCTCACACAGACTTGCAGTCAGACGGCATTCCAGACAGCTTCAGCCGGTGGCAAAGACGCTGCCAGCTCACAAACACACCCTCACCCCCGCCGGTTTATATAGCTCCAAACTAGTTTGCACTGGATTCAGGTTTAGAAAATATGGCTGACCCTGGTTTCGCTCCCCACTGCCTTTTTCTCCTCCATTCATTTGGCTCCCTGTACCCTCCCACAGACTACCTCAGCGCTTCCCCTAATCTCGCCTCTTTCGACACGTTATGATGTCACTCTGATCTGACACTGTTCAAATCCCTCATCCCTCGCTCCCACCACGTTTTCTCATCCTTTCCTCCCCTGCGCCGTGTTACCCGTTTTACTGAAAGCCATGTGACTGACAGCTGCAGCTGCAAGTGCTTCAGCGGGCCCTCGCTCTGGCCGGCTGCGTAGCTTTGTAAAAATCTGACCCTCCCTCCAGCCTCCACTCCCATCAGGACAGCAGCCCTTCCTCCCCAGCAACAGGCTTCAAGTCAGGGCCAAAAAAAGACAGCCCGGCTCATTTGGATGAGCCTCCACTTTCCAGTCAGTGGGGAAGTAAAGGTGAACTTGCTCCAATCTGTTTTGGATCAGGAGGGGGGGGGGGGGGAAGGACTCACAGAAAATTAAACAACATGCACCAACATCTACCTAAAACTGAAACAGGGGATAGAGAGGAAACTCATTTTTTGGTAGTATAACAGTCAGTGTTGCCTAATCAAACTCCCTTCCTTCCTATAAACCATGTACAGCTCACAGAAATATTCTGACCACATCGGTGCATCACGATGAATTCTGAGAAGCAGGCGGATGACACACAAGGGAGAGGCGAGTGTGTGACTCCCACAAAAGCTCGCCGCCGAAAAATGATACGCCAATGAGCAAACATGACACGACGCAGCAGCTGTGCGCTTCACTAGCGAGCGGGCGGCCGCTGTGAAAGAAGCTAAACGGGAAAGCTAACGGCTACCGCTGAATGAGCTCCAGTTCATTTTCTACTGTGAGGGAAGGGAACATGCTAATGTGTGGAACTCAATATAATATTTCTTTGTGGCTGGGCAGATTTTTGTGGACAGTTTCTGATCTCCTCTTATGTCGATCCTACGTTTTATCTGATTCTACAGCAACAAGAGAAATTAAACACCTATTCCATCACATCCATCATTAGCTAATTATCTAAACTAAAAAAGGCAAATTTTAAAGATTTTACATCTGAGCTTAGCATAGTTAGCATTATTAGCAATAAACAGTGTGTATTCCCAGCTTGTTTATTATTAGAGGATATTGGAAAACGATTTAGAAACAAATAAAAATGTCTTTTTTCTTTAAATATGGTTTGCAACACCTCACCAAAATTGGCTCACTTTTAATCTTCTTCTCTCAGTTACTTGGCTTTAGGTACAATTTGAACCATCTGATTTTTAAGGTGTTATCCAGCTGGTATCCGGTTTGATCCAGTTATGCAGTAAATCAGCCAATATTAATCACAATCGCATTTTTTATAACTTGCTCACAAAAACATGAAATCTGTGAGCAGTTTCCTCTCTCTTCACTTGTTGTTACCTGACCACATCACATGAGTGTTTCGACTAAGCTGGAGGGGAGAAAAAAATAAATTGTCAAGCTGCTGATAGACTGCTGAGCTCACATTTGTGACACACACAAGCGCAAACACGCCCTTCCCAAATACGGCAGTAAATCTCCAGTGAGATGCCAGCGCAGGCAGTCCCCAACAGGCACGGTTTCACAACCGAGAGCAACAGAGTTGAATCCATATACGAGCTGACACTCCAAACAGGCAGCGGCAGCTCGCTGTGGACAGGACCACATAGCCGGCTAATAAGAGCCGTCGCTTGCTTAACCGTGTGCTAATCTCTCAAGACAGGACTCCTTATTGACGGCAACAGGGCTCAAAAGAGAAATGGGTTTTTGATCCTCTTTGGTGCAGCCGGGTTACATTAATAATAACCTTCATGTTAAATGGATGTGACGTCTGAGATCCGGAGGAATCTCTAGACTAATGGCTTATGAATACAGTGGAAGAAAATATTTTCCTGGTAGCATTTCAAGCAGAAATCAGGGCAGTACTCACAGGTAGAGGGATGTTATTTTGGAAGCAGCCTGTCCTAAATCTGGTATGGACGTGAGCTCATTGTGATCCAAGTGCCTGAAAGGAACAAAGCACAGGTCAGAGAAAATAAAAGTCCCTGAAAACAAAAAAAAAACAAAAAAACAGCAAAGACTTTTAATGTTTTATACATTAAAGACAGAAATAAGATCCAAAGTTAGTAAGATTTGTTACAAGAAAAGATATAAAAGATCCTAAAACACATTTTTTTCAAGACATCACTAAGTTTTGAACCTTTGTGAGTTTGCTAAATTCGATCTGGACATAAATCAAAGGATTTCAAACAGTACTTGTCACGTCTGCCGCAGAGCAAGCGGCAGGTCATCCTTGTAAAAACCAAAAATAACACGGGAGTAAAACAGATGTCCAGGAGCGTATGACTGGTGGGTCAGCCTGCCAGAGATGTCACCAGTGCGTGTATTATCGGCCGGCCCGCACCCGTGTGTGTTTGTGCCGCGCACTGGTGCTGAGTGACACAAAGCCAAGCCCCTCTCCTCACCGTATAAAATATTTACAAGGCCAGTGCTGGCCACAGTATCGGATGGTGGAGGGGAAGGCTTAATATAGAAAACCACCACTTAATTCTTAATTGGACTTAGTTCAAGGCAACACAGAAGGATGCTGCCGAGAATCACACCGACATTGTTCTGCTTCAAGTCATTTACTTCCCACGCCTTCAACGTTTTCACACTTGGACGTGCTACCACCGCATACCTCATAGTATTTTACAAGGTTATGTTATATTACATAAAGCAGTATATAATCAAGAGGGAGAAAGTTTTAGAAAACAGGAATAAAGAATGTTGTGTTTAAAGAGGTCTTGAAAAAAGGTGAAATAAAACCAACTAAACAAATTTGGTGTTTAAAGGAGAGAAGCAAAAAAAAAGGAGTTTCCAGTTTGTCTGCAAGAAATCCAGGGAGGTTTTTTATTCGGCAAGGAGAAGGTGTGAGTTGATAGAAACCTCCACATAGCATGCAGTGGGTGCTGAGTACCTCTTCAAAAGCAACGCTATGCCAAGTTCTCTGTCATGATACTAGAGCGAGAAAATATTAGATTTAAAAAGCTCTAAAACTGAGATGCATTTCCATTTTATTTCTGTTTTTTTTGCTTTTATGTTTTGAAAAGACCGCTACACCTAACCCTTGTGAAGACGCCACCCCAATGGCGAAACACAGTGGTGGCAGAATCAAGCTGTGGGGTGGCTATTTTTAAGCTTTTCCAATTATTATTTGCTAGAAATGTTTCCCATATACTCTGATCTATAGATTTAGTAAAGTTGAAAATACCCAGAAAGTCAAGGGGTAAAAATATTATCAAGGCACTTTATTACTGGAATTAATTCAGATTTATAAAGTTGAATACTTACAGTTCACGCAGGTTAGGAAGATTAGCAAAGGCTTCGGTGCTGATGGAGGCCAGCTTATTGTTTCCCAGATTTCTAAAACAGGAAAAAAGCAAAACATTTACTTGCGGTATTAAATATGTAATTTGAATCCTTTTGTTGTTTTTTTTCGGGTGTATGACAAGTTGCAGCAATTACAATTACATTTCCAGTTTGACAAACCAGCCTGATCCGTCCACACTTCTGAAAACACTACAGTTCATAAATCCAGTCGGCCTTCGAGGGACGACTCCGGATCAATACTGTCGATACGGAGCGCCTCTCTCCTGGCTCACTTTCCAAACATGACCCACAGCCCATCCATCTGCTGCAGTCAATTTGCACTTTAGGCTAACGGCGTATTCAATAGCTGGCAATTCACTTGTAAGAGAGGCTTATTAGAAAGCGATTTGTCTGTCGGTGCAGCGATACTGCTGTCAAACAGGTGAAAAGGCAGGCAGACGACGGTCACCGCTTATGAAGCTCTCATCTAATGAGATTTTTCTTGACGTAATAAACTAAATTAAAACGAGGCAGGAATCACCAGTAATGCAGGCTGCGTTGGCAGAGAGCAGCAAAGGGGAAGGTTATTCTAGGTGAGACAAAGGGAACCCATAGCCCCGCGTCACTTCCCACCCCCCCTACCATACAGACATGACAGACGGCCTGCAGAGGCTGGGGACAATTTTACCTGATGCGACACATTCCTGGAACTCTAGTCTCCGAGTGGCCTTAACGACCGCGGCAGGAGGAGGAAAAGGAGAAGAAGCCGTTACTTCACGCCATGCATTTAAGAAAGTAAGAAGAGATATTAAGGAAGCTAATGTGTTTCAGGCTGGGTTAATAGCATGGTGCACTGTTTTTCTTAAAAAAAAAAAAAACAATCCATCTCAATCACAGTCTAACTTGACGGATTTCCCTTTCTTGTCTTCTGTGCTCAATTGCAGATAATGACAGCTTCTTTGGCCAATTTTTTTTCCCCGACTTAGGTGTGTGAGACGAGATAATTGCAGAGCATGTGTCTGCCTTGGAGGCATAGTGTGCATACGCACACCCCCCTACTGACAATGGTGTGCTGGGAGACCTCCCTTTCTGGGCTGTTTGGCTGAATTGTTGAACCCATACAACCGGGTGCCATTAGAGCAGAGCTTAGGAATCACTGTTCACACAAGTGGCCTCTGCCTGGAGGTTGGTATAATCAACCACCACATAAACACACTAACGGGGTAAACTATGGAGAGTGATTCATGTGCTCCAAGAGCAGACAAAAAAGCCTTTCTTGACCTGATTTTTGGCAGTGAAAACATATCAGTCTTTGGGTTGAGAGAAAACATCCAATGATTGAAGTCTGGACTAAAAAAGAAAGCGCATGGCAAACATAGAAGTGACTCACCAAAACAGAAAGGGGAATCCAGTTTGAGCGCTAAACCTGCCATACGGGTGCTAAAGGCCACGGCAACAAACAAACAAAACTGTCTTTTGTACCGGTACACAGGCATGTGTGTGCCTTTCTCTCAGCCACCTGTGTGTTTACACAACTCACTCTTGTTCCCTCCACTTATTCCAGACAGATTTATTCTCTTACTTATCATATCAGATAAGTTTCACAGTGCTTTAACACCTTCTGTGGCAGGAGATGGTGATAAGACTGCCTTTCCTGCCTCGACGACTTCACCCCCCTGCCTCCTCCCTCTCAAGGAAAAACAGAGAGGGCGGTTAATGCTTTCCAGAAAGTGACCTTAAACCCTTAAAGGCCATTTCTGGGGGAACTGGCTGTGACGGAATCAGAAAGACGAACATTTAAACGGTAACAGAAAAACTAAATGTGAGGGGGGAATAAGAGCTAAATCCTGCTTTTAGATTCTAGATTTTAAAAAAGCATTAAAATTTTGTGGCAACGCACGTTTATATTAAACACTATTGAAATTAAAAACATCCTTAACCTGAAACTGTTTCCACTGCTTTAACCATTTTTGTACAGCTCACAGGTAAAAACTGTTATTTCTTCCAATTGTTTTTGAACATGCTGTTGCAATCAGTCAGCAAAAGGTCAAAAATCCCCCAGCAGAACTCCAGAAATGTGATGTAAGAAGACCAAGTGAGGGAATAAGTGATGATCCGCGATACAGAGGGCTATTTCCAATCTCTCTGTCTAAAGCACCAAACACACAGGATCCTATTTTGCGTTCGATCATATCGGACGAGGTCGTGGGGTTTAGCACTAATTGAGATTCAATGGGGACGATCACACCCGACACGATTTTACACAATCTCTGACTGAGATGAACCCCAGGTTTATTTTAGTCAGACTACGCAGCAATTCAGCTGCAATTTCATGGGTCTGACAGGAAGAGAGGAAATATTACAAAATAAAACATCTGCTTTGGTGAAATACAAAATAAGATCTGTTAATCGCACGGGGAAACAGTCTGATTTGGAGTTGAACAGCACGCATACAGCAGGAGGGACAGACTCATGCATAAATAATCAGTGAAATATTTTCTTAGAATAATTTCTATGATGAGTTCAGGATGACAGAAAACAGAAAGTAGTGACCCTCTTTGGCCCTCGCAAGAAACAAAACATGGGGCAGACGGAGCAGATTAATGCAGCTTATCACTCTCCCCTCTTTATGACAATAAAGAAAAACAACAACTCAGACAAATAGGGCTTTGCTTTATAGCCACGCAGGTTGTTTTAATTTTTTTTGAGTAATTTATTTATTTTTAAGAAGTTTTCATAATCTGCCCTAGTCAAATGCGGGAACTTTGTGTGGCACAGAGACAGAAGTGCAAAAACATCTTCACAGATCTGTTCACCCTGCCTCATCGGAGCCTCTCTATACAAAGTGTGACATCCTTTGTTTGGGGATGCCCAGGTGTTCCCACACCAGAGAGAAGATATAATCCGTCTAGTGGGTTCAGGCTTTGGCCCAGATTCTGCTCACAGTAGATCATGCCCAGAAAGCATCAACGGTGCAATGACTTCCTTGCTAGCTCCCCACAAATCCCCATCTCTAAGGTTGAGTGCAGAACCCCTACAGATTACAACATGCAGAATTTTAATCCGCCAACCCATTTACTGCTCCCTCCTACAATCAACGATGCAAACGTCACCTTTAAACACGCACAGGATGCACACTGAAAACATGTGTCAACTATTTCTCCATTTTAACCATTAACTGGTTTACCCGCAGGAGAGATTTAACAATAGGGTTTTTTTTTTTAACATCAATACTGATTATTGTTTTGAAACCAGCCTAACCAATCCCCAACGTGTGCTGCCTATTTTGGGGGCCAAATTTTGAAACCAATATTGCTTTTTTGTTGTTTTTTTTACATGATAAAAATGACACTGATAACAAATTTTAATACATTCTCAAATTGAAGTACGTATTACCCCCCCCAAAAACTGTCCACAATCAATCAAAACTATCAGCCAGCCAATGTATTAGTCTAAGCAACGGGGCTAATATTTGGTTGCCGCCATTGTGAGTAGTTTGGTAGAGAATAGGAGAGAAGATTATCCATCATGCTGCCAAACTGGGTTGCCTTAAACCTAGCCACCTTAAGGAGGAATCTAATTCCTGCCATTTGTATCAGAGCTCTTGTTCTTTTGATCACAATCAATATCTTATTACCACAGCTGAGGGGATCCTAAGCTGGAATGGAAAATCAAGAGCTTTGCTAGTTGGCTCAACTTTTTCCTTCATCTTAACCTCTTTACTGCAGAAGAGGCAACTGTTCATTCTCCTTCTCCGACCTCCCATCGGGAATCCCAATCCCAACCAACTTGAAACAAATGTGAACAAAAGACAAAAATAAGGTTGCCGTACTGTTTGTGGGAGACGTGGGGAATTAAGGACTTGCAAAAAATAGGAATACGTCGCCATTATCTTTTCCATTTCTTCAGTGGATAAACAGGGAGTGAACTTTGCTCACTGAAAGTGTGAAGTGATGTCAGCGATGAGCTGTCTAGAGCAGAAAAGGCCCATTTCAGAGGCCCATAAAGCTGGTCAAAGAATAACCTGCGATTCAGAAAGCCAGACGCAAACTAACGCACCGCTCTTCCTGTCATTAAAGGGACGCTTTATGGCTCTGAAACTGCAGTGAGAGTGTACACAAAGCTAACACCAGCTCCGGGCCACCAATTTACACACAAGTCGAGCAGGGAGGGAGAAAAAGAGGACAGTCTCTTATCAGCTTCGACGAGCATATGCCATCCGGCAACATTCGCTATAATAAAGATAAATCTGATGAGCTAAATTTTTCCCAAAACACTAATAAATATAAAATCCTAGAGGGGCAAGAAGAGGGCATATTTAACCAACACATTCCCGCCATTCCCTGTACACTAAACAAAGCTGCAGACAGACGCTTTGAAATCAGTCGGGCTAGAAGGGTAGGCTCCTTTTCTGAAGGTGGCCCACATCTTGGAGCCACGTGTTCTCCCAGATGCTGCATGGTGGGAATGGGGGAGCACAAGAATCACTCCAAACAAACAGGCACGATAAAGGAGAAGCTGTGCACTACCCCCGGGGTGCCGCGTGAACCCGTGGCTAGGCCCACCAAGCCCAGCTTGGACGTTAAAGAGCTCCAACAACATCAGGTCGTCCGCACTGCACGCTAGCGAGCCCAGAGGCAAACACAGGCTCATGCTCCCGCATTAAAACCCAGGTTCAGATCAGATGACGATGTAATTTGTTACAAATGGCGCCAGACATTATAAGCAGAGGGAAATGAGTGTCTCCAATTAATCTGAAAGAATAACATAAACACGAGATGTCTCTTTAGCTGGGCTATTCGTACAGCACTACAGCAAGGCTGACCTTATGCTCCAATCTTCAAAGTGAGGAAAAAGATTGCTTTGTCCAATTTTTTCCCCCATGGTGTCGTTTGTTTTACTTACAGAACAATAATTGTCAGTGATGGTAATTATTTCAATTGGAGATGTCTAGACACTGAGGTTTTACTGCTCTATGGAAAAAAAGAAAAAAAAAAAAGAAACAGAAACAGGACTCGTATGAATCTTCTAAATTCAAACATAGCTACTTCCCCCTGACAGTTTATATATTACAGACATCAGAGAATTAAACATCAGCTTATCTGTACGTTCATGAATGATGGCTTTTTAATAACCAGCTCCATTACAAAATCTGAGGTATTTAGAAAACCTGGACTGTATGATGGATCTTCATAGATTTAATGTATTCTTTAAATTAAGCATTGTGATCTGTGAAATCAATGCTTGTAAAGACATCCGGTACCATCCACACCAGAACGAGTTTAAGAACACATTTAAACACCGACATAAGAGGGTCTAAATTCCAAAACACGTGTGAATTTAACTGACTTTTATCAGCTAGAAAAAAAATTATAATAATGCAACAAATCAAAGGTAAAAAAAAAAAACAAGTTAGAAACAAATGAATTGGCTTTGTGTGTAAAAAGCCCTAGATGAGACGATGTGACGCTTTCTCACATTTTTTAACCTACTTCATGCTGTCAGACAGGTTCACAGAAGAGGTCAACTAATTATTTAACAAGGGGATAGAAGTCATTATAGGGATGGAATTATTTTAAGATTACCTGACAACTCAAATATTTTCTAATTCGTACATTTTAATTTTTTGTCTAAACTAGTCCAAACTGGAAAGTGATATAAACTGACACGGTTCCCCAGACTCTGTAAGACATCTTAGGAACGCTTCAGACAGCCAAAAATGGTCCAAAGTCCAAAATAAAAAAGCCTTTCCTCTCTCTTTGAAGCCATGAATGTATTACCGGCAGAAGCCGATCCACGTCTTCACGCTGTACCCTCTCACTCTCTCTCCAAGTCACGCTGCCCCCCACCCATCCACCCCCACTCCGCTCCAGTCTTCTCCAGATTTCCAAACTCCTACCAGATGTTTGGACTTCACATATGATTCATTGATCAAGTTCCCTTTGTAGACGCTGACTTTGAGGGAGAGCAAGAAACCCCCTTCCCCAGAAAACTTGGGAGCTGTACACTGTCCTTACAAAAGTGCCATCTATTCTGCTGAGTGAATTCCTGCAGGATGACTTGTGGCAGCAGCTGGTTGATCATCATCAAAGCCTGAGGGGGAGGCCATGAGCTCATCCAGTATCTTTGTGTTCTTGTCAGACTTTATCTCGCTCCATCAGACTTTGTCAAGCAGAGGATCAACCTTTACCGATTCTTTCCAATTTGTTCACAACTCACTTGTTGCATGACTTATCTCCCAAGGTCAAAAGAGAGCCAATTAGAGGGAAAGTTTCCTGATGGAAACTCCTGGTGCTTTTACTAAACACCAGATAAGAGGGGCGAAAGTGAAGAGCAGCTGATAACAATCAGTGCAAGTGATAATAAACTCCCCCCTAAAGCTTCCAGTTGGGACTTCAAAATATCCGCCAGAGAACATACAAGTCATAAGGCTAGAAAAACTATGACAATAAACAAACTGGGTATAATCACTCCCCAAACCGCAAAATTACAAGGCTGTGGAGTGAGAAATGCCCCAGAAACCACAAGGGGTTCAGCCTGGCTGAGAGCGGCTGCTGTTGCTGCATCTTTGCCCAAACCGCTGAAAAGTTCACGGGTTCTTGAAGATGACGCGTTCTGCAAGCTCAGCGAACACCAAGTCTGCCGCTCCGTCACGCTCAAAGCTCCTACCTTTGCATATTTTCCATACCAAAGGTTGGGTCAGAGTAAGGTAATAACCTATACAGGAGGATGTTGTGTCTAACAGCATGTGACGCTAAGCCAGGCTGCCCTGTTCGATTTCCTCTGGCCTCCCTGTGTGTTACATCATTTGTGACGGTGGCTGAGGTTTCTGACCACTGACATAACTTTTAACAGAGAGCAGAACCAGCCTGAAGGCAGCCACAGCAGCAGACCTTCACGGTAATAAAACACTTCCATGCACCCCCCACCTCAGATCTGAACACACAACCACCCGTGCAAGGCAAGCGGACCGACAGCCACCACCCACTCACCCCAAGACAAAAAGTAAAGGCTCCCAGGGCCTACCATGAAACCACCAACTCTGACCAGTTTCCTGAATGTTGCAGCGAAAGCGGCTGCCTAGTGGTGACGGCACTAACCAGTAAGGTTTTCCACCATGAGGACAAAGGCAACAATCAAGGGCTTCCCTCCAAAAGAGCGACAGGTAAACAGCAGTTTGGCTAGACATGCCAAATAAAACTGTTTTTACACCAGAAAAACGAAACGTATAACCTGGTTTCATTCTCAAAATAAAAACAGAGAAGCATCAAGTAGTTTTAGTATTGCAAAAACTATATTTTTCTATGTAAATAACATGCAAAGCAAAGGAAATGGCATTTTTATACTTGTATTCAGAAGATTATAATCTCTTTATGCTGTTCTGCTCTTCATACGGTAACCTCAGCAGCCAAGTAAACTGATACTAGGTGCAAAATAAGCAACACTTTTGATCAAATTAGCAAACAACGTAGCATTGTCTGATGAAACAACCATTTGGTGAACATTGATAGTCAGCTGGTTGAAAGAACCAAGCTAAACGTTTGCCTTTTTCAATGACTACATCCTTTTGGAAAACCTGTACAGTCACGGTGTGGAAACTAAACCAATCCGAACACTATAGGAGCTGCATGAAATAATTAACCAGCAATTATCTGCTCGTTTTTGTATCACTCTCTAAAGAACACCGAACTGTGAAAAAAGCATTGCATTTGGTAGAATGATAATTTGCTAGGTTTACGTAACGGCGGTTTGTTACTTTTAATTGAGTTCATGTATGAGGAGAAATAATGATTTGCTTTTCATTTACATGAAAGGTAGTATTTCTTGTCTTTATTTGAATGCATTTGTTTAAAATTTTAGGAAAACTGGCCAGGCTGTATAATGATAGGAAAATATGAGGGTGAACTAAAAAAAAAAAAAATGTATTTGGAGGCAATATTTAATTGCATGCCATATAAATTATTATCTTATAAAGTATTCCTTGGAAGCAGTCATGCAAGGAGAGAATATAAAAAAAAAAAAAAAAAAAAAAAGGCAATTTACCAAAGTAAAACAGGTGTATGAACAAAAAAAAAAAGAAAACACAGAAATCTTCTAACAGAGCCAGCTGGCTGGCAGTGCACAGCAGCAGGTAGGGGAGGAGCAGCCTAAGCTTTATACGTCCACAGAAAATTTTCTATGTTCCACAAATAAAATGATTGAATAACGGAAACAGCAAAAAGTTTTCATCTTTAAAACCTACCTTACCAATGGCCAGTGCGTAGCAGCAGTTGCAGACATGAAAACGCAGAGAGAGCGAGTTAAAAAACTGTAGACTTCCGTCAGGACTTTAGTGCGTCACGCAGTAAAAGAAGAAAAAAACAAACAAACACAGAGACACTGTATCAAACAGACCCCTGGTATCTGCTCCATCTTTACCCGACGCAGCGAATTGCAGCCAAAATTAGCACTGCCCCTGCTTTTATTTACTCACAGAATCCCATTACGCCAGCGGCACTGTGGGTAAAGATGCTTTTTGCACACATTACAGTGACAGCAAATAAGATAAAGCACCACTCCTGCGGGGGAATATGCAACAGTGTGAGAGACTACTCACTTTGGATTCTGTTAGGCTATTCATCAATCATGAAGAGGAGTCCAACTCCTCAGGCTAATGGTCAATTTGCTAAATGTTAAAGGACTTCTGACGGAAAACAGCAACATGTGTGCTTGACCCAGATATTCGTAACTACAAGGCTGTGTTGTAGTACAGTCAAAATAATCAATCTGCGATTGAAGACAGCGCAGGCATGTTGATTGATGAAGCATTGGTGTTATTAAAACCGCAAGCTACTTAAAATAACGATGATTTAAGGTCTGCATGGTAGTGTTCTCAAAAACTGCCCCCTTCAGTCCGTTGTTGGCCCAGCCTGACCTGCGGCGGACATGCCAACATGTTTGCTTGCCACGAATCCTCATCAAGGCCCCTTGTTCACAGAGAGCCGTTATAATCGGGGTCCTGATGGAGGGGGGTATTTTGACAGCTGGAAAGCATTGCCGTTTTGTTTTCTTCCACCAACAGTTGTGGCCTTATTTGTGCCAGTGATGGATGAGCTGCAGGCTAAAACCTGCCCTCTGGTAACCGATCTTCCCCACACAAATACTCATCAGAAGCCCCTTTTTGCTGTCTGATAGACGGTGCACAGCGTGAACTGATCAGGTGAGCTGCAGCTATTTAAGTCCACAAAAACGCACAAAACAAAACCGTATATAAAAAGCAATAGGGAAAAGTTTTTATTTAACCCAAGAAACCCCGACGTAGAACTATCGCTGCCACCTGCACAGACACACCCCACCTCCAGAAAACGCATACACAGATTGCAACAAGGTGGAAAAACACAAAGCCAATCAATACAACAATAATCAAACAATTGACAATTTTAAAACAAGTGGAAAAAAGTTATTTTTGCCACCATGTACAGTAAGAAGGCCAGACTGATGCTTATTCATGTTACCATATTCTCTAAAGTTCATTGAACGTGATCCTGAAGCCCTGCCACAAAGAGTTCCTGCAGGTTCAATAAAAATTTTTTATCATATCTTATCTCTGGAGACGGATCTTCAAAGCAAAAATCACAATAGAAAGGCTAAAAAGTCAGAGTGTTCTTCTATCACGAACAATCGTTTTCATTCTAAGGGTTTTTTTTGTTTTTTTTAAGATGTTTATCAGAGGGAGGGGGAAATGAATAAATATGGGAAAAGGAAGCTTGAGATTTGCCACATTACTGAAAACACTCCTGCAGGTCCTCTACACCCAGGGAAAAATTTTAAACAGCTCTCCCTGATTAAAAACACAAAACAAACAAACATAGTCTTTACAACAAAGTCAAACCCAAAAATGGAAGTACTACCCATATGTTTAATTTCTAGGAAAAGTTACAGGGATGCGTTAAATCCAGTTTCCCTTTAAAGCAAAGGGGAAATCTAGTAGCCTCATTTAGGTCAGCTGGAATACAGTGTGCAGCAACAGGTGCATCTTATCCTCCATGCAGCTGGAAAAAAGGTCTGGTAACTCTGATGCTTTCCCTTGCAACTTATCTTTTATTTTTTTTAACCAAACATGAACCAGAAGAAAGTGAGGAAAGGAGGGACCGATACTCTCCCTTTTAGCAGCGATACAGCTGCTGTTCCTCTGGGACACACATCACAGAGATAGCCGATTCCACAGTGGCTTCCTCCATTTCTCATGCCTCACTGTGGAAACTGGCAATCAGTTCAAATGAAACCAAGAACAATTCATGGTTCCCAATCACAAATTATTTTCCACGCAAGGAGTGAAAAGTACAGCCTGTGTGTGATCACATGAAGAAATGCCAAAGTTTCTAAGGGACATTTTTTATGATTTTTAAACAGGCTAAGATAAAGAGCTTTAGACACTTGGCTATGACTCAAAAAGACACCAGTTGCAGGAACCATATAATAATAACAGCCCTCTACAAAGACCCCAGAATAATGGCGCTCTCTTGCTTTGAGGTGGCTGCCAATACGATGTTACTATCTGGTGGAAATGTGCGACCTTAGGTGTTTTAAAGATAATTCAGAGCCATAAAGCCATTCCCTTTGAAAACAAAAAGATTGCGGCCGCTTAAATCTTAACCGATAAGGTTTGGAGGAGATAACAGAACAAGGATCGAAGCGGCGGCTGGAGTCATCAGCCGTTCTTTACAAACAGAACATTTGTCCCACAATAAGAGAGCTGCTGGCAGACCATCCAGTCCCTGTAAATGTAGACTTTTTTTTTGTAAAGCTGTGTTTCCATACTGCAAAGAAGCAAAGATAAACCTAGTGGAGCTCAGGTGCTTGGTCTTGAAAACGTGGATTTCTGACCATCTACTGGAACCAAACAAGCAGAAAAATCCCTGGAACAGCACGCTTAATTGACACTGATGATTAACGCAGGAGAAAACTGTGCTGTTGGAGCTTCAGGGAGTTAGGAGACAGCACAGAGAGCTGTGTTTTCTTTGGACAAGTCGTCCCCCTCAGCAGGATGGTAGCTGGAGCACCCGAAAGGCTCATAAAATAGTCCAAAGTGGCTAATTCTCAAATGAGCTGACAAACAAGGTATTGGCTGTTTTCAGTCTTACCCTGGCTGGGAAACTGATTTATTTACCACAAATTCAATTTGTAACATGGCTTCCAACGCAGAGAAGGAAATGTGGATAATACTCATCACTAATCTGAGGGAATAATGGCGGAGATTATTCGTTATGACAGGTTTGTTTACTCATCCCAAGCAAACAAGTTTACTCATTATGTCTCTGGGAACATAACTGCTCATTCAGAGAAATGAGGCTATGGAAAGGCAATAAGTTGGGATGGTCAAACACAGATATAAAATACAGTAGTTCCAAAACTATGATAGTAAATCTCCCAACATTTATCCTCCATTAAACCGCTGTAAATAAGAGCCAAAAACACAATACTAAATGAATAAAAAATTTACTCAAAGCAGGGTGTATCCAAGTAGGTCGGATTAAATGAAAAAAAGCACTGAGCTGTGTTTTATTCTGGCAGATTGTCTTCAAGGTCTGACCTGTTGAATCAGTTTCTTCTATAAAGTTATCTTTAAATCCAAAAGTAATCCACATGAGGTTAGAGTTTCTAGCCTTTATTTGTGTGCTTGTCTGCTGGAAATAATGAAACCTATAGTATTTAGAGCATTGGGTTCATCTATCATTTAAAAGTTTGTTTGTTTTTTCCTGACTGTTACCTGCTTCATTCATGCCTCCATATTTTCACCGTCTTTCACATTAAACCCTAAATAATCTGGTCTATATGAGGCTCTGACCAAAAGTTTTGTTTCAGACCCTGGAGCTCAGCAATGAATAGAGAACGATAGTGATGAATAATTGCTAAAGTATGAATAATGCTCTCTAAATCTGACTAATGTGATAATTTGAGGGCTCCTGGGAGTGGCGCTACCCTCTGATGGTTTCAGTAAGATCAATCAATATTTCTCAAGTGAAAAACAAAATTAAAATCACAGGTGGCAACTTCCTCATACAATACTTTTAAATTGGCATCACTTGAGATTAAATACGTTATCTTCATATTTTTATCCTGTACCCGTGAATTTATTTTGACCTAACTTTAATTCCATTCAATTCAGTTTATCAATATGGCGCCAATTTACAACACATGTCCTCCCAAGATACTTTACAATTCACAAGATCAAACAGTCAAATTGATTTCCTTAGATAGTTTTCTATCTAAGGAAAACCAGCTGACTGCATCGCCTCATTGACTCTTCAGCAATCCCTCACACTAAGAATGCTTGTAGCGACAGTGGAGAGGAAAAACTCCCCCTTAACAGGAAGAAACCTCCAGCAGAACCAGGCTCGGTGCGAGCGGCCATCTGCTGAGGCTGAGTGGGGTTCAAGGAGACAGAAGCAGAGATAAAACACTTTAAATGACCTAAACAAAGTTACTATTACAATTATTATTACCAACAGGATTCAGTTGTTGAAATCTTTATTGTTCAAGACGAACAAGAAGCCAGATTTATGAGATTTTTTTAAGGGGAGACTTTTCTTTTTCAAATTACTAATTACCCAGATTCTGACATGTAGCTACACAGTACATTTTGAAGAGTTATAGTAACACTGGTCCCACTCTGAATTAGTGTTAAATTAGAACTCTACATAGTGTATATTTCACTCCAGTTGTTGTTGTAATAACTCTAAAAGAGTTAATGTACTTTGACACTGCATATCTAACACAGTGGAATTTACTGTGTAAAACAAACTGACCAAATATGCACATAGTTAATAAAAAAAAAAAAAACGCAGGTAGAAAATACAGAAACTAAGCAACTGCATTGTTTGCTTATACCTTAGACCGGCTGGATGGACCAACAGGAAAATCTCTCCAGAAAGATTTCTGGACAGCTAAGGCTCTGAAATGTCTTCATTGCATAAAAAATGGATTAAATAGTTAGTTTAAGAGCCCAGTTATCCTGATATGGACAGGTCAATAAATAGTTGAAGGGGTGGGGGGGGTTACTTACAAGGAAACGGTCCGAACTGGAAGGTCCAGAGGCGGGACGGTCAGTTCCCGGCCACTACAGTCCACCGAATCCCCGCTGCAGGTACAGTTAAGCGGGCAAGGTGCGTCCGAACACAGTCCGAATGTGTTGAGCAGCTCCAGCGACAAAATTAAATAAAAAACAAAGCGAGAACCGCATCCATACCGTCCCAGGGACGCCGCCATTTTGTATCCAGTAGAGCAGCGCGGCCGCGGAGCTCTCCCGGTGCCCACAGGCTGGCAAAGTTATTATCAGGCTCGCTTTAGGAGGTGAAGGGAGCCCTTATAGCTCATTAACTGTCCTGTTGTGTCCCAGAGGCTCGTAGAAACAACTTTGTGTCCGTTTCAGCCGAATTCATCTCTGAAACAAGTCCCAACTTTCTCCCCCCTCCCCGCCGCCCGGAGTCCGACGGAGAAGTAAAATTCAAGGAAATTCAGAAACAAAAAAGAGTCACAAAGTCGAAAACATTAGAATTAAATAAAGTACTAAAAACGTGTCAGGAAAAGAGCAAATAATTTGCCTTTTTTCTACTACCTTTGAAATCACGCAGGAGCCAAATGTTAAAAGGACACCCTGCAGCTGCTCCAAGTCTCAAAAATTGCTTTTAACGTAAACTTCTAACTTCTGAAGCGATAAAATAACCCAAAAATATTTAGAAAATAAATTCGGAACGATGGAGGAAAAAAAATCTGAAGCTGAAAGCTTTCCAGACATCACTGCTTCAAATCTGAGCCGCATAAATCCAACTTTGA
This sequence comes from Cyprinodon tularosa, assembly GCF_016077235.1. NCBI lineage: Eukaryota > Metazoa > Chordata > Actinopteri > Cyprinodontiformes > Cyprinodontidae > Cyprinodon > Cyprinodon tularosa. The sequence goes on from NW_024038168.1 coordinate 1,381,867, forward strand.
AACAAGGACCATCTAAAGAAACTCCACCGGCAGCTCATCAGGTGCCGTCTGTGCTCCCAGAATCTAGAGGTTCCGATAAATAACAAAACTGCGTCCCCCTCCTCCTTCCGAACGTGCTTTAACCACCGTGAGTTTTCTCCTTTGCAGAGTTACTTTTCCCTTTTTTTCAAACCCGTCGCTCCGTAGTCCCACGTTGGAAGCACAACAGCGATCCTAAGTGCCGCCCATAACGATCTGATTGGAGAATAGCTTCTTACCTAAGCGATCTGATTGGTCGGATCGCTTCTCCCCGCATCGCGGAGTGAAGAGCCCTTGAGCGGTTGTCAATCAACGCCGAAACTCCGCCTCCCTTTCCCACCCGAGGGTGTGAAACCGCGCCCCCTCCCCTCCTCAGCCCCCCCGCCACTCTCACTACTTCTTAAAGAGACAATCAGCCCCAGCTCAATCTCTATAATCGCATTATAACAAGCCATAATAACATAATTGGTTTGAATGCCCCTAATAATTCCATTCTGACACCGACATTTACATGTGAAAGAGTCAAGAGAGGAAGTAATAAACATGTCTCTGTTAAACATGGCTTTTTAAAGACAAAAGAAATACTAGGTGCATGACACTATTATTGAAACTCTTAAAAGTCACATCAGTACAGTCTCAAAAACATTTTCACACTCAGGTTTGTGATTAAAAAAAGAGTCAACCTAAAGCTATTAACAATTTTACCTACACTACACTTGATATATGTGACACATCACTAAGAATAGAATAGAATTTAAAATACCATTATTGTCCCACAATGGGAAAAATCTGGTGTTTAACAGTTGCAAAAAGATTATAGAAAAAATAAATAAGCTGTCTTTATTCTTCTTTTTCTGTCTCCTCAAATATGTATTCCACTCTAAAGATTCCTCTTAAGATAGTATTACTACAAAGAGTTTTTCACTGGATTAGGGCCAGTGAAAAATAAAAAAACATTTTTCAAATTTTATTTCAGTATAATATGAGAAAAAAAAGTCTGAATTCTGACTTTAATCTCAGAATCCTGACTTTTTTCTCACAATTCTGACTTTAATCTCAGAATTCTGACTTTAATCTCAGATTCCTGACATTGTTCTCACAATTCTGACTTTATTCTCAGAATTCAAACTTTAATCTTAGATTTCTGACTTTTTTCTCACAATTCTGACTTTTATCCCAGAATTCTGACTTTTTTCTCAGAATTCTGACTTTAATCTTAGAATTCTGACATTTTCTCACAATTCTGACTTTAATCTCCGAATTCAGACTTTAATCTTAGAATTCTGACTTTTTTCTCACAATTCTGACTTTAATCTCAGAATTCAGACTTTAATCTCAGAATTCTGACTTTTTTCTCACAATTCTGACTTTAATCAGACTTTAATCTCAGAATTCTGACTTTTTTCTCACAATTCTGACTTTAATCTCAGAATTCAGACTTTAATCTTAGAATTCTGACTTTTTTCTCACAATTCTGACTTCAATCTTGAAATTCAGACTAAGCTTAGAATTCTGACTTTCTTCTCACAATTCTGACTTTAACCAGACTTTAATCTCAGAATTCTGACTTTTTTCTCACAATTCTGACTTTAATCTCAGAATTCAGACTTTAATCTTAGAATTCTGACTTTTTTCTCACAATTCTGACTTCAATCTTGAAATTCAGACTAAGCTTAGAATTCTGACTTTCTTCCCACAATTCTGACTTTAATCTCAGAATTCTGACTTTTTTCTCAGAATTCTGACTTTAATCTCAGAATTTTGAATCTGAATGTAGGTTGGCACCATAAGGGAATACATGTGGGAGCACTCAGCTTCACTGACAAAGATGTGAGATCTGACCCTTTTCCCAAAATAAACTGAAATGAATTCTAAAAATCAGTCAATTTTTTTTTTTTCAGTGTCCCTAATCCTCTTCCGTAGAATAAAGAAGGGTTTTTTATTTTCAAATAGAACTGAGAATGACGTTTGCAAGTTCAATACATACGTTTAAAAACCATAGTTGCAAGAGTGCGGTGTGGTAAAAAAAACAAATGAAAAGCCTTGAAATCTAAACTTCTCACAACACAGTAACATAGTTTCACTCTTATCTACACTCAAAATTCAAACGTCATTTTCTATATTTAGGTGTTACATAATGCAAAGTCAGAAAATTAGATCTGTTTCTTGGGTGTTAGATTCTTTTTTTTTTTGTTTTTGTTTTTTTTTTTGTTCTTTATTCTGATGTAATAATCTTATATTTTGTGTTTTTTCACTGGATGTAAACAGGAAATTATCCTCACCAACAAAAAAAGGCATAAAAACTTCCTTGTAAATAAATGAGTAATTTGTTTCAATTATAGAAATAAAAAAATAGCTCTTCAATGATCAATCTATTGATATGTGATACTTTTTTTATATATTTTTTAAATTGATATTTGTTTTATGTAGTTTCATATTCATCATTTGCTTCCTTGTTGATTAAAAAATAACATGACATGCTGTTTCTGGCTCATTGTGAACACATATTCAACATAATTAAATGTTAATTTTCTATAAATGTTAGATTATAGTACACAGTAAAAAAATCTATACATTTATTTAAAGACTTTTTATAATTTTTTGGGGGCGCCCATAACCTGGGTTCATAATGTACATTGGCCAAACTTTTATTTCACAGTCATTGCAAGTGAGGCATTAGAGAAACATTTCAAAAATACAATCAGAACATGAGTTGCTCAATCTCTTTTGATTGAGCAACTTATTTATTTTTTAAAGCTAACAGTTCACATCGGATCACCCCGGATAATGATTTGAATTTGCGAAAAAAAAACCTAGAAGGAGCTAAATATTAGAGTTATGGCAAGGAGCTTCAAATGCCTGGAGCTGAAGACCAAAAATAAAGCCTCAAAATACCAGTGAAGTATTTGCTAAGAAGGTCATAAAGATTTTTTTTTTCAATAAATATCAACAGGCTATTTTTTCTGCAAAGTGAAAACTCTACTTATAAAAATGATCCACATCACGATGATTAGTTTACACGTGTACAATTATGAAGTAAGGACTTTTTTCATCAGTGTTTGAAATGCAAAATGCTATAAATATTTTCCGCCAGGTGTGTCTGTGCATGCTTATGTAGAGTGTATCCATGTGTTTTGTCCATCCACAATGATCTTTCCACTATTTGAACTTGCCCTGTAAAGGCCACATGAAAGCAAAAAATAATTCTTCACAAATGCTAAAATTGTGTTTGCCCATGCTCTCAGAAATGCACATCTGTGATAAATCAGCAGTGCTGTCAGGCAACCTGGCCTCACGAACAATCTCCCCCCTTTACATTTTTTCTTGGCACTGACAGATTGTTTTGATTGACTTTGTCAGAGCTATTGTGATCACTCCGTGCTGGGCCAAGGCCCAGGTTTCATTGCCATTAATCACAATAGCCAGGACACAGATATTCGCACCTGCAGCACTGCAGGCAAGTTCAGTGGCACAGTTCCTTGTTCCATTTCCAGTAAACAGACAATGGTTTCACATTGCATCGGGTATATGTGCACATTTACCTGCAGGCGAGGCTTCCAGCTAATGGAGAAAAGGAAAATAAATTAAAAATGAGACTCTGTTAAAACATGACTTCAACGATGAAAAAAAAAAAAAAAAGGACTTGGGAATTGTTTGCTGAAGCAGGTTTTATAAGATTAATTGAAGCATTTCGATAAGTCAAAGAAACATAGCCATGAAGTCACATATTAGTGTCACAGCATATTTATTTAGTAAATCTCTTATATAACACACAAAGATTAGATGATAAACAGATTGTACTAAAGCTGATTAAATCCTTTCCTCTAAAACTAAACAAGGTCTACAGAGCACTTCTGGTGCTGATGTCATGAAAGCATAATATCTCAGATGTCAAGGTTAACTTATGCTTCCCAGTAAGGCGGCAAAAGTTGTAAAAAAGTTGTATTATAAAATACTATGATGACCATATAAATTGAAATATATACTTTTTTTCTTTTTTCTCTCCCTGTCATCTCTGCTTTACAAATGCTTGAACATTTATTATTATCGATAATAACACTGATGTCCAATGTGAGCAGTAGTGACTAAACATTCCATCAGCAGGTAAAATACAACTTTGTATATTAGCTGACAATTATTTGCATTTCAAAATGTCCTTCATGGTATACATTTTGCACAGACTAATATTGTGATGATGATATTTTGCAATATGCATCCTTGCAACACCATGTGCTCCACCCTTTTATCCAGGAAAGCATGTGATTGAAATTTTTATGTATATACCTGGGATACACTAAGACTCTCTAAGGACTTCTGTGCCAAACTGATAACAATACCAAATATCACATTCAATAGCTGGTTCCAAATACTCAGCAGATAGAAAACTCTTGAGAACAACTGTTGAGAGAGAATATAAAGCAATTCCTCTTTTTTTTTTTTTTGGAAATGATTTGCTAGACTAGTTCATGTCCAACTGATATGTTTCAGTTTTTGCCCTTCCAGCTTCCAATTAATACTTGTAAGCCAACCATTTTGAAACTATGTTACTTAACCATTGCATATAAGTTTATATTTGTTTGCTGTTTGGTATTATTTTAATGCATTCGAACACCTTGATTTTAATTTTTTTTTTACTGTATTCATCTGTTATTTCAAAAATTGCCTTTGCAGGGACTCTTACAGAGCACTAGTGTAGAGTTTGTGCAAATATGTTAAGGTGTCTGTTTTTTGGAAGTACCTGCATAGATCAAGTGACTTAAATGGACAATTCTTGATCCAACATATGTCCAGCTCAATGCACAAAGCAATGTTAATAAAGGAGTTTTGTCTGGAAGAGTGTGAACAGCCTGCACTGGAGTCCCAATTTTAATGTTGTAGCACACCTTTAGGATAAATTAGGCATAATTTATATTATAATATTTTCTTATATCAGTGTATTACCTTAAAAAATACATTTCTGGAAGAATGGGAAAGATTTTAATAAACATATTTTCAAACCTTGTCGAAGATCTAAACAGCTAAAGATGTTTGGGTGACATCACTCTTATACTTATGGAATAATAATAGGACATTGTTCATGTTTATATATGTTTGCAGGCACTTTTGGCAATATGTCTGTTGATGGCTACAATAAACATTTACTTTATTGTTTCTAATCCATTATGTTTGGCCATCTGCACATCTTCAACACACAAGGGTAGCAGTTTAGCATGACAGCTATCCCAAGTATGTCCAACCTTACATTTTGATGTTCCTTCATCAGGCACAGTATGTGGACAAAGGTACTTTGCGGGTCTATTTTAGGAAAACTGTTGACACGTCTTTTAACTTGATTTACTTGATGGATGACCTGCCCTAAATGACCTGGCTTACAAATAACCTCAACAAGGACAGTCTTTTTCAAGACCGGACATCTAAAAATAAATACATAAAGTTAAGTCTGTTACACCAAGATTTGATGAGTTTGTGGTCTGCTCACCATTTGCACCATCATTAAAGAGGTTCAGCCTTGTAGTTTTATAATGATGCAAGCATTGCTAATATGACGATTTGTATATAACAGTTCTTTTTGTGAAAAATCTTTTGTTGATTAAATTGAAAAATGGTTGTATACTAAGAAGAAGGAAGAATAAATGGACATTGTACAGTTACACACTTTTCCCTTTTGTCAATAACCTTTTTTGACCTTTTTGAAGCAGTGTGATGCTCTGACTCCATTGTTAAAAGACTAATGACAGAACCAGATGAGCTCAAGCCCATGTCTGTTCTTTGTTTGTATACGCTGTAAATGCCATCTGCGTCAGTGCTACAGGTAATTCTCTAAGCATGTCAATGTAAACCTTGGGAGATGTGGAAGCAGCAGCTTCTTAAAGGGGTGTGAGTCAACGACATATTGATAATCTCTCTCCTTTTGGTCTGGAAGTGTAACTTGATGGTGGTGGTGTTGGGGGAGCTGAGGGCCTGGAGCAATTCATCACGCTCATCTCCCTGGAATCTTCAAAGATAACAAACCATCTGCTGCAGCCATTCATCAAGCATAAAATGGGAAGGCGTGAAGCCAGGCCAACTCATCATACCTCGGCTGGATGGCTAACGTGTGTTACAGGAGTCTGGAAATGCCTCGGTAATAGGAAGCAGAGAAAGGTTAGGGTTGATTTTGGTAGATACCAACACGCCTGGTAACATGCATGAGACTCGGGCTGAGAATCGGAGGACAGATGTTCAGAGAAAAAATTTAAAACGTCTTTTGAACCCATATTCAACTTGTTTTGTCATACCTTTACATCACAGATGTGACGTTTGTGTCATCTTGGTTAAATCTTATAAGCCATTGCTTCTTTTGCACATTTAAACTGACATTTACATCTAGAATTTAAATATTTTTGGAGCGCTTTATGATACAGAAATCTAATAATTATGCTCCGATGCTCTTTATCTGAACTTAAACATTTAAAAGTCCAGGTTTCAAGTGGGGAAATTCAGCATAGGTCCTAACTTGAAAGGTCAGGGAATGATACCAGACTTAACCCTAAAATCCACCATGACAGGGCTGAACACTCAAACTGTGATCTATGCTGTAGTCATAGCCCAGTTTTAGGTTTCATGGTTTTAAAAAGTAATGGTCTGAAATCTAAACAATTCCTCCTGCTAAAAGTCTTTTAATCAAAGACCATATATAAGTCACTGGAGTGCAAAGTAAATCACTTCTCAGCCCCGCCCAACCTGTTGCTACACATCCTCAATCACTCCTACATGTTCCATTCCCTTGTGTAATTCTTTACTATAAGGAAATCCACAAACTGTAGTTAAAAGCCTTCAGCTGATCTGGAGTTCTAATGAAAATCAAAAAGAGAGATCATATCTCTCCTATCCTAACTTCTCTTCATTGGCTTCCTGTTAAATCAAGAAAAGAATATAGAATCCCCTTTCTCGCATATACAGCCTTAAATGGCCAAGCTCCATCTTATATCAGAGATATGATTGCTCCTTATGTCCCTAGCAGAGCACTTCGCTCTCAATCTGCAGGTTTACGAGTAGTTCCTAGAATTTTTAAAAGTAGAAAGGGAGGCAGATCTTTTAGTTATCCGGCTTCTCTCCTGTGGAACCAACTGCTAGTTGTAGTCTGTGAGGCAGACACCCTGTCTACTTTTAATTGTAGGTTTAAAACTTTCCTTTTTGATAAAGCTTATAGTTAGAGTGGCTCAGGTTATCCCGAGCTATCTCTATAGCTATGCTTCTATTGGCTTAGACTTCTGGAGGACATAGGAACCCCTATTTCATAATTTCGCTTCATTCTATCTCTATTCTCCCACTCTGCAGAATCTGTTAGTTCAATCTCTAACGTTATGCTCTCTCTGCTTTTTCTCATAGTAGCTTTGCCTCGTCTGTTCCTGTTTAGCTGTGACACCATCCTGGAGAGAAATATTTGCTGTGCTGCTGCCATCAACACCTTTGTTCATAGATGTTGGAGATCGGCCTTTTCTTCAGTGTAGTCCTGTTTCTCTGACTGTGACTGGCTGGATGTGCTCTCTTCATCCTCTGACATGGGCGGGACACCTTTTACGGCTGCTTTTTGTATCTCCTCTTCTGTCTCCTTGAACCCCACATGGCCACTCACACTGAGCCTGGTTCTGCTGGAGGTTTCTTCCTTTTAAAAGGGAGCTTTTCCTCTCCACTGTCGCACAGTGTAAGGGATTGCATTCCAGTCAAAGAGTCGATGCAATCAACTGGTTTTCCTTAAATAGAAAACTTTGAATCAATTTGACTGTAAGATCTGGTTAATTGAAAAGTGCCTTTAGATGACATGTGTTGTAAATTGGCACAATATAAATAAACGGAATGTAATTTAATTGTGCACAAGAAATATACATTCTACTGAAGGGAAAAATGTGCCATGAAATCTAAAAGAGCTCCACCCATAACTCTTAAAGGTAGAGTGGAGGATATTCTTTTTACAGGTGGATCATGAAAATAAGTGGTCCTCCTAATTGTCATCATTCTGGGGATATTTTTATGTAAAGCCGTCCAACGTGCTCCATTTTCACTTACAGGTGGCGAGTCTGACATAGTGGGAAAATTGCAAATCTTCTTTTGGAAAGTAAGCTTGTATGATGCAAACAGCAACTTTTAAACAGAGCGTGCACAAGGAAGAATGGGCTCGTGCATGCTCTCGCACGCAATTAATAGGCGTTCCTTCTCTTCTTGGGAGCGGGTACAGGGTTGTGCATGTGCCTTTTTAAAAAAAAGGCTTAAAAAATTGGCGAAAATCCTCCACTATACCTTTAATAGGGAAGCTGTTAAAACCTAGATTTGCTAAGCTAAAAGCACAGCCACTGGAGATAGACAGACAGAATAGTCAGCTCATATTAGTACATTTTAAAGAGCAAAAGCTTAGAAAATTGTTCTCAAAAAGTATTATAACTTCTGCCAAATTATGTATTTTTATCTTATATTTCATTATGTAGGAAATGGAAAGAAAGATCAATTCAGAGTTGCTGTAATATTTAATGGAGATATCTAAGCAGCAGAAGAAATAATCACTCCATTCTTTTTAAAACAAATCCAGTTTAAATATTTTCTATTTCTTTATTCCTACCCTGAAACTGCTGTGGTATCTCTCCTCCGTGGGATCTTATGGGGCTAATCTACTGTCATAAAATGTTTGATAAACTTTTAGATCCAGCTTCTTGTTTCATTGTTCGTTGGACGAGTTTTGGCACAGCTATAACAGCAAAGTACAGGATATGTTCACAGATTTTGCAGGTCATTTCAGGAGAACCACCCCAGGTAAACTGGGTTGGTATGAAATCCAGCAGGGCCGTTTGTTACAAAAAGGATCTGCGAGGCATATTAGATGTTTGCTTTGTGACAAAAACCTGCTGTTGAAAACCATTTAGCAAAAGTAAAATAAGGATTAGACTTTGTTTAAACTGTCAGCATGTTTTGTCATGATATTCACGTCTTTCAGCAAACTCCTGAAGTTGTGTAATACTTGAGGGAAAAAAGTCACAAAGGTAGTCCTTATAACCTCTTCTCTTTTATTTTCTAAGGGTTTTACAGATGGTAATAAACCAAATGATTTCACCTCGACGCAGGAACGCATTAATAATCATCATTCCAAAAAGAAATCTTGTAATGAATCAATTAAACCTCCGAAAATCTGCTTGTTGGCTTGTAATTAGCCCGTGATTAAAATGCACCTCAGAGCGATCTGATGTGAGACAGGGTGCCATAAAAACATTCAGGGGAACATTTTAAGACATCTAGTTTTGTTTGCGGTGCAACCAGGTGTCCAAACAGCACGATTCCTGCCATTCCTCCAGCTGTTCTCAATACTTCTATCGGCACTGAAAGGCTGCTTGCATTTTCTGTTCTCATCAATGCTTGTCAAGTGAGAGCAGTGAGTCAGGATAAGCGTTGCCAAATTTCTGTCAGCAGGAAGGACTTGCAGCTTGTCAACCCAACAGCATTGAGCATTGATAGACGGAGACCGCACCACCTCCCTAACCTGTTCCATCACGAGGTAGGCGTGGACACAGGAGCTCTCCCTGACTGTTGAGTTCAATTCAAGACACCGTGTCAGCTGAAGCGAGAGGTACGCATTGTTACAAGTAGATCCAATATGGCAGCTACCCTGTACATCTTTTCAACAGGTGTTTGCTTTTGTCGACATTGCTCACATCCTCGCCCTGCTGAGATAAAGATGAAGTCACAGCTTCTATTTTTTTTGTCCCGTTTTGTTGTTTTGTCTTTTTTTTTCTTCGTCTTTTCAACAGGGAGGGTGGACAAAGAACTTCTTTCAGTAAAAGTTTTCTAAAGAATATTTTTAAAAAAAGAAGCAGTGGCCCAGAACAACTTCTCCTCAAGCTGAGGAATGTGCATGAAAGGTGACTGCTGGTCTAAAGGCCTGCAGCAACCATGGAGCATTTTGTGTGTTCATAGATTTTTGGGTCAAGCAAATTAAGCATTTTATTGCCTCTTAAATGTATTGTATTTACCTAAAAAAATGGTCTGTTTCTCCGAATTAACAGGATCTTCTTTTACAAAAATATTTTTTTTTTCAGAATTACTGAGATAAACAGTAAAGAGAAGAGGAAGGGGGGAAACAACTGTGCCACAGAAGCGCCCAGCGAGCAGGCGTCTTCGAAAAGTCGACGAGCTAATAGTGATCACATCTATAACAGAGAATTTCTTAGTTTCTCAAAGCCAAAACAAAGAAAAAAATGAATGAAACAGGAGGCTTATTTGAAGGAAAGAAATCTCTTGCATGGAAATCTGCAATGCCAACAACAACAGAACATCATAAAAACCCATCAGCATTATCTGCTTAATTCAGAAACAACAAACTTTTTTGTTTCTATTTGTAAAAATCTTGTTTATTCACAAAAATAGACCAATCTTTTTTACTTCTAAGTGAATTCAATAAGCTTCTGCACTTTAGGATATCGTTTGCCCACTAGGTGTAAAGGTTTTTCAATAATTATGCAAATAAAAATCTAATACAGTGGCATACTTTTGTATTTATTTCACTTCAACTAAATACCCACGAATAACGTCTAAAGCAACCTGCCTTCTAAATGAAGAGAGTCCTTATATCTGTATTTCAAAGTCCGTATAAATCCTGCTTCTCTCTAGTGATTGGTGATTACCTTGTGGAGCAGTTAAGAGCAAGATTAGGATAAAATAATATTATCCTAAAGATTAAAAGTCTTACTGTTTAGCACTGTTTAGTCCATCATCTGAAAACAGAAAGCTTATGGCACACTTGTTAATTTACCTTATCCAGAGAGGCGGCCAAGAGGCTCCTAACTCTATGGCAGTTACATAGCTGTGCAATAATTTAGGGCGGAGTGTCTGTCAACAGGACTACTTTTAGTGCTCTCTACAAATCTGCTCTCAAAAAGGAACACCATTGATGAAAGGAAAAACAACAACAGGACACTGGATTGTCATCTCACCATAGGCCATTCAGAGAACACAGCAAACTTCAGAAGAATGTGATCCAATCAGACTAGACCATAAAAAAAAATATATGGCTTAAATATAAAATGTTAAAACAAGGATTGTGCATTTCTCTGAAAACATAATCTCAACAGTGAACGTGGTGGTGGCAGCCTTGTGCCGTGGGAATCCCTTTCTTTTTGTTTTTTTTAAGAAGAACGTGCAAAACCCTCAGGCTCTGGATATGCAAAGCTTTTAGAGACCCAATGAACTATAACTCCAGAAAAAAATGACTCAAGACAGCAGAAAACATAAAGTATATTTCACTTTTATTTGTTAGTAAATCTAAAAATAATTTTCCTTTTCCACAGTAAAGAGTGAAAGTAGTCTTTGTGTCGGTCAAATTAAATCCCCATAAAATACATTGAACCTTAATGGATGGAAGAGCAACATAATGAATAAAAATTAGAACATTTTCAACTTTGTTTATTTCAAAGCCCGTGAAATTTAAATCCGTGTAACAATATTTGACCTGTCACAGTTTATGATTTATTCCAGGTAGGCCTGGTGCTGCGACATCCACCGAGCGGCTGAATCGGAACGGCTCACCCGCTTAAATCCAATTATGGCTTAAAGCTCACTCAATAAAACTGCAGGCCAGAGGTGGAAAATTGAATTTTATTTGAAGTAACTGAATACCCATTTACCGCTAACCCATAGGGCCTCCCCTCCTTGTGTGTGTGTTATGCATGTTTACAAGCAATTTCTTTAGAATCATTGCATTATCTTAAGTGTATCATTAGCTGTGGAGAAACGGCAATTAAGCGGAGCGTTAACCGTTGAACCTAACACCATAAAGAGTTTTTTTACCAGCTCGTTGAGAAACAACATTTCCACCTCTGATTTGAAAAATGAGAACCCAACTTCAAGTCTCTATGCTCTTCCTTTAAATCTTATAAAGTAGGTCTGTACAATGCATATGTATGTACAAAGCCCAGCTCTCTTTGGAAATGAACACAAGACTGGCATTCAATTAAAGAAGAGAATGAAGAGAAATCAATCAAACTTTTTGTTCCCATTTTACCAACCTGCTCCACTCTTTACCCGCAACTCCATAGCCAGCTCATTAGCAGAGGGTTTAGGAATGCCTGTATAGCTATGTGAAGTACAAAGGGTAGAAAAGGCTGATCCCTCCTTTTTCTTTCCTGTGCTTCTTTGCTCCTGACAAAGTATAGAGCTGCGGTGAATAGAGGAGGCCAAGGCAGAGCTGAATGGAGCTGGAGGAGTGAGGCTCAGTCATGCAGAGAGCTCCCAGCCCCTCTATACCTGCCCCGTAGAAAAGAGTGGCCAGCTGTTGCCGCTGAGTCTTTCTCCCCCTGACTTCAATAGAGACCTTATGAAAAGGAGCCTGGTAAGGGGGTAGCTGAATACTCTGAGAGAAAGTGAGGAATGGAGGCTAGGGAGGGAGCGGAAGGGAGAAAAAGGAAGGTAAGTGGGGGTGAGCTACCAGATTGTATGAGGCCATCATCATGCCCCCACTGAGCTCTTGGACTTAGTCCATGACAGAGAAGAAGAGCACCTCAGATTAATCACTCATAGTGGAAATTAGCATGTTATAATGAGGCATTGAGAGGAGTCTTTTATTTGGGTATTTCAAAGAAAAGCTTGACTTTGGAGCAGAGGTATGCAGATGCTGGCCAAACCAAGTTTGGCAGGGGTCTCTTCAAGCTTAAAGAGAATGCTTAAGATCTTTCAAATTCATGCCTGGTACAGTAAGAAGCACTAAACCTTAAGTCCCCAACGTTTTTTTCCAAACTGAATGACTGAATTTTGGACGCGGATCAACTTTTGGAATTTCTCTCTGAAATGAACTAATCAAGTTCAACTTAAGTTTGACAGTGAAGCACCTTGAAAAAGTTTTCATACCTCCCTCAGTTTTGTAAAATCTGACATGAAAACTGTAGCTCTTACTTTTATGTTTCAGTAGACCAACACAAAGTGAGACATAAATGTAAAGCAGAAGGTTTAATTTCTGAAGTAAACATAAAAAAATAAGGTGTTTAACAATATGTAGCCCCTTCTAATCAGATAACCTCCAAAAGATCCAGTAAAACCAAATGCCTTTGAAATGAACCTAATAGTAAGCAGAAGACTGATGGGAAACAGATGCTATTTTGTTCAGATGAGACCCCTGTTAAGCCTACAAAACCTTATGTGTGTTAGACAGCTAGGTACACCATCTCCACCCAGAAACGGGATGATGGCGTCACGCTTTTCCTTAACAGAGACAGGGAAAAGTCATTGTGGAGAGGAAAATGGAGCTAAAAAGAAGGGGAAATCCTGGATGAAAATCTTCGACAATGGTGCGGCCACCACCGTGTTTAACAATGGGGGATGGTGTGTTTAGGCAGATGAGTGTGAGTTACTGTAAGCCTCATATACACTACCCTTTTGAAACCGTGTCGAGATCGCTCCGAGCAAGGTAACCGAGATAACTGTTGAGTGTAAATGGCACGCATAACTGCAATGACCGGACCATGCCAGACACAACCGAACCGCGCTAAACTGATACTAGTTCATCAGTAGTGTTTGGCGCGGTTCAGTTCTGGCTCAGTTCTCAGATAACAAAGAGTGCGTGAGCAGACAGTGTCACTTCCTTAAAGTCAGCCTCCGTAATCATGACATTTCAGACATTCATTAAAATACTAGTTTCCCTACCTTGCCACATGATTTCCAGCACTATGATGAACCTCAACGTCTGTCATTGTTTCCTGTGTCTGTAAGCCCTGATTAAACTATCGTTTGTCGTATCCACTTCCCAAAAGCTGACCCTGTCAAGTAAATTCACCAAAGGCTGCCTTATTTACCTTACTCTCCACAAACAATGAAATATCACAATAAAAACAAAACATAACTTCCTGAATGTTACGGGCGCCGCCATGTTGGTTTGCATACTTACCTCTAGAGAGCAGTAGTACCGTAGATTATCACAAGAAGGCGAGGTGTAAATGGTCGTAAGGAACCAAGCTCGACATGGTTTTCAGAGGGTAGAGTAAATGGAGCTATAGACTCACATACCCTCACAAAGCCTTTTAGGCATAGAACCAAAGATTTAATTTCAGTCCTACCACTGAATTTTATGGAGGGGGTATATAAGTAAAGGCGGTTTAGAAATGCATGCATTACTTTGCATTATTCAACCACAGAAATTCTCAGTTAAACACTTAAAATTTATAGTCTGTTAAATACTCTAATCTCTCTCTGCATCACTGACATTGGCTTTTTTCCCCCGTAACCAATGGGCTGTTGCTTCTGTTGATTTTACCTTCAGTTTCTTCGCTCATTTTGCAAAGGCCTCTTGGTTTCCCCCGGGCCTTTGCTGTCGCTAATAGGATAATGGTTGCCATGTTATGCACACTTAAAACCCACAGAGCAGCGCTGAGGGCTGCTTGTGTGTGACTCGTGTGTGAATGTTTATGGGGGTGCCTGTGTTCTCTGTCAGGCTCTGAAATTGTCTTCAGAGGAATTACAGAGTAGGTTCATTTGAATTTTTTACTTGTCAAAAGAAAGTCCAGAAGAGATCTTTCTTTATGTTGTCATTAGACTGCAATGCAGAATGATTTATGAGCGACAGAAATACAGTATATCAGTGTTTTCTTTATCTTTTTACAAGGAGCTGTGCAGACAGCCACAGAATAACTGCATGAACCTTTTCCAGTTGCTGATAAGACTTTGTAAGTCATATTAATACTACCTCGAAGCAGTTTTATTCCTGTTTGTTTTCAGATACATCCCTCTCTTTAGTTGCCTTTTATGGATAGTGTCTCTGCCTTTGCAATTGAGTTGAAATTAATTACCGTAATCTTCTAATCTGAATGAAAAAAAAGAAAACTGAAATGAAAAAGTTTGCAAACTTCAATCACAAATTGACATACACAGTATTTCAGCACTGTGATTAGCTGCGGTTTCATTGCCCCCCAAAATTTGCAAGTTATTACCAAATTGATAAAGGAAAAATGGCAAAAAAAATAAATAAATAAATGTAATTTTTCAAGTAAAAAAATGCACTAGCATTGGGTAACTTTTTGGCTACCTAATGCAATGGTAACGCTTTTTTTTTGCATCACACGAGTCACACGATCAATAGGCGGCCTTTACTAAAGGCAGAAAGAAGACAATGATAGGAAGTAGTCGGAGACATTTTTTTTCTTTATTAGTTATCGTGTGAACAAATGTATTCATATGTGATTTTAGTTGCATGTTTTATTATGGAAACACCACAACTGCAAAACTGTGTTTTTTCGGCATTAGCATAATTTCTACAAAGTTGGAGCACAATTGAAATGGAATTGCAGCTTTCTCTATTTTTAAAGTCTACCTCACCCTGATTGTTTCTTGACAAATTTTCAAAAGTGCAATTAAAGTGGTCCCTGCCATGAAACACTGAGGGGCATGGCACAGGATACAAGATGACTCACTAGATGTGGGTCTGAGTGATATGTTTTTATTCCTGAGCATTGGGCTTGGGTCATGAATACCTCTAAAACTTATATAACTGTGTACCAGCATGAACCACTATGATAATTCAACTGCAATAGCAACCATTTAATAAATGACTTTGCCAGCAATGAGAATGTTTCGATGCTAACAGTGCAAAACTAGAAAATCTCACTTGGAATTTCAAAAAATTTAAAGTAACATTAAAATTGCACCCAATTATACAGTTTAAATAAAAAAAAGGCAGGTTTTGGGGTGAAATACACTCATCTGCTACTCAGCAGTACACCTTTCAAGTACTAGACTGGACCACCTTTTGCTTTCAGAACTGCCCTAGTACTTCGAGATGATCCTGCATAGATGCAACAAGGTTCTGAAAACAGTTGTCAGAGAGTTGGGTCCATATTTTAATGATAGCATCACACTGATGCTGCAAATTTGTTGGCGGTGCACCCATGATGCGAATCTCCTGTGACTCCACATCCCAAAGGTGCTCAATGCAATCTGGTGACTATTGAGGCAATTTGAGTACAGTGAACTCATTGATATGTTCAAAAACCAGTCTGATATGATTTGCACTTTATGACATGGCACATTATCCTGCTGCAAGTATCCATCAGAACATGGATACACTGTGGTCATAAAGGGATGGACATGGTCAATGACCATACCGAGGCAGGCTGTGACATTGTCATGATGCTCAATTAGTACTATGGGGCCGAAAGTTTGACAAAAAAATATTCCCAAATGCATTACATCATCACCACCAGCCTGAACTGTTGGTACAAGGCAGGAGGGATCCACCCTTTCCATGTTGTTGATGCCAAATTCTGACCCCACCACGCAAATGTAGCAGCAGAAATCGAGACTCATCACACCGGGCAATGATTTTTCCAATCTTCTATTGTCCAATTTTGGTGAGTCTGTGTAGTAGCCTCGGTTTCCTGTAATTAGCTGGCAGGAGAGGCACTGTGGTCTTCTGCTGCAGGAGCCCATCCGCATCAACGTTTGATGTGCTGCGCATTTAGAGATACTCTCCTGCACCTCGGCTGTAAGGAGTGGTTATTTAAGTTACTGTTGCCTTTCTATCATCTCGAACCAATATGGACGTTCTCCTCAGACCTCAAGCATCAACCAGTCCAGCCACAGAACTGCCTCTCACTGGATAATTTATCTTTTTCAGATCATTCACTCTAAACAAAAGAGACGGTTGTGTTTAAAAAATTCTGGTAGATCAGCAGGTTCTGAAATACTCCGACCGATCTATCTGGCACAAACAACGTTCAAAGCCACATTCCAAGTCACTTAAATAACCTTCGTTCCAAATTCTGATGCTTGGTTTGAACTGCAGAAGATCGTCTTAACCACGCCTGCATGCCTAAATGCATTGAGTTGTTGTAATGTGATTAGCTATTTGCACAAACAAGCAGGTGTACTTAATAAAGGGGCTGCTTGTGTGTTAACCTTGAGCTATGTCTACCCAACAAGTAGGAAAGTTGGTCATGTCAGAGAGGCATATTGCTTCCTTTCTTTGGGAAAAGCTTGTTTGAAAACCTAATTTGCTTTTCTGACTCCCAGGATCTGACACTCAAGTTCTTTCTTTTATCATGTCCCATAAGCTAAAATTGAATCTTTTACTGGCTGACACTCATGGATTGGATGTCTGTAAACTGCTCGACATGCACAGCAAATATGAAGACGCTGCACATGCCTCGATTATAGGAGGTGGAGAGACATTAAACCTCTTTAATAATGAGATGTGGATATCTGAGCCTCATGCTGTAAACGGTTATTTCACAGCTGAGGTTGTTCAGCAGGTTGCATTCATTCCTCATTAGCTCATTACAGCCTCTGACAGCGATAAATTGTCTTTCTCACTCCTCTGGATCTTTTCCAGCCAAACTTTCTGCTCATCAAACTGACCGGTTGAACTCCGGACACCATGAGATGGCCTGGCAGGGTGCTCTGCTTGGGTCAAAAACTGCCGGATGTTCCCCGTTCTGTTTCTGCCTGTACAGACAGGCATTCTCACACACACACGCACACACACTGCCTCCTGCTTTGAATTTGTTGTGCTTATTTAGCATGCCTACCTCAGGGTGTTTGAAAGCAGCAGCGTGACAATGTCTTTAACAGATCTGCATGTCTAACTCCTACCAGAGACCCATTTTCATTTCACCTGGTCTTTGTCTGAAACAGCAAATTATTTATAATCATAGTTAACATCCATGATACAATACACAAAATACCGTAGCAGTACCTTGTTAAAATAGTTATACACCTTGGATATTCTCATGTCAACAATGAATTGCGGAGGGTGTTTATGTGAAAGACAAACACTGAGCTGTCCATAGATGGTTTGATAGCTGGGTTTCAAAATTGTTTATGAGAAATGAAAAGGTTTGGTTTGCCCTGGCAGCGCTGTGTAGCTCAGACACACTGACTCATTCACATTGGCCAGAGAGCATGTTCACCTTGAAATAGAAATGTTTGACACACTGTTATTGCAGTTAAGAAGTTTTAGAGATATATTGTCCAGCTTTATGTTTTGATCAAAGTTATTTTCTCTGCATGCATCTATTAAAACCCAAAGTTGGTTGAGGCAAAATGTTCTTTACTCAAAGCCAGTTTCTGCTGAAGGTTTCTTCCAGTTAAAGAAGAATTTTACTTTCTGTTATTGCTACATGCTCATTCAGTAAAAGAAATTGCTCCAAAATCAACAATGTAATAAACTAAATTGTATCGAATTCCTTAACGCAGTTAGGTCTGAAGTACCTGGTCCTCTTGAAGACAAGGTCAAACTTTGATCTAAATCATTCCACCATAACTCTGGCTGAATGTTTGGGTCATAGTCCTGCGGGAAGATGAACCTCCATGCAGTTCCCAAGTCTTTAGCAGTCTTTAACACTTCCAGGATTAGTCTGCGTTTAGCACCACTCATCTTCAATTGCAGCCTTCATCAGCTCTGATTAGCTTCCCTGCTTCACTGGAGAAATCTAATCCCTCAACTTGGTTCTTGGGTGTTTAGGGTGTTGGTTTTCTGCTATGCATAGTGTTTGTATACAAGTCAGAAAGTTAAATTGTAGCCCCCCTTTATTGGATTAGTGATATGAAAAATAACTTTTTCTATCCCCACTCCTGCATAAACAGCCAGACTTAGGAGTGCAGGATGAACTGTTGTCCTGTAGACAGGTTCTCACACCTAAGCTGTCGTTCTCTGCAGCTCCTCCAGAGTTACCTTGGGCTCTCTTGGCTAATTCTCTGGCTAAAGGGCTGGTTATACTCCTGCAGCAGTGTGTCACAGTGAGCTTGACGCAGACATTTTTGATTTATGCTCAATATTGAAGCGTGGTCTGTGCTATACGCTGTGGTTCTAGATACAACAGAGGGGGTGAGCTTAGTCTGACAATGGAAAAGAGCGGGGATCCAAGTGGAAAAAAGGGTCCCAGCGTTCTTGGGCACCTCCATCTTCTAGCTGGTCAAACTTCACGAGTTGTTTTACGCAATTTCGGTCATAAAAACAAAACAAGCAGGCCGCCTGTCTGCGGCACTGTCTGCAATCAGTTACAATTTGGGAGAGGTGCAGCGGAGTGTCTGCAGAGGGGGAGGGGACGGCTTTTTGTTCACTACGACACCTACGCATAGAACCTGGTTCTGAAGTATAAATCAGCCTTAATGCCACCCTTTTCTCATTGTTGGAGTGGACAGGCCATGAGATTGAGCTTTCACATGATGATATGAACACTGCTCTGTGAGATGCGTAAAGTTTTGGATACTGTTTAGAATCTAATACTGCTTTAAATCTCTCTATAACTTTCTCCCTGACTGTTCTTCTGTATTGCTTTGTATTCATGAAGCTAATTGATCTCCAATGTTCTCAACCAAAACAGTGAAGATTTCACAGAAGAGTTTTATAGTGAGAAAATGTTATATAAAGGTGGATTTGATTGATTTATTAAGTGTATGGTTTTAATAGTCTGTATTTCGGCATATCAAAGTAATGGGGAACAGTGCTGACACACTGCATTTTCATTCCTAGTAATAAGATCTGTCACGTTTCTCTCATTTCACAGTTGTGCACTACCGGTACTTTGTGCAAACACAATTTCTTTGTATTTTATTCAAGTACGTACATCGAGGTTGTGTTTGTAGCATAAAAAAATGGGAAAAGATTAATGAATATGTTAACTTATGAACTTTATGAGGCAACAATAAAAAAAAACTAACTTACTAGAATGTAACATGATACATGTCTGATGAATGGCTCAGCTGAAGAGATCAATTAGTCAAATCTGTGTCTAGGTTCCAAGTTAAACAGTGACTTCATCTGGGAGCTCATTTTAATAGCGCTTGTTCCCCTTACTCCTTCCAATCTAGTACAAATCTCTTAGAGTATTTAATGTGGTGTTGTTGATAATATGATTTCAAGGTTAGTGTGTTGTATTTTTACCTCTTCTGTCTGCAGGAGCAAGCATTCTTGCCGTATTATGTTTCTCCACACGCCCTGCCTGTTATGTGTGCGTATATGTCAACATGTGTCAGTGTATACATGCTGGCATGCGAATGGGCATTTTGTCCGTGTGTTACTGGCCCATTTGCAGGTGAGATAATGTGCGCACGTGCCTGAAAGGCAGCTAAAATATGAACCGTGTTTTTATATCTCTGATCTCTTTTTGACCAAGCAGCAGATTGGAAATGAGTTTGAATTAAAAGACTGGTGGATATTCTCCCTGTTGGCAAGAAACCTGAGAAGATCCAAGAATGTAAAGGGAGGAACAACACCCATAACACTTTATAAGCTTCAGTAATGTCCTAAACAGACTACAACAACCGCACTAGCAGCTTGGATGGCTGAGTAAAGTTTATTACATTTACTCCAGTCTATACTTAGGTACAGGGCTGAAAATGTTGCCAGTGTTTCAAGTATTTTCATTTATTTCTTTTTACACTTCCACTCCTTTCACCACAACTCGTTTCCACTTAATTAAATGGTTAGAAGTTTTTCATAGTACAGAAAGCTCAAATAAAACTAAACTATAATGACATTTAGTAAAGCTGCTTTTCGCAGCATGTTTCCTTTTGACTGATCTTGTTTCAAATAAGTCTTTGCCTCCTCTGCCGCGATAATTTGATGAAATATTCTGAAAAGTCAATGTTTTTTTTTCATTTCAAAAAGTTTATTTCAAACCTGCACACATTTTACAATACATATAATGACAAACAATACATATGCATGGCTTGAAAAGGGGATGGAAGAAGCAAAAGCTTATACATGTCCAATCCCCCTCCCCCC
This sequence comes from Cyprinodon tularosa, assembly GCF_016077235.1. Lineage (NCBI taxonomy): Eukaryota > Metazoa > Chordata > Actinopteri > Cyprinodontiformes > Cyprinodontidae > Cyprinodon > Cyprinodon tularosa. The sequence goes on from NW_024038168.1 coordinate 1,402,616, forward strand.
TCCCCATGTCTCGATACATTTAGCTAGTTTTCCTGACAGTTTGATCTGGTTTATTTGGGTTTTCCCTTTGAGGAGTGTTTTGGATAAAATCATTTATAAACCAGAATATTTTTTTCTTTATATGTGGGAAATGGTTCAATTTCTTTTACAGTTTTGGCTAAATCACTTCTCAGAGTGGTTCCTTCTGAAATATAAAATCCTATTTCTAATATTAGTTGAGGACTATTTCAGTTTTTGTTAGCTGATAATCACTAATAATTACTTGAATTATTTCAGCTCTACTTTTCAGTGCACTTGATAAAAAACAAAACAAAAAAACAACAACAAATGTAGCCAAAGTAGAAGGAAACAGACACCGACATTTTTCATGTCTGTTTTTACCAAATCCTTCATTGTATCTTATCTCACTTGTATGCAGTTGGGTGCTACACAATGTATTGTATTGCCATGTAATGGCAGGACAAGAAAGCAAGGTTTACAAAGTATGTTTCTCTTTTAGAGAAAGTCTGTGCCAACTTTGGACATGTAGACCCTAAAACAGGCATGCCCTGTGTTGATCCTGTAGGGCCACTGTTCTGCAGCTTTTAGACGCTTCACTGCTCGAGCACAGCTAATTTCATTAATAGCTGATAAACAGGTTTTCGCTGAATGCAATGATCAGAGTCAGCTGTGCTAAAGCAGGGAAACCTCCAAAAGCTGCAGGAAAGAGGCCCTGCCCTAAAGCTTTTCAACCGCCTCTCCTTGTAGAATAGGTTTAGCTCAGTCAGACAAGCAAGAGAACATCTGTGAACATCAATAATTAAATCTTGCCATGGATTCTAACACTTTTTTAGACCCCTTCACTGTAGCTCTGGTTGTACGTTTAGAGTTGCTGCCCTGCTGGAAGGGAAACCTCACCAGTATTTTGCAGCCTATAACAGTTTTTTCACTAGGATTGCCTATGGCTATCCCCTTCCATCTTCCCATCAACTCTAACCAGCAATATGAGAACAATAGAAAGAGAAAACATCTGTAAAAAGCTGTTTTCTTACACCCAAAACAACAATATTGACCTCTGGGAAACATTCAAAAGCCCAAACAGATGTGTTGTTCGAGCACTAAACATAGTTTTTATTTCATTATCCTAATGTTCTCATTATCCTAATAAATATGCTATTTTTAACAACATTGTAAAATTTTAAATATTGTCAATTATAAAAGCCTCATGAGGCTAAAGATGGAACTCTATAAATACAGTATTTTCAAGACAGAAAAGAATAACAATAATTTTTACCTTGATCTTTTTACCTGCCATAGTTGTTTAGAGTTTTTAAATGGGTACCGGGCTTCTTGTTTTTCACAAAATTAAGTGTGCTGTTGTCAAGGTAGCCCTAGATCGGGTTTTGGCGTCTAATATAAGTCCAATTGAATAAAGTGGAAAAATTTAAGAATCATGGTACAGGGAGTTAAATGCAATGCCCTTATAGGAGGATGTTTAGTTCTAACAGAGCAGAGCACCTTGTTCCACACGATTTCCCGTCAGAGATTGCTTTAGGTAAACAGGAAAAAATAACATTTGATGGTTTTTCTCTCAAACAAGTTTTCATTAAAAAAAATTTTATAAACTGCCAGACTAATACATGTCCTTCACCAGACAGATTCCTCTTATTTGCCTTACAGTCCCTTTCTAAATGCATTCTAAGTCTTTCTATAGGATAAGCTGCCTGTAAAAGTGGGTCAGGCCAGCCTCCCTTCAAACAAGCTGACATTAAAGTTTACACATTGATTCTTCTCACCCACATTAACCTTTTTGAAGAATTTATTTAAATCTGTATCATATGACAAATGCAAGAGACGCGTTTGAAGTGTTCAGCTTGTCAGGCATCAGAACGAAAGCGAGGGTTAATAATACGCTGGAATGTGGAAATGCAATTCGGCAGAAGACATTCATTCTGCACCTGGAAGACGTTACTTATACAACCTTCGCACCTGCACGCCCCAGACTTGTTTTGTGTGTGCTGGAAGGATAGATGAGGCAAGGAAGAAAGCAGCAACTAAGAGAAGGAAGTAAACAGAACATGTTCGCCTTGAATTTCTGTTCAGGTGGATAAAGGAGGTTTCTCCAGCTCTATCCGTGAACTCTTCTTTATCTTTGATGCTTTTAAATAAATCATGCTTGCCCTTGTCTTCTTCACTGCCCTTTATTTACTTACCATTGTGTTCACAGGTCAAGAATAAAAAAGATTTGACAACTGCTTTATTTTGTTTATATTATCAATGATAAATGAAGCTTTGCCTCCCTGAACTGTGTTGGTGTGAGGGTGTTCTTCTAGAAAAGTGTAATCCAGTTGCTTTAAGTGAATTAGATTGTTCTAAAGTCATCTGAGTCGTTCTGAAAGCTCAGCTGCCATACAGCAAAAGTGGGAAAAAAGCCATCATTACATCATTTATCTTTAAACACGTGCAGTTAGACGTAATTATCTCTATTGCAGAGCCCATCAAGAGAGGCCGGTAAAGTTCATCTGTGTCAATACATTTGTGTGTGTGTGTGTGTGTGTGTGTGTGTTCACCCGCACATGTGCTGCTGAGCCTGGAGACTGCTGGAAAATTGAGATGATATTGTTCCAAGTATTTTTCTTGGGCTGAAATTGCAGCATTTTTTTTTTTGTCAAACACACACAACAGATGTTATTGTGTGGGCTGCTGCCTTGTTTTTACAGCTTTGAAACAGTCGTAACCCCCCCTCCGATGATTCACCCGCTGCCCTGTCGTGTTCAGCTTTGGACCAGAACCTCATGTATGTCATTTAACTGATCTACATAATAGGTTGTTGGCTGGATTATCTGCTCGGGGGTTTATTTGATATTTGTTCTAGGGGGAGTGGCGGCCTAGCCTCTGAGCAAGACCCTTAACCCCTGATTGCTCCCTGGGCGCCCCACGATGGCAGCCCACTGCTCCCCGAGGGGATTGGTTAAATGCAGAGGTAAATTTCTCCAATGTGAGATCAAAAAATGAAGTTATTATTAATAATTATATAATTCTTAAAGGGATAGTTCACGGTTTATAAGCAGATAATCTCTGATCTGAACTTTTCTAGTGAAATTGGTCCAAGGCTAAAGGTTTTTAAAGAAGGACGATGACCAAAGCGGACTTTGACTCTCTTAAAATAAATTCTGTCTCCAAAATGCTGCAGGATATTATATAATAATATGATAATGTGTTTATTACTTGTAAACACTTAGAGTATTTCAAGTCATCTTATCTGCCCTATATAAAATGAAATCCATAAATAGAGAACAATGTTTTATATGTACATATTTTGCACAGGAAGATGATTGCTGGTGCTCTGTCTACAGTAGGGAAGATATTAAATTCTTCACAGAGACTCCTTCAACAGGTGGAGCACAGTGCTAGTTAAGCTTTTATTCTGACCTCCTCAATGTAGCTTAGTAAAATGTCTACTTTGGGGGGGTTGCTTTAGCACTATCAGTTTGAAAGGAACTTGTGTTTATTGTTTAGATTTAAAACCAACAGAAATGGGAAGGTTAAATCGTCTCAATAAAACAAAACAAATTGCACACCTAGCTTTACTCATAAGTTGTGTTTGGATCAATGAAAAGGAAAACAAACCTGTTTTTAATAAGCTTAGAAACACTCAACGCAGGAAGCCAGGACTCTGCAAACACATTTATTCGGTTTAGGATGTGTGAAAAGCCTGATATTGTGTTTTTATTTTAATGGCAGTGGAACCTCACACAGAGAGATTTTAAACATATAGTAGAGTGGAGGATATTTTTTTTTTCTGGATGGATCGTCAAAATAAGTGGTCCACCCAATTGTGAATCATTCTGGTGATATGTTTACGTAAAGCGGTCCTATGTGCTCGTCCCCATTTTCATTAACTGGTGCTACGTCTGGCATAGTGGAAAAATTGCAAATCTTCTTTTGGAAAGTAAGCTTGTAGGAGCGATGCTAACAGCAACTTTTAGACTGAGCGTGCACGAGGAGAAATAGGCTTGTGCATGCTCTCGCACACATTTAGTAGGCATTCCTTCTCTTCTCGGGAGCGGGTAAAGGGTTGTGCATGTACCTTTTTTTTTTTAAAAAGTGGAGTCTTAACAAATTGGTGAAAATCCTCCACTATACCTTTAATAAGCAAAGCTGTTAAAGCTAGGAGCGATGCAAACATCAACTGTATGAACAGAGCGTGCACGAGGAGAAATGGGCTCTTGCATGCTCTTGCATGAAACCATGGTTTAAAAAAAAATTCTGAAGTTTGTTACACATTACATAGGTGTATGAAATTTCTAATTCAAATCATGCTTCACCGTGATTGTTTCAAAACATTGCTAAGTAGAAATAATGCAAAACTTTTACCTAAATAACTATTTGGGGTTGGATATATCCCCCATATTTGGTTTGGTCCAGATCAGCAGATATATAAGAAAATTAGAGCCTAACATTTGGCCGTGGTGTGATATCTAATTATGCCACTACAGCTAAAAAAGTTTGGCTAAAGATCTCAGTACTGGAGACCAAATAGCAAAAACTTGTCTTCTGACAGTCGGCACTATTTGATAAAGAGGTCAGATTTGGACCTTTCAAAGTCAATTTTTGGACTTCTTAGGATATGTCTGGATTTATTTGAGAACAGATCCAAAACAAGTGATGGAGAAATTAGTTCCTCTGTGTTGCTTTCTTTGTGTTCAAATCCAATTCAAGATGGCCGACTTCCTGTTTGTTGTGACCTATGGGGGTAAGAGAGGTTTGATTTCATACCTGTCCCACATAATAAAGCAAACGAGAAGGGTGTTTTTCTATTGCACTTTAAAAACTTGGATTTAGCACAAAACGGCATATATGCTACATTTAAAGAGTTTACATAGTCCTCAAAAAATCGACTTCTTAAAGACCTTTTTAGAGCTGACACTTATTTGACCATAAAATGTTTTCTGCCTATAGTCTGGTGTAGAAATATGACTTAAAAAATATTAAATATTAGGATTAGGTTCAGGAATTTTGAAATATTTGCTTACTAATTCAGTCAAAGACCTGTTTTAATTCCCTTCCTTATTCCTAATGTAGGTCCAAATAGGAACTCGAGGACAGCTGTGTCTTTTTTGGATTATACTTGCTATATTTCCTGGTGTTCTTTTATGTGGGACTTCTCCAGACAAAAGTTTAACTCAAATTGACTCCAAATAGCTGGTGAACAGTGAGTAACCATGCTTTATTGTAAATCTATCAAAGTTTAATAGAAGCTATTAAGAGGAGCTGCAGTGGTTCCTTGGAGAATGACAGACATGTTGTTCAATAGACAAAATTGAGTGAAAAAATAAGGTTGCAACATAGTCAACAGATGGACAAGCTGGTTCTTGAATAAAACAGCTCAGTTGGAGCTGCTGGTTCAGGGGCCCTGTGAAGCACAGGTGTTACCTTCAGTCCTGAGAGACTAAAACAAAAAGAAAACAAAAATGTGACCCTGTGACACGCAAACAAAAACAAACCATGAGCTGCTCACCGCCGGTGGCCACGGTTATTCTTCCATCTTTTCTTCCTCAGCATTTTTTTTTTTATGCGGCCTCAAAGCCAACAGGGTGGTGTGAAGACTGGATGGAGGAAGAGTGAACAGGAGATGTTGTGACGTGTGTGGTGAGTGAGGGGACGTGTGATGTGGACATTCCTTTTCCTGAGCCTGTGGGGCTGTTTTTTAACCTCACTGGGTCAGATGTTTTGAGTAGCGAGCTCACCCCTCCACCCCAGGCTCACCTGTTGAGCCCTGACAACCGAACAAATAGCTTCCATTGCTGCTTGTTCTGACCTCTGACCTCAGAGGCTTTGAGCTGCCCTGCAGAGGGGGGCAGCTTGACACACCTTCCTGGTTCAGTAACATCTTTCCCCCCCGGAGCAGCTAAAGCGCTTAGCTGTTTAACACCTGTGACAACCCCCCCGCCCCCCACAGCTCAAACCCAAATTCTTTCATCTTCAACATACCCTCACATAATGTACAAGTATTTATCATGGATTGCTGTTTGGACGCCTGAATGCGAAATAAATTATTTATATATTTTTTTTGACTGAAGGATGGACACAGCCTTATATTATTTATTGCATCCAAAAGAAAACAGAAATCAAACCCATTTATGTTGTTATAGCGGGTTTCTACGTTTTTCTAACCTACCTCCCACCTTTCTCACAAATCAGACATTTTAAGACAAGAGGTCTTCTTGTGGGGCTGTTTTATAGTCTTGGTTGTACACATCTAGACTTCCTGTCTGTATTTATGTTTTGCTATGTTAACAAGCACAAGATTTAGTGTATTTTATTGATATATAGTCAATACACATACATAAGATTTTATAACTGGTGAATGAAAGAATTTTTTTACACAACTAAAAATATATTTGTGGCCTGTACTTTTATTTCATCCAGGATTCCCTTCTATTTAATGGTATCCATCTAATAATCTGGGATATGGTCTGTTTAGAGCGATCTCTAAAAGGTTTGCATGCGTTAAAACAAGTATAAACTTGTCTGCTCTTGCAATGAGCAGACAATTTACCACATATTTTATATTTTTAGGTTTTTATACTGTTATTTGTAGCTCTTTGAGGTATCCATTTGAAGTGATCATAATTCTTATGAAATAATAGCGATTATATTGTAATATTCTTTTTTTTCAAGTTTTTAAAGCACTAATGGCTCATTTTTATGGACAGTAGGCTGACAGGAAAGGGGGAGAGACATCCTGTAAAATTTATTTTAAAACTGCTGGACTTCTTCTATCTACTGGCATTTCTTGAACCACTGTAATAATACTGAGATAAAGTCTTCTAAAACTTCTGATTGCAAATTCTTGGACTGGATTCTACTAAGTTAAGGATGTAAATTTAATGCACCTGTCATTTCTTTAGTATCATTAGTTAAAAAAGGTATGCAAACCTTTCAATTTCCTAGTGTTGTAGTCAAGACCTCACCAAGTAAGTAATGTAACATGAAATGTCTTGGCCTTTTCTTGGTACTACTTGGTCTCGGTTGGTGTGGTCTTGACTACAACACTACAATTTCCAATTTTGCACAGCTTTATGCATTCTTTCGCATTAAATTACAATAAAAAACACCAACCTATCTCGGTGCTGTGGGTTGTGGGTAAGGAATAGCAAAGGACAGACAATACCATGTTCAAACAAAAGTGCAGCTTTATTTTTCTTTTCTCTCGCTTTCCAGCCAGAACACCTGCACACCTACTTAACCAGCAGAGAGTACCTTCCTCTGGTTAATATAACAGATAAAGAAATAAGAGTTCCTGCAACTAAGGAATCTAATCTTACACTGTGTTGAAGTTTGTGGTTGTAATAAAACGTAAAAAAGTCAGAAATTAATGAGTAATTTGGCAAAAAGCTGCAAGACAACGAACAGGGCATTGCTGTATGGAGTGAACAAAAACTGTGCGAGAGTAATAAAACATCTTTCGACTCCTCTTTAAGATTGAGTAACTACAGTGGAACTGTTGGCCCTATGAGTCAGGCTCGCAGCATACCACTTAAAGCACGTAACTCGTCGTATCAAGCAGATTCAGATGCAGCTCGATGCTGCAATCCAAGACTGCACTGCCAAAAGTTCCGACAAACAACAGCAGCACCTGCCTGAAATCTGGGACTCAGTGGAGAGTAATACCTTGGCTAGAGTGTGAATATATGTGTGTGTGCTCGTGAGCGAGCGTGTGTGTTGTCCTTCCAGGGGTAATCATGATGAAACAGGACCAGTATTAGGTCATCAGCTCCACTGGCGTCTTTACAGCTGCTGGGCTTGGCTGTGGAGACATGTCCACATATGGAGGTTCTTGTGCGTGCTCTAAAAATATTTCACATTAACAGCTCTTCGCTGAAAGCTGAAAATTAGAGTTTTGCAGATGGACCGGAGGTTTATTAAACTATCGGGACCAGATGCTACTCTGATGTGATTCCACTGCAGCACCATGCAGTACGGAAAAATTAAAAGATAATCATGCTCACTTTTCTGATTTTGTTTACAAAGTCCTACAAATACCAACAATGGCTGTATGATATCAAGATTTATCACAATCTTGGCTCTTAGGAAAATAGCAGAATTATCTACCTGGTTTGCATATTTGATTAACGTTGGTACAAATTTCACCCTTAAATTTAGGTAATTTTTATTGTATTAATTGTAAATGAATCTGCAGCAAAGATATCCCACCATGTTGCAATCATTACTTGTGTTTTTAATTTCCTTGATTTTTATTGTTTTTGTATTTTTTGTTATGTCTTTGTTGACTATGGGGCTGTTATTTGTATTATTCTTGTTGAAAGAAACTCAAAATTGACATCAGAATTGAAACAGGACATGTTAAGACTGTTTTTTGTTATTACATTATATATGAGCAGATTTGCGGACGTAAAGAGGAAACAGTCTCAAACTGTTAATTGTTAATTGGGTCCTATTTATAAAAGTTTACATTATACTATGTTTTATACCATATGAACTTTATATCAATTTCATCTTAAAGTTTCAATACAGTAATATGATACCATTAATCCAACCAGAAGATTTACATAGTTTGCTCTTTTTTTATTAAGTTTTTTTTAATGAAGTCCAGTTTTAGTGGTTAAATGTTAAAGAGAGACTTGTTTCATGCACTATACCATACTAATATAAATACTGAGATGTAAACAACGTATAAATGCTTGCTCATGGTGCAGCAACAGTAGTAATAGTAGTAGTAGTAGTAGCAGTAGTGTTGTTATTACACTGAGTTTATTTACTTAGAAAAAGCTAGGTAACATTTTTCCACATTGAAATTCTTTTTTAACTTTCATTCAATGAATTCTAAGTTGACTTTACTTACTAAGAAGACTTGATTTATTCTGCTAAATTTCTCTTATCAACAAAAGATGTACTTTTGTATAGAGGCCCGGCGATATACAGCCATGCAAATAAGGAGAATCTAGAGAAGCCCAGTAACCTAATAGTCATGTATTTGGACTGTGGGAGGAAGGCAGAATAACAAGAGAGAACCCATATATGCACAGGGAGAACATGCAAACTTCATGCAGAAAAACCCTGGACTGGGAATCGAACCCAAAATCTTCTTGCTGAAAACAACAGTGCTTCAAACTGCTCCACTGTGCATTTCCGACCTAAACAGGGTCAGGCAAGGAAAAAGGCACCATGTTTACTCCTAATATCCAATTACATATTATATCTGTGCAGTGGTGTCAAAAGTACACACATTTTTTACTTAAGTATAAGTATAGATACTGCAGTTTAAAAACACTCTGGTAAAAGTTGAAGTATCAACTTGACCTCTTTACTAAAGTAAATGTAAAAAAGTATGTGCTCCTAAAACTACTTAAAGTATAAAGTGTAACCTTAAAAAAATAGTATAAAGTGTAACCTTAAATAAAACAGCCAGATACAATTTTTAGACTATTTCGAAAAATTATTTGAGATAGGGCCAAGGATGCGGGAGGTCTTGTTGGTCTCTGTCTCCCGATATGCTCTTGCCTGTGTCCGACCTTTCAGACATTTTAACATCTTTTTTCTGAATCCTACATTGTAGCATGGCATAGACAATTTATGTTTGCAGTTTGAAGAACACCTGCTGCTTCCGATGATTTCCTTTAGCTAACCAATGAGTGTTTGACTTATATGACTCATCCAATTACACTAGTTTTCACTAGATGTGGATGGAGCCAATGATCTGCATTGGATGGCAATAAATATTTATAAACATTAAACAGAAGCCAAGAGTAATGAGTAACATTTGAAAAAAAAAATGTAAGGAATAGAAAGTGTGAAAATGTAATGAGTGGAAGTCAGAAGTAGGAAGAAAAATAAGTAATTTAGTAAAATAAACTCTGCCTATGTGAAGTTGGGAACTTATGTAAATTGTGTTGTTTATATTTTGATGGATGTAGGTTTACAAATTAATGAACATATTAAATAAAAGAAGAAGTACAGGCACTTACAGCGGAATTTGCAGTAAATTTTACACAAAAACCGAAGTAATATTTACAGGAACAAAAAGTCCTTTTTTACAGTGTATTGTTAGCAGTTGGAGTAGATAAAGAGGTACTTTTATATCCTAAAAGACTACATTGGTTGTTACTGCAAAAATAAAAATTTTAGACCAGATTGTTACCAGTTTTTCCAACATTTCTGAAATGTTTTTCATTTAACATTTTCAGCCCCATTCTTTTGATTGCTACTTTCACATTTACTATATCAGGGACAGTTTCCTGTGATTCCTCCTGTCACTGAATCACAATCTGTCTGCTCCTGACGTAAAACAACACAAAGATACCCACACAAACTCTATTGCCTCCCACCTCCCTTGCCAGCAATCTTCACACGTCGTCAAGTGGTGTCAGCGCCGCCCGGCTATCCCGCTGAAGATCCTTGGTGCAAGTCTGTGCTGCGATGGAGATTGTGTATTTTGAGAGTGTATTAGGAGTACAGCGGGTCAATAAATATTTGATGACAGTGCCACCTCTCCTCAGCTCTCGAGCCCAAGCTGATGATCTCCTGACCTTCAGACACCCAGTGCCGGATGAATTATTGAGAACCGAGCTGTCAGTCACGGGCGTCGGGCCAGCTCCACGTGGAATAGAGAAGGAAGGCTATCTGTGCTCAAATCTCACTCAGTTGATGATCGACACAACACCACCTGCTGATTGGGCACTTTGTCAATGAGGAAATAGAGATGCTGTATGAAGTATTTGGCTGAAGCTGCTGTGGTAGGAATAATTAGGTGTAACTGTGCCTGATATGCACTTTTTAAAACGGCTCATATACTCCTGCTCAGTTAGTGAAGAAGTCACAGCAATCAGAAAACTGTAGGTTAAATTCCAGATTTTTCCTCCAAATGTTACCTCTAATTTATTGTTTTTGATAAACCATCAGTATGTGACTATGGAATGACAGTAAAAATGTTTCTAATTGTTTTAACTTTTCAAATGAAACCCACTAAGGTGTGGGATCTCTTTATCTTTGTTGTTAAACAGTTTTTTATTGAGGAATCATACATGAAAATTGAAACATCAACAATATCACATCTGTCCTCTTTTTTTATGTGAACAAAAAACATAAAGACAATACAAAATCAAAACCAAACGAAAGTGACCTAATTAAACACGAACATTCACATATCCCCCCCCAGCCCACCCTCTCTCCCTTTCCTGGGACTTACATCTTATCACACAGAGAATCAAAGCAAATACTCTTCAAATAGAGTTATTAATATATTGCTGAAGGGGTTGCAAGGTTCTGTTGAATCACTTTAAGTTATTTGCTAATGAGAACCGTATTCTTTCCAGATCAGAGAGCCTTACCAGTTCCTCCAGCCATAATTTAACCAATGGAACCTCTGATTTTTTCCAGAACATCAACACTAGCTTTCTCCCTATGATAAAGGCATAAGATAATAGTTGTCGTTGGTATTTATTAAGTTGAGAAAACTGAACAGAAACTCCGAGCACAATCAGAAATGGGTCCAGCCTCAGCTCCATTTGAAGCATATCTGATAAGGTTTTGAATATGCCAGACCAAAATGGAGTTAATTTTGTACACAAACAGTAAAAATGAAGAAGTGTGGCTTCTTCAATATGGCATTTGTTACGCAGTGGGGATGTATTAGAGAAAATTTTATGTAACTTCACCTTGCAGTAATGAAGCCTGTGCATGATTTTAAATTTAATAAGACAATGTCTATAGAATATTTTCTAGTGCAGCCTTCCAGGGTGTCTTTATCTTTATCCCATTCACTCTGATAAGTCTCAATTAAACAGAAACTACATGTGCTTTGTTTAATCTCAGTTATGTCATTAGACAATATTATTTTTAAGGTTTGAACATCTCACATAAAGCTGTTCTTTAGCTAGTGTGTGGCACAGGTGCATGTCTACAAGACATGGCTGCTGACTTGAACTGACAGGTTTGGCAGAGAAACTATTAATCGGTAACTCTGGGGGAGCTGCAGAGATCCACCGCTCAGGTGGTAAAACTTGTTTATGTGGCAACATAGGAAAAGCCCTTTGATTTAATAAGACCAAATATATACTTTCTTGCCTGACATACAAATGCTACTTTAGAGAGAAGCTTTAGAGAGAAGCTAACAGCTCATAGCACCAGATGCATAACCCAGAGATTTAAGGGCTGATAATCAGTGGAAGAGCTAGACTTTATCTGTTGGGGGGGCATGCCATCTCAGGGGATTCACAGTTATTTGCAACTGAATTTTCTAAATCTTGAATATATTTAAGAATATATTTAAGGAGATATGATTTTTGTATTTTATATTCCATTGATTATTCCAAAAATAAAAACCAAAATCTTAAAAACAAATTGATTTATTTCAGCATATGAATCTGTTTATGAAGGGATGATTGAATATGTTGAAGAGAGGAAAAAAATGCTATACAAGTAGAGGCCATTTTCCAATTATGTATATCAAATGTTCTATTGGTTTATTCTCCTCACAGTGGTCACAGTTCCCTGTGTTATGATCTAGTATTTTTGAGTATAGAAATTAATTATTTCTATCTTAATCTTCATGTTTAAATCAAATCTTTTCATAAATTCGTCTTCCAGTTTTACTCCCTCCTGCTGTTTTTTGATCTTATGACTCCCCCCCTCTCAGCTTTTCTGCCATTCTTCCTTCAGGTGTTGATTGATGATACTTCTTATCTCTTAATTAGTGACAGCTCTTCCTGTAGCTGGGTCGATGCGTTGCATCCTTTATAATAACATAAATCCAGGGATGGAAAATATTAGTTACATTTATGACTATGACAATTTAAAAATGTTAACTAAGATCCTAAAAAAAAGGAAAAATACATGTGATTGTAAGTCATATCGGAAGAAGCTGCAAAAAGTTGATTAGGCTTTTACTCTAGAGCATGTTATCTAAAACTATTTGATATGATTTTTATTTTTTATTTATTTTTATTTAACCTTTATTTAACCAGAAAGTCCCATTGAGTTAAAGTAACTCTTCTTCCAGGGAGTCCTGGCCAAGAAGGCGGCTTAAAAAGTTACATTAACATAAAACCACAGGAGACAAGACAACCACAGCTACATATCATCTAGGCAAAATTAAACACAACACAACAAGATTGGGCATACACATACAACCAAAAAGCAAACAGCAAACAAGGCATCCAATCACAGCAAACAAGGCATCCAGATGGATAGTAGGAGTGTTGGAGTGTGTTGGATAAAGGATTGCATGAAGATCAGAATCACCAGCATAATTTCTCATAGCAAAAGGGAAGGATGCAAAGAAGAGTAAAATAATCAGCTTTAGGGAAACTTAAAGGCAGCAGCTACATATACTGTAACTCCCCCCAAAAATTATAATGTCATTTTTAAATGACGTTTAGAAAACAGGTGTTTTGAATAAGAACTATATTAATAAACTGTTTTTTTATGCTGACCTCTTTTTTCTCATAAGTGCTTCTTTAATTACTGATAAACAGTTTAAGGCCAATATCTCTTCTTGTCTTTAAAGAAATAGATTAGTCAAGTCAATTTCATTAAACTAAGTACCCTTTACTTGAAGTTCCACCCCTGTTTAAAATGAATTTTTAGTTTCTTAATCTTCAGGGGTTTTTAACTGCTTCAGGCTTTTAGGCCTCAGGCCTGTGATGAGCTACTGTTTGTCCTAGCCAGTATGGATTAATCAATGAAAGTGTGTCTATGTGTTTATAAAACAGACTCTCTCTGAGAAATTGCTCTTCATGCTTGTCTTCAGCTTTCACCACTACATAATTTTGCATGAGTGTTTGCCTGCCTAGGCTCGTGTACGTGTATCCATCTGCATTTCCTGAAACCTGTGGTCCAGGAGGCTGCCTCAGCCCAGGATAACCTTCTCACATGAAGGAGTTGCATATGATACTTCCTCAGGCCTTGCCCAAACATCACTCAATCCTTCACCCAACACTCCAGTCTGATCCTTTCTATCCCCTGTATTGCTTTTCTGCAGTCCCACACCCACCTTGCTGAAACCCTCTCTCATCTCACAGTGATGGACGTTTAGTTACCTCCCCTCCCAAATCTGCAATCCATGTCAGCTGGTACCTGGCAACAGCTGGGTTTAACTTGCAGCTGATCTCTGTCTTTGATTTGTTTGGCTCGATCTGAATGGTAAAGCTTCGAATAGAGGGTTAAAAACATCTGCATATTAACTTTTCAGAATTCCTATTACATAGCAATGAAAAACGCCTCAACCCAGATATTGTCTGAATCAGCCTGTTACGGTTACATTTTTTCTTATCAATTAAATTTAATTTAGTTCAGCTTGTCTATATAGCGTAGTTTAAACAAGACACTTTACAAACTAACTGTGGTGGAATCATACAGACAGATTCGAAATAACATCCATTCCAAAATGTCCTAGATATCAAACATGGCAGTAAGGTTCAGGTTTCTTTAATAAATTTGTTAAAAAGTTTTCTATTTAAGCTCACTGACTCACATCATTCCCTTGTATACATGAGTATATAGCAGCAGTACAGTCGGTTATATTTTGCTGTTGATTCTGCAGCATTTCCTAATACCAAACATGCACGGAGCAACAGTAGAAGGGAAAACAATAAGAAACCTCCAACAGAACCAGAATCAGTGTGAACGGCAATCTGCCACAGGTGACTGAGGGTTTGTGCAGATGGAGCAAAAACACACAAACAAATACAAAAGCACTGATCCCAGTTTACTTTCCATGTGAGAAAAATATAAAACTTTAATGGCAGTAACAGCTCCCTTGGTGGAGTGAACTAAGAGAGAAACACAGATGCGCAGATAAACACTTTTCCAGTGTAGAAAATAACAGAGAGCACATAGTAGTAAAAGCTAAGTTTATAGCTTTATCTAGGAGAGATGCAAGGTTAGCCACTGAAAGTCAGGATCGAGCTTTCATCTATAGAACAAGAACAGAATGCTGCCAGCAGCTGGAGCACAGTTGTCCCCCAGGATGGTGCCACAAAATAAACAGAACAGAAGGCTTGATGTAGCCTCTATGAAGAGAAAAGACAAAACAAAGAAAGGACACAACGATAAAAGTTGAAATAGCACCCAATAGTGCAAAACTGGAGAGCAATAGATGAATAGGAAACATTAGAGTAAGGAAAAATTGTCATTTTGTCCTCCAGCAGCCCAAGCCTATAGCAGCATAACTATAGGGGTTAGCTCAGGATAGCATAAACCGCCCTAAGTGAGCTATATCATAAATAAAAGTTTTAAGTCTAGTTTTAAATGAAGACAGGGTGTTACAGACTTAGACTGGAAGTTTTTTTTCCGAGAGAGGAGCCTGTAAACTGAGATATGCCTCCTACCGTTAGAAGCTCTAGGTACCAGTATACCCTGAGTCCAGGAATGAATGGAGCAATCTGATTTCTAGAGTATAATGAAGCTTGAAAGTTTAGGGATAATGTGGATTTAACCAGGATCAAATTCAGGGAAGTTAAAATAGGAGAAACTTCATCATCAAACTAATTCCTAAATTATGATACTAAACGAACCAGAAGTTTTTTTGTTTCTTTTAACCAGGATGAATAGTTGATGAATAGCTTGAAGGCATCAATTTTAAGATAGCAATTGATTAAAAGGTACACCTTGTGAGACAATCACAATATTATTTTAGCATTTAGTGTCATAATTAGTGTCCAAAATATGAGATCTAAGACAAATGAAAATATTCAGTTTTCTCTTCAGGAGGGGCAACAAATCAGACAATCATATTCTAACAATTAAACATAGAACCAAATCAAAGAAACATTACTTTTGAGTATTCTATTGGTTCCTTTAAGAAAAGCTTCCTCACAGCATGATGCTGCTATCACCATGGTTCACTCTAATGTTCTGGTTCATGCATGTTATAACTTTTTTATTATACCAACAACATACAGGTTAACAAACTGGTATTGTTTCAATGAGCTGTAAGTGCAACAAAACATAGGTTTCAATCTACGTGCACTGACTACATGACATTTGAATGACTCCTGATTTGCATTATTTCAATGACCTTTAAATTAGAGGAGCAACATATAACGACCTCCAACAATCTTAAAAGAAGGAAGCAGCTATTTATCCTCAAGATAATGACTTAGATCGTTATGTGAGTCATCTTGTCTGTCTTTTCTCTATAACTTCTATGCTTTGCTGACAGTATTTCAACCAGAAAGAGCAAGGACAACAGCAAGGGCCTTTCATTTTCTTTCTAAGTTTAATATTCTTCATCCAATCCAACCTCTCAAGTGTCTGATTGGTCGGTGACAGGTGACTTTGTCCTTACTGAAAGACGCAGACATATTTAAAGATGCGATTTGACACAGCATTCTTCTATATCTTAATTCAAGATTTAACTGCATGGATCTGACAACTGTTATTTGGATACATTACTCTGATCCTAATGGACCATTCTTGGCTTTTTCAGGATAATGTTTGATATCTACCATTCATGGTTTGACATTTATGTTTCAGAATGTTGGAGAAAGAGTGCCGTGTAAATGGGATTTGTCCTTAGAAGGGTGAGCATCTCCTTCAGTTGGGATCTTAAATTTACATCACTTATCAACTTTTACAGGCGAACATTCTATAGTGTCACGAAACCACTCTCGTTTTCATGATGGAGATTGCATCATAGCTATCTTGTTGCAATGAGAACAAGCGAGTGCCTGGATTATTACACCCAGCTCGCTGCGAGACAGGACGTTTGTGTGTGTGTTTTTTTTTTTTTTTTTTTCAGAGACAGTTGTTCTATTGCTGGCTTTGCTATCTCAGCTATGGGTATCAGGGGAGGCATTCAGCTCTTGGCTTGGATTCTTATGGGCTTCCTGAGTGAAAAAACAGGTTTTGCCAGGATTACTCCTTCACTTTATACTGCAATTGCTTTTCCAGTGATTGCACACTTGCAAACACTGATGCCTTTTTCATTGGAGGGAAGCTCCAACTGTTCCTATACTGTCATCACTTATAAAAAACAAAAAACAATACCCCCAAAAAATCTCCAGTTCAACAATCTCTCCTCTTTCTAGATCTCTGATACAGCATCTGGTGGAGGCTGGGGCATTTTTCATGCAGCTTTGCTATTGGCTGGGACCACAGTGTAAGGTTTCAGTAGATGTGGCTCCAAAGTCTTGAGCTATGCATTACTTTAAGTACAAAATCAGCAAAAAATAATCAGCCTTATCATTTTACCACCATCAACACCCAGCTGGTGAAATATTACTGAGTATAAATGCAGGTGCTGAATATAAATGATAGTCAAAATCCAATGTGTGTCCAGTTTCATAACCTGTGAGAATGACATATGGTGGGTATCAGTCACTTTGGCAAAGGAACATCCCTTCTCCATTTCTTGCCTGATTGTCATTTTCATATTTCTCACTCTCTACATGTCTCTTTAACACATCTTCATATCCATCACTTTCCTTTTTTTTGCTTTAGCGTTTCTCATCTGTTCTTGTCACTTAGTTGTGACACTTTTATGAAAAGCAGGGCATCAATTCGTAAAAAAATTTATTTGAATTCTATAAATCAAACTTTTCTGCCCAGCAACAGTGATGAAGTGCACGGCAGCATTTTATACCCAATAATTGTACTATCTAGACACAAGCTGTCAGTCTGGTAAAGAATCTGGTTGTTATTCGAAATTGTAAAGGTTAACTTTTTTTTTTGCATTATAAAACTCACTAAAACCTTTTTAAGTTTTAGTCAGCTAAAACCGACTAAAAATATCACATATCGTGATGACTGAAATGTGACTAAAACTAATAATAGTTTTCATCCTAAAGACTAAGACCAAATTTAAGATGGCTGTGAAAAACGACACTGCCGATTATTTTAATAATTGATTAATCCTGATTATTTTTTTCAGTCCTAACCAACACATTCTTACCTTACTTACATACATACCTATAGTAATATTTAAAGTCAAACATTCTGATTTAACTCATCCTGTAATCTACTGTAGAGGACAAAGCTCTTATTTTCCCTAATAATATAAAAAATATATTTGCCAGATTTGGCTATTTTGGAACGATGGAAATATTGCCACACTGTACCTAGTTGCAGTAAGTTTATTTGATCTAGTTTGGAAAAAAAGCTATGACTTTATTTATGAAAATAAATGTTTCTACACTACTGAAAAAAGTTATCGTTGCTGCTTTGAGTTACAAAGCAGCTTTTATTTCCAGAAACCTTGTAGACACAAAACTCTTCCCCTTTAAATCCGTAACCTCTGTGTTTTCAACACCATGAAACACAAAGGCGAAGACAAAAATGACTCTTGAGAGATTCTAATAAAGAGAACTAGAGTGCAAAAGACTTCGGGCTGCTTTGCTGGTGAACTTTTCCCCAGTTCCACCTGGCTACCACTGAGGGCTTTTCATCCATGACAGGCCCACAGGATCCGGTGCTCAGCAGAGCGAACCATCCATATGGGCCGTGCTCCTGTTTATCTGTGTTTCAGGAGAGACAGCTGTCCAGCTCATCTTCCCCTGTTGCAGCCTGCCTCATTTATAATTAACCCAAATGACCAGGTGGCTATGTCCCTCTGTTCCTGCCAAGGCATGCTTTGCTTTCACCTCTGAACTTCTATCAGACATTCCTCTACCCATGTTTAACACTCACGTCCTGCTCCCAACAGCACAGGAGCCACTTATGCATGAAAATTATACAAATGTCGATATGCTTTACAGCAGGTATTTACAGTAGAAACAAACTCACACAATGAGCTTGGTTTTATGATATTTTGTTTGCTATTTCACAGCGATATCTTTATAGAAAAATTAGCAAAGAATCTCACTTGTCTTTTAAGTAGTTGTAGACTTTTAACTAGAAAAACTGTCAGACAAAAAGAAAGACAGCAGCCGCGGTTAATCACAATAAAACAGGGGGAATGGACAGAAACTATAATTAAAGACTCCTGCATATGCAGCACACACTTTATAAAAGGTAAGTTAAGGTGAATAAGATATTGGCATACTTCTAGTTTTTGTTTAATTAGCTAGGTTTAGATAATAAGTCGCTCAACCGGAGGTAATCCTGTCAGTATCATCCACTGAGTGAGCGTGTATGGCTCCATGGTTCTGGTTTGTCTGTTAAAGTTAACATTTTAAAATAAATATCTTGGTCTTGGAAAGGTGAGGATTATATATTCAGATAAAATTGGATTTTCTATGACCAACAAACATAAAAACTGCTAAAAGTGTTGGCGTCTTCTAAAATTATTTTATAAATAGTTATAAATAGTTTATAGTTTTTAAATAGTTTATAAATAAGCAGCCAAAAGAGCAGGATTTATTATTCATTTCTGTCATCCCAGCAGCAAAATAAAACAATGAAGAGGGAACTGATTCCTGGGAGGAAAAAACAAACTAGAAAACCAAACACTCCTCTTACAAGTTGAGAAACTATGGGAGCAAGGTTTGAATTTTTCTCTATCATGTCAACATGATAAGATCTACTACTAAAGTCGTCCCATTATAAGAAAGAAGGAAGGCTCCTATTATATGTAGTGGTGGAGCAACAGATAAGGAGCAAGATTTAACTGTAGGTGCAAGAAAAAATAACTGAAAACCCAAAAAATGATACAAGAAAGCAAAGCTAAAATGCTGATACTGTAGGTTCCCCTTACAAAGGTTCTTTTGACTAAAATGTTAAACTATAGTTGCTTTTTTTTATTTAAATAAGGTTTTTTTTTTTAAAGTAGCTATGCCTCAAACATAATGAAGATACAACATCATTTCAAGCTTAAATGGTTTGCCTTTTGATGTAAAATCCTAGACAAAATAATACCCTGACAGAAACTAGGCAGAACTTTGCAGGAAAGACATTACATTAACGGGAAATATAAATCACATCACCAATTCAGAGCAATATATTTGTTTTGATGACAACTCCTGCTTTTAGACACAGAGTCTCTGGCATGCACTGGGCACAGTTGTCCTTGAAAGTTTGCCTTTTTTAAATTTGCTTTTTCAACTCCCTACAATCTCAATGATTTCCAGACATACTGGTTCAGATGGAGGCAGAAACATTTATCTCACTCTTGTTGCAGCTGTTCTTTTGGAAAATCCATCAGTGCATTTGGGGAATCAGTGTTCAGTCCTGCATCTATTGAAGCTCACACATTCTGTGTCCTTCTTTTGTCACCCTCATAATGGCGTGAAGGGGTATCAGGGGCAGAGAACCAAGGTTAGTGAACAGGGCATATCCAGTTTCTGTTGTGTAATGGCAATACCTCCAGGTTTCCTGTGCACATGTTTTGTGTAATAGTCATGTCCCAGTGATTGGGTGGGCCATTAGAGGACATGAGACAAGTGAAACTCTACCTGTCTTACTTCCTTCTGTAGCTGCTGCTTCGACTTGGAGCTGGACTTCAAAGCTGTCTCAGAAGTGTGAGTGCGAAGAGGTGGCTGCTGTTCAAACACTGGCTCTATGTTTGACTAAAGGATTAAAGCCGACTTTGACATTTCTCGTGTCACCTTGCATTATTTCAAAACCGACTTCTTCCTGAGGTCATTCATTTGGGACATTTAGATTGAACACACAGAGGCATGATGTGGCAGAATGTGACCCTACAGGTGCTGGTCATAAAATTAGAATATCATGAAAAAATAGATTGATTTCAGTAATTCCATTTAAAAAGTGAAACTTGTATATTATATTCATACATTACATACAAACTCATATATTTCAGATGTTTATTTTGTTTAATTTTGATGATTACAAATGACAACAAATGAAAATCTCAAATTCATCATATCAGAAAATTAGAATATTACTGAAGACCAATAAAAACAAAGGATTTATAGAAATGTTGGCCAACTGAAAAGTATGAACATGAAAAGTATGAGCATGTACAGCACTCAGTATTTAGTTGGGCCTCCTTTGGCCTGTATTACTGCAGCAATGCGGCGTGGCATGGAGTCGATCAGTCTGTGGCACTGCTCAGGTGTTATGATAGCCCAGGTTGCTCTAATAGTGGCTTTTAGCTCTTCTGAATTGTTGGGTCTGGTGTATTGCATCTTCTTCTTCACAATACCCCATAGATTTTCTATGGGGTTAAGGTCAGGAGAGTTTGCTGGCCAATTAAGAACAGGGATACCATGGTCCTTCAACCAGGTACTGGTAGCTTTGGCACTGTGTGCAGGTGCCAAGTCCTGTTGGAAAATGAAATCTGCATCTCCAAAAAGTTGGTCAGCTGCAGGAAGCATGAAGTGCTCTAAAACTTCCTGGTATGTGGCTGCGTTGACCCTGGACCTCAGAAAACACAATGGACCAACACCAGCAGATGACATGGCACCCCAAACCATCACTGACTGTGGAAACTTTACACTGGACTTCAAGCAACGTGGATGAAGTGCCTCTCTTCTTTTCCTCCAGACTCTGGGACCTTGATTTCCAAAGGAAATGCAAAATTTACTTTCATCAGAGAACATGACTTTGGACCACTCACCAGCAGTCCAGTCCTGTTTCTCTTTAGCCCAGGCAAGACGCTTCTGACGCTGTTTGTGGTTCAAGAGTGGCTTGACACAAGGAATGCGACAGCAGAAACCCATGTCTTTCATACGTCTGTGTGTGGTGGTTCTTGAAGCACTCACTCCAGCTGCAGTCCACTCTTTGTGAATCTCCCCCACATTTTTGAATGGGTTTTGTTTCACAATCCTCTCCAGGGTGCGGTTATCTCTCTTGCTTGTACACTTTTTTCGACCACATCTTTTCCTTCCCTTCGCCTCTCTATTAATGTGCTTGGACACTGAGCTCTGTGAACAGCCAGCCTCTTTAGCGATGACCTTTTGTGTCTTGCCCTCCTTGTGCAAGGTGTCGATGGTCGTCTTTTGGACAACTGTCAAGTCAGCAGTCTTCCCCATGATTGTGTAGCCTATAGAACTAGACTGAAAGACCATTTAAAGGCTTTTGCAGGTGGTTTGAGTTAATTAGCTGATTAGAGTGTGGCACCAGGGGCCATCAATTTTGAACCTTTTCACAATATTCTAATTTTCTGATATGATGAATTTGAGATTTTCATTTGTTGTCATTTGTAATCATCAAAATTAAACAAAATAAACATCTGAAATATATGAGTTTGTATGTAATGTATGAATATAATATACAAGTTTCACTTTTTAAATGGAATTACTGAAATCAATCTACTTTTTCATGATATTCTAATTTTATGACCAGCACCTGTATGTCCCGACACCTCTCTGGTAGCCCACCTCCCTCCTCTAGCTTTAAAATGCTGGGCAGGGGCACACTAATCTTCCCATACCCGTTTCACCGGTCTGCCTGCCCCACCCTGACCCTACCTCGCCTCTCTGTGTTTGGTTTGGCACTCGGCAGGACATCCGTCACACCACCTGCCACTTCGGCCTGCATTCGACCAGAGCCCCTAAAGCATGCTAAAGGGTGAGCCACGTGTCCACAAAACCCCCTAAATGGGTGACAATACCACTGTCCTCGCCCGTCTACATTAAGCACCAGTACAATCCCATGCCTGCCCCGAGGGGAGGGGAGGTCTACAGATGGCATTTAAAGGGTTGAAACAGGTGTTTGTTTGTTTTTTCTTAGCAGTCCCCTTTAGTTTTGCCCCAGTAAACCAACTCTGGTGAACCTAGAAAGAGACTGGCTGTATTCTAGAGGCAGAAATACATCAATGTGTGAAAGTCAAACCTTTTGTCCATTTCCACACTTTGATCATTTTCAATTTCAATATTATGTATCATGAAATACACATTTTTTTTTATTTGGGAAGAAGTGCTATAAATTCAGCCACCTAGAGTCAAATAAGATAAAATGACATTTCATTGCAATTACAGCTGAAAGATTTGGAGTTTTTTTTCTCTCTTTTATGCATATCAAATGTTTTTGTAATCATCACTAAAAAGTAGCCAACCTGGTAGAAGATACAACACAATTTTACCTTTTTGGCTTGAAATGGGTAATGTAATGGACAAATCTATCTTTTAATTTAAACCAATTTACTGTAGTACTGACCCTATGTTTGAATGGGAAGTTTGCAGTCTCTAACACAGACCTGCCTAAAGTATGTATTTGTGGGCTGCTGGTTTGCAGGTGATAGAGATATCCCTGCTCCAGCACAACTTATTCTGATGATTGTAGTTTAGCAAAAGCCTGTTAATAATCTATTAATGAAAATTAGCTGTATAGAAGCAGGGAAACCTCTAAAACCTGCAAGACAGTGATCCGAATTTGGGCATGCCTGCCTAATATGTTTTCTCCAGAATTGATTCTGCATTAATCTCCAGTCCTATTCCTATCAAATTTGACATACTTCCATGTCATTGCACTACTGCAGGATGACGCTGCCCAGACCATGATCATTGCTCAGCTTGGGGTTACTATCTCTGCAGGTCCTTTAGCGTTACCATAGGCCTCTTTCAGCTTTTTGATCCCAGCTGTCTTGGACAGGCCTGCCAGTTTATTTAGACTGTTTGTATTTGCGCCTCAGTCTTTCTAATTTCAAATTATAAAATTGTTATGGAATCTGATACTAATCTGATCTTTTCAGATGCGACCTGTGTGTGAACGGCCAGGTCGCATTCATCCGACCTGAACGCCATTAATACCCGACAAACGTCACTATTCTGCGCCTTGCAACGCAGAAACGGCAAGAAAAACAACAACCATGGCAGATGATGATGCGGGGAGCAGTATTTATTTTTAAACATATAGAAAAGATTGTGTTTTTATGGTTGGTAAAGACCACTAGATGCTCGCCGGCAATACCATCCATGTTTACTTCCGGAAAAAAAGAGCATGCTGGCCTGTGACATCATTGCATCCACTACTGCGCATGCTGGACACTTGCGTTGTATGACTGCAGTTCACACAGGAGATCACATACAAGTCGCATATATTTGGAAAAAATGAAAGGCAATGCGAAAAAATTGGATTTCACAAAAAAAAATCAGAATTGAGCATCAAGGCCTGCAGTGTGAACGTAGCCTCTGTGGCCTTCTTGTGCCTATCTCCTTTCCCCTATCTCCCTTCTAATCACTTCTATCCACACCTGCTCCATATCAGTTGATTACCCCACTCTTTGTTCTTTCTCCAATAAATACTCTCCCTGTGCAGTTTTTCAATGCTGGTTCCTTGTTGTTACTTGGCTCCTATGTGTTTTTTTCCTGGATTTTGTTTCTGTTGCTGTTTTTCTTCATCAAACCTACAAGAACTCATCTCTGCTTCCCTCATCTCTGCTTTTGGGTCTTCAACCAGCCTCCACCCTCATGCTGAAAAAATGAGAGAACTCTTTGAGATGTTTAAAGCTTAGGGTAATGTTTTAAAACCTGTACTTCATTTAAAATCACCTGAAACTTTATCTTTGACCCGTATTCAGCTTCATAATGCTGCTTATTTTCTTATCCTTTGTTTTAATTTTTTTATTTGTAAAACAAACAGAAAACTGACTTCAACATGCACATTCTGGTAATATCTTAATTCTAATCACGAACCTGATCGTGTAATATGGTCTTTCTTTCACCAAAGTATAATAAGGACTTTTTGATACTAAAAGCAACCTAAAGCAGGAGCTCAACTCAGCAGGCAGACCAGCCAACATGAGCGTCACCTCCTGACACCTGCATCAAGGCATCATTGTTCGTGCACCAGATATAGGTGCACAGGGAAGCGTCTCCACATTGACCACAACTAGGGCACAGTGAAAGGGAGAGGAGGTGCTTTTGTCCTTGGGGGTCTGTAATGGACTGATAGCATCATGCTGACCTCCCTCCTTTTCCACCTGCTACTTTTTCTTCTCTTTAGTCAGCTGGCTGTAAAAGGCCCCTTTTAGGGCTGCTGTTACTCTCAGTTTGATAAGTTGTGGGCAAAGTAGAGGAGGAGATTGTATGCTTTGATTGATACAGCAGGACAATAATGGGAGAGACACTGAAGCCTTGTTGTCACTGGAGAATGGCTGTATCTGGTTACTTTATGGGGTTTTTATTTTGTCAAATTGATGCAAGATTTTCAACAAAGCAGACTTATTTTGAATGACATAGTGAAAACTATATCCCTAAACCCGCAAGAGCAACAATACATATAACTCGTATTAAATTGGCTGTTCTTATGGGCATCTATAATGATTTCTTTTCACAGATGAAAGAAATCCAGATTTACATGGTGCTGGACCTCCCATGGAGCTGACTGGGAATCTGTACAACATGACTGCTGTCATTATACATCAGGTCCGTCTCTTTGTGTCAGAATGTCTGTCGCAGCAACCCTGAATAAAGGAGGTTGCATTATCCGTGCCTCACTGGGCCATCTGACTATTTCTCCTATCAGGCTTACAGAAAAGCGATATCCCCTCCTGTGAAAGGGTTCCTCTAAAACTCCCTTCGCCTCACTCACTTTACTCACTGCATCTTTTCTTTCCAGGCTTTTTTTCTTAATGTTGTTTGTGGCAAAGATGCACAAAGAGCAGCGAAGGTTGGCAAGGCAGGTGTCTGATTTTCATTAGAATTGCAAATTTTCAGTGAGCGGATGCCCGATCAGATAAGAGGGTGAAGAGAGATGAGAACAAAGGGGGACACCGTCAGGATTTGATTCTTTTTCTCCAACAGGTAGAGACCAGACCATCAACCCCAACAGTTATCTTAACCTCACCTATCACTTCTTCTCTCTTACCTCCTAAAGAAAGAAATGGCTTAAAACTATAGGTTAAAAACTTTAATGAAAGGAAATGTTAAGAGTATTGACATTATGTGCTAAATATATTTCCCACAATGTATAGTAACTGACACTCCAAAAATAAACCTTTTCTGACTGCCTGAGATTAAATCAGAGCAAGAGAGAAACTGTATTTATAAATTCATATAGATAAAGAAGTTAACACACACACATTTATGATTTTTTCCCCCAAGGTCTTAATGTCACAAGTATAGAGCAACAAAAAGAACTCTTAACTCCATCCCCTTGGGATGGGTCAAACAGCATCCCCTTGGGGAGCAGTGGGCTGCCATTGTGTGGCGCCCAGGCAACAGTGTGGGGGTTAAAGGTCTCTGCTCAGGATCCAGTGTGCAAAGTCTAAAAGTTCACTCTTAATGCAGACCTAACCACTAGGTCTTGCCTAAAGACCCACAGTAGCGCATTTACAGTCACCTACACATGTAGGTGTGTAGGTGACTGCTTCCTTGTGTGACACAAGAGAGAAACTTCTTAGGAAGTCTGCTTATCTCTGCATCATCATTGGCTAAAAATGCACCCTGCCTCCAGGAGCAACGTTCATCTCATCCAGCAATTATAAAATGATAAAGAGACTATTGAGAATGTGGACAAGTTCTAAGTCTTTTGGGACTAAATATCTGAATCAACAATATACGCTCAATGAAAAAGATCCTAAGTTTTAAAGACTTCTCCTGTTATCTGGTTGAAATAAAATCACAGAGTTTTAGCATCCAAACTGTGAAGCACAAAGGGTGGCAGCATCCTGTTGTTGCCGCTGCACATCTCAGGAAGTTAAAGCTTTGGCATAGTGGTGTGTAAAGTGGGGAACATTGGCAAATTCTGGTAAAATAGCACAAATAGGCTCAGGGAGATCAACATGTGTATTCTAGAGCAGCCATTGAAAGCCATAGTCACAGATAGGAGGATGTACCTGCTATCTGGTCTGATGTTTAAGGAATAGTACACCCAAAACATGATTAGCCTTCCTTTTCTACTCACCCCCATGCTGAACAACACTCTGGAGTACTTTTTTGATATCTCAAATGCATCTGGAGATCTGGGAGGCTTCTTGCTGTCTGCTGATTATTCAAATAATGGAGGTCTATGGTGCCCAAGGCAGAAAGGTCCATAAAAGTCCACAAAAAACGTGTCAATATTCCTCCATACTGCTCGTCCAATGTATTCCAAGTGTCCTGAGTGGGTAGCGTCCATAATTTACTCGAAACAAAGTCATTTAGAATGTTTTTAGAGCATAAACAGTAGTGTATAGGATTTCCTAAAAGCGCGTTCACAAGTCTACGGAAACCGCGGCAGACCAAACCAGACCAAACCAGCACATTCAGCTCGGCAAAGAACTCATGCTCTTCCTCAACACTGAAGTCCTCAGATATTTTTCTTTCGTTGTTTCTTTCTTTGCACAGGTAAACAGCACATTTCTTCTTCTACGCTTGCATTATCGGCAGAGCAGACGCTGAATGCGCACTTTCGTCTGGTTTGGTCTGCCGCGGTTTCCGTAGACTTGTGAACGCGCTTTTAGGAAATCCTATACACTACTGTTTATGCTCTAAAAACATTCTAAATGACTTCATTTCGAGTAAATTATGGACGCTAACCACTCAGGACACTTGGAATACATTGGACGAGCAGTATGGAGGAATATTGACACGTTTTTTGTGGACTTTTATGGACCTTTCTGCCTCGGGCACCATAGACCTCCATTATTTGAATGTCAGCAGACAGCAAGAAGCCTCCCAGATCTCCAGATGCATTTGAGATATCAAAAAAGTACTCCAGAGTGTTGTTCAGCATGGGGGTGAGTAGAAAATGAAGGCTAATCATGTTTTGGGTGTACTATTCCTTTAAGCTCGAGTCAGTCTGCTCAACATGACATCAATCTTTTTGAAGTGGAAGCGTTGCTGAGAGGGTAAACATATCTGCAGAAACTGCGGTGGAAAAAAATCAAAATCTAAATGAGTAATTTCTTCTTTAAATTAGTGCATTTGGTCTTCAATTGAAGAGCTAAGTGAGACAAGATGGAACAAGATAATTTACATTTAAAATAAGATTTAAACTATCTAAGTTATCTTACTTTAAGAGAAAAAATACTAATTTCATTGGCAGATCATCTTATTTACCTACTTAAATTAAGGGTAAAACCACTTAATGTAAGAAATGTTTACCTATTTCTAGATCGTTTTTGCAGAGTGTGATAAACTATGAAAGGGAAGGTTACATCATAATGGTTTTACACATCGGGGAACATCTAGCAAAAACATCGGGAAACATCGTTTTTGTGTCTCTGCTTCAACACACCTGATTCAAACAATCATGTCATTAGAAGGATTCTGCCTGCACACTAAGGAGGTAATTTAACCATTTAATTAAGGTATGTGGGTGCAGGGACGACTGCTGGAGATAGGCACCAGCACCCCTCACGACCCCACTTGGGACAAGCATGTAAGATAATGGATGGATGGATGGATGGATGGATGGATGGATGGATGGATGGATGGATGGATGGATGGATGGATGGGTGGGTGCATGGACAAAAAGTTCCAGGAACATGGGATCTTCAGGAGTTGAGGTGAGGACCCCCAATGGATGGCTCTTTAAGTCGCTGTTTATTCCTTCCCAGCTGAAAAGCAGCAAAGAGCCCCATCCTGTCAAAGCCTCAGTCTTCCACTGCGATCTCCTCAGCACGACAAACAAGACACAGGACATCAAAGACCATCCGGACTCAGGAGCTCTGTGTGCTGTCACAGTAAAGTGTGGAGTCATCCCCTTCATCCTGCTGAGATAAAACAGAACCAAGTAACGATTTGCCAGAAGTGAGTAGCTGAAGCTGAAGATAGGTGATCAAAGCTAAGCCTGCACAAGTGGAGCTTAAACTGAGAAAGGTGACACGGCCACAGGCTAATCTAATCAGCTGCTTTACAGTAAGGACAAAATGGAGCTGAGGCTGCCGAATTATCAGAAGCCTAGAGAGTCGAGACTATACAGTGTTGCCTCGTTTTCACAAATAAATACTGACAGTTTCAATCAGAATGTTTTTTTTTCCTGCAGGATTTCTGGCAATAAAACCAGTATTTTAAAAGCACACTAAAGAAAAAAAAGAGCAAAAGAATTTAGCGTATTTTATAACTTCTAATATGATGCAGTGCTCTTTATAAAGGAGGGAAAAATATTTTAAATGTGGAAAATGGATAAATTGCCTTTACATACTTGCTGGTGGAATACATCCTTTACACCTTAAGGTGTTTATTACAACTTAATTAAAATATAATTTAAGCTCTTTGATAAAGAAATTCGTACATGCAGACTTCAATCTGTTGTGGCTAAGTTTACCTGAAATGCGCGCTTTGTTTTGATATTTAACTCACAACAATTGGCTGCAGCCATTTCTGTTACGATTTAACATAATTTTAGCAGGAATTTGAATAAAAAATTGTTTCTCAAAAAGAGAAAAGAAAGAAGCTTTTCAGGGATGACTGTTAAAGGACGTCCACTCTGTTGATATATGCAATGTCCTTTGTCTCTGGAATCTTGTTTCTATGCATTTTTACCTAGATTAAATAACCGTAGTACTGAGTGCTTAATGTTATTTTTTGTTTCTGCATTTTTTATTTTATTTCTTTCCTACTTGCTTTGATTCTGCTTTATTTTCCTATATTTTAATCATGTAAAGCACTTTGCATTGTCTTTGTACTGAATTGTGCTATACAAATAAATTTGCCTTGCCTTGCCTTGCCTTGCCTTGCCTTACTGCAAGCTGAAACGGACTATCTCTGAAAGAAGTTTGACTTATTTACGGAAAAGGCTGGCTAGCTTAGCATTACGTCAAGATAAACTCCTAGGAAAGACTAGTAAAATAATTTCTCTTTGCCTTTTTCCATTCAGTGTTTTTATATACAGTGGCTGTTTTTACTCTAAGCGTTGTTAACAGCCTCGGACCGCTGAAAGAGTGGATTTGTTTTACTCCCCGGGAATTTCATCCCTGCTCTGTGCATGGTGACGCAGATCTGTTAGTGGTGGGGCAAGGAGGAGAGAGGAGGGCGAGGTGAGAAGCAAGGAAACCATCATACCCCCTCCAGAGATGGACAAACCACTATTATCCCCCCCCCCCTCTTGTTCAACTCCCACCCCACACCCCCACTCCTCCCTCTACTTCTCCAAGTGGTTGCTCATAATTGGACCTTTGTGCTGTGTGTGAATTCTTCGCCTGCACACACTTTCCCAGACTGTGTCCGGCCACCAAACAGATGGGCTCTGTATACGGAGGACACACACACACACATGCTTCCTCACTGAAAACATCCACACACACTGCAATGGTCGACGAGACATGTCACACACCCATGCCAGGCCTTCTCATGCCCCTTTAATTGAAAAAGAAATGCAGCACAATAACAAATGAGGCATGAGGAGCCCCTGGTCCTCACAAGGATGCTTTGTGCATCTTAATCTGTGAGCAAAAATGTTTAATGTGTCTTAATTTGTTTTGTTTTCAGGGAATGCTTCATTTGTGGGAAAGAGTGAGAGGTATTAAGGAAAAGGGTTTATTGTTTGGCTTTTTTCAAGCTTTGTTCACATTTTGGGCCTTACAGTGGCTTGGTGGAAAGCAATATATTGCCAAGGCAACCAAAGTCTGCAATTGTCTGTTAGTGCTTTAGAGCCTGCAGCTGCAAAGGCTCTCCTCTTGAAAGAATCTTGTTTTGACCATTGCCTTCAAGGAGGGGCTGTTTGTGGCAGGAGTGGGATCTATGAGAAAGTCTGAGTGTTGATGGGAACCTCTAGCTTAACGCCTAAAGAGAGAATTTTTACCTTCGCTACAAAAAGCAGTTATACATAACAGTTAGAAATTAACGGAATTAGACACAAAACGTATTACGTTTTGCTTTTTGACACCAAAACAACGGGATTAGTAATTACTGTAACTGCACATTTTTTGCTTCAGTCAACATTCGGTTATTGTCCTTCGCCAGACGTCCGGCAGAGAGTTTGCATTTTTGCAGACCTTCAACTAAAAACCATCAAAATTATTTGCAAGGTTGCAAGGAAGCAAAAGAGGTTAAAATAAAAGAAAAGCTAAAATGGAAAATGGGTTTGAAGGAGAACAGAAAAAGAAGGAGGGAGAAAGAGGTGCAAGGCAGAAAAGAAGGAAGGAAGGATACATTAAAAAAGGGAAAAATTATAAAGTATATTGGAATTGCAAATAGAAATGCAGACTGTTCTTCTGTTCCATAAAGTCTGACCTGATGTTGTTTTTCAAAGCTATGAACTTTTAATAAATCTCTTTTGATGAGTACAGATTTGGAATTTGGGGGAATGGCAGTGGTGCTGTGGTAAAAAGTGTGTCCCATGTGACGAGCCTTAGTCCTTGACATGGATATCGCAGCTTCAAGTCCTTAGAGTTAATCTTTGCTACATGTCTTCCCTATTTCCTGTCAGCCTACTTTTCAAATGAAGGTTAAAAGTTCCAAAAATGTATTAAGAGACAGAGCTGAGCTCTTCAACACGAGGTATCTGCTTCAAATACTTCAGTTCCTTTAGATTATTCTATAAATGTTTATAGCTCAAATAAACTAATTTATGCAAGCACATTTTAATATTCTTTTTTAATGTATCTAATTTATTAAAAACTGAGGTACATAATTTCTTCTCACCAACTCTGGTTAAAACCTCAACAAATACAATGTGATCAAATGACTTCATGTGATTTAACAGTTTTATTATGGAGGGATTTTATCTGACTATTACCCTTTCATAAAGGAAAAAAAAACATGATGAACTGTGGTTTGAATTTCCTCCAAATAATGTTGAACAGAATGGACCTCTGTTTAAACGTCTTCTGACAGAAGTCGGTCCAACAGGCGGTGCAGAGTTGGAAAGCTGCAGTGAAAGTACTGGACTATCTGTGGGAAGGGCAAGTCCAGGTGCTGCAGAGCATTATTTATTTGCTGGAGGAATCCATTCTTTTTAACTAAGCAGAATTCACAGCACAGAGGTTAATACCCCACCACACACTGGTCTGTGCTGCATTAGGGGTTAAAGAAGAAATGTTGACTACCAACGGCTCTCCTACTGTGTAATCCCTGTAACAACAACCACTTTTCATAAGAAACAAGCCATTATATTCCTCTTTTACAGTTGCAAAATGACATGTCCCCCAAAAGCAAACACTCAAAGAGACAAAACAATAAAAAAAATAAAATTGGTGAAATTGCACAGATGGCTTAGTGATGAGAAAACTATTTAAGCGGAGAAATAACTAAAGCAACACTTCTAGCAGAAATTTTTATTTTTCCCATTTTGGTGCTATTGACATAGCTGCTCCTTCGTTCCGGCCTGTCCTGTCCTTTCACAAACACACCCAGGTGCATGATGGGAGTGAGCGAGCCAGACACCCATGCCAATTCAGGCCTTTGTCAGGGCAATAGCTCAAAGGTTTTTAAACCTTTACCCCAGGTACCCATTGTATATGTGTGTATGCATGTATACACCTATGTGTATTTGTATGTTTATATATATATATATGAACACATTCAAATAGGTGTTAAATCCTCACACATAAAAAAGTGAATATATATCTATATATATATATATAGATATATATTCACTTTTTTATGTGTGAGGATTTAACACCTATTTGAATGTGTTCATCAAGATAATACCGTTTTATCTTGATATACTGTATTTTCCTGACAATAAGCCGCTACTTTTTTCCTATGCTTTGAACCATGCTTATAAGAAGATGATGCTTTTCTGTGGAAACCACCAGGGGAAAGTAGGAAATGAAAGAATAAGGGGTTAATTTTCATTAGCATAATTTAAAATATGAAAAATCATGCATCCTTCTTATTCCAAGTTTGTGGTTGTCGCTAAGAAGTTTAAAGAGTTTGTCTCCCTTCTCAGGGTTCTGTACATGTTGTTGTTTTTTTCATCCAAACTTGTTTTGCACATGTGTTCATTGTGCTTTTCATGTGGTGTTAATCCCCTTTGTTAATTTGGGTTTTCATGCCAGAAATGTGGTGTGATATTTCACCCAGAGGGGTGGGATGGGGGGGTGGAAGCTCCAGCTGCTGGATTCTACAGCTTTGAGGCACAACTGGTCTCAGCCTGCGTGCATCGATGGTGTAGGGTTGCACGTATTGTGTGGAAGATCTGCATGTTAAAGTTTATTCTTTTAAATGTGTTCATCAGATCTGTTGAGGTTGTTTGTCTATAAAGTAATGAAGAACAGGAGAAGTATCCTACAATATTTTGATCTTTGCTAGGTGGAACATACTAAGTAAATTATCATTATCTCCCAGTCTTTATAACAATAGAGAAAACAGAGTTTTAGTTCATTCAAGATCACAGCGGTGTGGGCACCTTGCAATTTGTACGCCAATCCTAAATTCTTCTGGATTCCAAGAGTCCACTGTGAGGCCATCTGCCTAACAGCTGAAGCCTGAGTCGATCTGGGCGGTGAAACAGGACAGGAATCTTCACCACATCACTCCAACTTTAGTATATTTTTTGTTGTTGTGCTAATAAATAAATTTGCAGTCTCTTATGAAAAACTAATCTATAGTCAGATCAATCCAAACTGTGTATAAAAAGAAACACTCAGCATTTTGTTGGTCGGCTCTGAGAAATCTTTATCTTTTAATTCCAGCTCTTAGTCCTTTAAAAGTGAGCGACAAATGGCTCGCCGTCCGTCATATAGCTGACATAGCATTTTTTGGGGGGGTTTCCAATCCCACAGAGCTTCTTCACACTCATTCCTATGCAGAGATTTCATGGTCATTTCTGGCCTTTGCATGGTTTATGTTAGGCTTTACGCAACAGGCATTTCAGTATCAGAAGCAAGCATGCAGCATATATACATACACCCCACTCATTCTTGCTTATACCTTAATCTAATGTTTACCCAGCTTTATGCATCACAACCAGTTTTGCTGTTTGAAATCATTGCCTTGTTTCAACTCTTTGCTTCTATCTGGGTTTCAGCCTAATAGCTGTTCATTTTTAGCAAAGACAGGGGATCGGGTCAAAACCTCCATCTTTTAGTGGATGTTCATATTTTTCTGTCATATTGTCTAATTTCTAACTTTGTTTTGTCATGTTACAGAAGTCTGTGTGAGGTGATCCCTTTATTTACATTCAGAGATAATTCACCTAATGTTGTGAATTACCTATCGAACTTATAAATTAGTAAATATCCACTTTTCTGGTAATACATACCAGATATGATACAATTCTGATAAAGCAACTGCCATCATTTCATCCTTTACTTTTTGCAAGTTTAGTTTGTTGCAGGAAGTCTGCATGCTCTTTATTTTTTGACTGAACATAGCTGAGCACATTCATTCTTTGGCAGTCATGCGCATTATGAGGGAGCTTATATCAGTTTGAAGGCGCGTGCATACATGTGCATGAGTGTAAGGAATGGAATGAACAAACATACATACAGCCGCTTGCATACTGTATGAATATATCTGTGTTTGTGCGTGCATCTGACACTCGAGCGTCAGCAGCTGGCTAACTGCTCTCACACACCAGGTGCA
The DNA here is from genome assembly GCF_016077235.1 of Cyprinodon tularosa. NCBI lineage: Eukaryota > Metazoa > Chordata > Actinopteri > Cyprinodontiformes > Cyprinodontidae > Cyprinodon > Cyprinodon tularosa. The sequence continues at coordinate 1,436,857 of NW_024038168.1, forward strand.
ACCTGTGACTTCAGGCTCTGTATCAGCACATAACGCCGCAACACGACACTGTTAAAGCTCAAAGACATACGCACATAGAGGCAAACATTTACACACAGTGTGTACACAAAAGACACGCGCATACAAGGAAGGAAAAATATGCGGCGCAGATCCGCATGCAAAACACATAATTCACTAACTGTGTGAGAGCATTGGTTTTGATCTGAGCTTTGTAGATGAAGAAAGAGACACCCTTTCCAGTCATGCAGTCCCCGTAGTTTTCATGACTGATGTGATCGGGACACACAAGTGGTAGGGGCAGGCAATAAAAGGCATTTGGTTGCCATCTGTCTCTGCGGCCTTCGTGTCAAACAGTTGGCTGTCATTCTCATACCACAGACGCACAACCAGGATAACCATTAGTCCATAAGCAGGCGCCCTTCTATAGACAAATGGTTAGAGAAATCTATGGCCATGTCTGTGGTGAGATAATGACTATAAGGCTTTGACATACATACATGTAGTTGATAAACAGGCTGAATGGAAGAGCAACCAGGGAATCCTTGTCTTCCTTTGGGGTATTTGGTTTGTTAATGTGTCAGAGAGGGATCACTCAGGGTAAGGAGTTCAACCGTTATTTTCTAACATGATACTCATGAGGAAGCTTTTCTATTTGTCATGTTTTATGTGGATCTTTGCTGATGATATTAATACTGATGATAAACTGAACATTTCCACATTTGATCAAATTGCAACCACAGGCATGAACTAGAAAAGCAGTTGGAGAGTGCAAACCTCCACCAAGTGGCTCATTGTGACTTCCACCTTAAGTGAATACCTGTATTTGCAGAATTATTTAAAAAAATCCCGGATCCAGAAGGGGATTCAGATTGGACCAAAATGTGATCATTTGTTGCCAGTCACAGTACGCACCTTCTCTGAAAACAGAAAAACAGATGCCGATTAAAACAGGCAGAGGTAATGAAGTAATTTGGGGTTTTTTGTTGTCAAATATAAACTGGTGCGTTATTGTAGAATTGAAGGGAAACTAAAGGGCTTTTCAAAAGTGTAGTGTGGGATCCTTACCCATCCATCTGATATAATCCAGTGCAAATTGTCTTTAAAAGTCACATACTTGTTTAACCAGGTCCTTCTATAATTGATCTAACAGTGGTTTTAAAATAATAATTAGAACTATGAACATCTCAAGAAGAACAATTGATTTCATTATCTAAAAAAATAAAAGAAATGGCAAACCTTAAAGCTATGAAGACATGGCCATGCACCTATCTTGGCTCAACTTTCTTGCATATTAATTCAAAAAATTATACCTTTGTGTAAAAGTGGAAGAGCCATTATTCAAAATCCATTACAACATCTATCACACTCTTTGTAAGAGTCACAGGAAAAATAAAGAAAAATTTACTTTTGTTAAATAAGATCAAAATCAAGCTTAATGATTTGGCTGCAGAATATTCTAAGTGAACCAAATCCCTACAGTAAAGCATGGTGGTGGCAGCATCATGCTCCAGTAAGGTCCTTCTTTAGGAGGGAGAGGGAAGCTGGTCAGAGTTGATGGAAGGACGGATAGAGCGAATGAGCTATGAGGCAATCCTGGGGGGTAATCTGGTAGAGGCTGCAAAAGACCTAAAAATTGGGATGAAGGTTGACCTTCCAGCAGGACAATGATCCTAAACATGCAGCGACAGCTACATTGTTACAGCTTACATCAAAACACTAAAGATCATTGGCAATAATTAAAAATGTATGCTGTAAATCTGAACTGATTGTACTTAATACGTTTACAGAGAAGAATGAGCTCATATATCTACATATGAGAGCTCGACTATGAAGGTGAATACCAACACAGATCAGACTTCTAGGTTTTAATTTTTAAGCAATTTTAAAAACCACACATTCCATATTTTTTGTTGCTTTCACATAAATTCACCAAAAGTGGAAAGAAAAGATAATAACAATAACTGCAAATACCCTTCCATCTTTGACTTTCCCTCTTTAAACCTGCCTCCATATTTACAACCTTCAGATTCATCCGTCCACCGTGTCCTTTACCTCACTTTGACCGCCAATTAATCACTTCTAGACAAGGCATTGACTTATCTCAGTTGCTAGTTAACAGTAAGTACTTTATTGAGTCTGGATAATCTGCAGAATTAATCTTTTTCTTATGAGGAAAACAGAGCGGGCGATAGGAGCACCGCTGACAGACATGCCGAGGACACAGACACCGCCAGCTCCTGACTTCCCAATCGTCTCGGGCTTCACATAAGCCAGCCGCAGGGATTTGGAGGTTATTACTGTGTGTTCCCTTTTTCTTTGACTGAGGGTTCATCTTTCCTGACCGAGGTGAGGCTGGGGTGAGAACACTGAGGAACGCCATGTTTAACACACAGTCCTGATGAAAATAATCTTTCCTGACAAACTTTGAAGTGTTGTTACCTCATTTGGTTAGGAAAAGGCAAAGGATGCTTAGTAGAGAATGATAGAATGCTAAAAAGGCAGCTACACCTCCCCTCCCCATCTCTACCCTGCACAGAAAACCCCTGCCTGTGCGGCCTGTAGTGTTTGAACAGTGAAGGTCATGGGTGACACCTGTTTCCCGTCTCATCTCCCTACATCAAGTCAGGTCGTTTGGAAGGGTGGGGGGTCCCAACCCCCGCCATGGAGAAGCACAAAACCTCCTGTGTTCATTTCCTGCCTGGAGCAATAGGGGGGGAAGCATGCAGTGGAGGGGGATAAAGCAGCTAAGGTTGTGTACCATTGGTGGGAGATGAACTTCCATGGTGAAAGCAGAGCATGCCTTTATAGACAAACAAAAGGGTCCAAAAAAAACAAAGCATTTTGCAGGGATGTAAAGTTTTGATTGAGCAGTGCTGGGTTCAAGGCAAGGCAAGGCAAATTATTTGTATAGTACAAAGACAATCCAAAGTGCTTTACATGTTTAAAACATATGAAAATAAAACACAATCAAAGCAAGTAGGAAAAAATAATAAAAAATAAAAAATGCAGAAACTCAAAATAAATGTTTTATTTCTGCAACACTTAGAAGGCAAGTGGAAGTTTCTGCTGCTCAGGCTTCTACACTTCAACTGTTTTTTTTTTGGTGCAAATACTGCAGAAAGAGTTCGCCCTCTGCTGGACAAATATGCACTGGGATTTGATTCATTTTGGAACAAACCAACATTTCTAATAAAGTCAATATGTAATAAGGTAGATTATATAGTAAATCTTAACAGAAGAAAGTGGTTTTGTTGGTCCTTTTTGAATCAACAACCTGTATGTTGCATGAGCGATTCCATGACTTTATTGTGGTTTTTAATGTAGGTGTTAAAGTCACTCTATTCATTTCTAATAAGCAGCATATATATAGAACAGCTTTGCAAAAGCTTAACATCCTCTACTCCCTTTATTATCCCTCATTTCCCGGTTGACTTCTCTGCAGCTGAGGCATAAAACTCCTCCATGTTTGGACCTGGCCTGCCCTAAGCCTTCGATCATGCATCTGTGCTGGCAGCTGTGTCCTGATCATGAAAAAAACCAGCTGTTTCTCCTCCTTTAACCTCCTTACCTCCTCCTTCTTCTTCTTACTTTCATTATTCTCTCTTCTTTTCCTGGTTCCTCCCTTTGTACCACATTTCAAAATCATACATCTCAGGAGTTGTAGCCTTCTCTAGACTGGTGAAAGATTTATTAGCTATTATAAGGACTCAGTAGGCTTTAAACTTTTTGAAACTTTTATACCATTTTCTTCTAATGGGATTTTATTTAATAGTGCAAAACAAAATAATTCCAAACTGTAAAATGGAAGCTAAAGAATAGGATTTACATAAAAAAAAAAAAATGAAACTTAAAAGATTGGCATGCGTTCGTAATCTCACTCTCTGGCTTGAACATGTGTCAGACCACATGCTGTGTTTAAATAACTTATATTATAATTTAAATAATAGCTGAAGCTTACATAGACTGGATGCAGAACATCTTTGAACATCTGCATTCCAGTCCTTCCACAGATTCTAACATGAATATGATTTGATTTAAATAACTTTACTGTCTGGCTATAGAATCTAGACTAGTTTGATGAAAAGACAGATCAAGGACCCCTATCATGTTCTGCCATGATGTTTGGTTGTACTAACACCAAATGGGGGTGTGATGTGCTGACCCCAAACAGGAGAATAATTATCAGTTCTTAATGCAAACTTGTGTACAGGTAACACATCTAGTCTAATCCTTTTCCCATATGTTACTTAGTTGCCTTTATTGTGGTGAAAACTTTCATCTGAACAGTTTTTCTGAAGGAAAACGTCCCACAGCATGATGCCGCCACTGTCATACTTAACTAAGAATGTACAGAAATACGCAAAAGTAAGAAAAATTGTAACATAACAGTCTATGGAAAAGAAAAGTAGTCTTACTGTGAGCAAAGCACCTGCTGCGGTTATTTCCAGAATCCCCTGGAATTACTTAAGGTAAACCTCAATCATGACTCCTTGTGGCTTTGTTGGTGCATCAACCCTCAACATAAATCCCTACAATCTTATAAAAAGTTCACAGAGGGGTATTTTTTACTGAGATCAAATAAGCTATTAGACATGATTCATATCTGCTGACCTGCATTTTATCTATATTTTGTGATCTGTTTAGAGGTGGTAGAATACCACCTTTCAAATATGGGAAAACATTTATCCTTTCACTTCAAAGCAGGCCTATTGCTCAAATACACAATGAAAAACATGAAAGATAAATTTTTTTCTATGATGGCATTTTTGCTGCTTTACTTCAAAAGTCAGCGTTAGGGAAACAGACAGCAGATGGCATCAGCGAGCTCAGTTCTGTTTTATCTCTGTCTCTCTTCTCAGTTCTATACAAAGTCAACACACTTAGTCCCTGTTTTTGCTGTTTTCAACTAGTGAATCAGAAATAAATAGTAAAAGAAATAAGATGATTTCCATAACAGATGTGTTTGCTCAGTTATGTATTTTGGGATAGGTGCTGCAGTTTTTCCTCTAAAATCTGACTTTCATAAACTACATTGCAGCATCGCACAAATGTAATCTAAAGGATCTGTGCACAAGTGCTGTAGTATGCTGAAGCAAATTTTTTTTTAAAGTTCTCCTCCCAGCAAATCCAGCTGTATTCAGGGAATCATGATGCAGCAGCAGCAGCCAACAGCTGTCTGGGTCTGAGGAAATTATTCAGCTAGACTGGCAACCCCACCCTCAGAGCAGATGGGGAGGTTGGCAAAGAAAGTGATCACATTTAGCAGTGTCACATAATATCTCTGGATTAAGTTTCAGCTTAATTCCTTTTTTTTTTGTAGTATTAAAACATTATTACCTTCCCTCACACTCATAAATGCTGCTCTCTAAACTAACTGAGCTTTGTTTTCATTACTTTTTATGCCTTATTCTTGCTGCAGTCAAATATGCAGCACAGGAGATCCTCTGGAAAAGCCTACAGCAGGGTGTAAAAGCTGCCTTCTCTCTAAATTTGGCTCACAAGAGGAAAGTATTGATTTTTGCCAACAAAGACCTCGTTTGTCTTCCACTTTGTGGAGTCTCGGGTGACAGAGCGCTTGCATTTTACTCCCTGTCGAGTGGCGGCCAACTTAAGGCAGAGAGACAGAGTATTAATCAGGCATCGCTCTCTCTCCTCCGCCGCCACTCAGGCAGCGTCACCCCTCTGGATGCTCCCACCAGTGGGGATTCTGCAGCCAGATCCTGGAAATGAGCCTTGAAAGTGTAATTAATGAGTGCAATGATGAGATAATTACACAGCAAAAAATTATTGATCAAGCCGGCGAACTCCTGAGTCTTAAAAATGTCTCAACTAAGAAGCCCCCCTTACCTCATGTAGGTAAGAGAAAATACGGGGAGTGAGGTAATGTTCTGCAGTGGACTCTATGCAGTTTCCTGAAATTCATGAAAATGTCACACAGTGAGAAAAGATTTTAGGCAAATATTGATTCATTGATAGATTCAATGTATTTCACATTTTGTCATGTCGTTTCAGTTTGATTCTAAAAAAACATTTAACTTATGCATCAAAGCATATTCGATATTTGAGAGCACGGTTTTCTAATTCCTTCCAAATGAAAACCTTGTTGTGCTTCTCTACTCAACCCCCTTTTACTCTGATACCTCTAAAGATGTTATAATCAGTTGCCTTATAAGGTCCCCTAATTAGTAAATAGATCCTGTTTGGAAACAAAGCTGCTCTACAAAAGGCCTTAGAGGTTGATTTGTTTTAATGTATAGATAACAAATGAAATGTCCTGATAAAACTTCATTATTGCTCTACATTTAAGCATTAAGACTCGTATGTATCTCATGAAATCTACTATCATTTATCTTAATTATTTGTCTCAAATCGATCCATGTTCACTTCATTTTTTTCTCTTATCAGCGCATCTTCTATTTGCAGGGATGGGAATTATATATCATAAAAATACAGACTTAAAAAATAAAAAAAAATAAACATATTGGAGCAATCTACTAAAAAAAAGTTAGATTCTTATCTTTTGGCAGTAGTGAAATAATTAATAAAAGTAAATAAACAAAATATAACTTTAAATCAAACTAGTTAAAGGAAATTCTTGAGGGAAAACAAGATACATTTTTTTAAAAGCATCTGAGAACTAAAGGTTTAATTTTTAAATAAGGTTTCAAGCATTATTTTGAGAAATAGTTAAAATGATCATGAAGAAAGTTCTGGAGTGTTAAAGGAAAAATGTGACACCTTTTTTCCGTCATTTCTGGCTATTTTGGAACAAGCGATCAGAGGATGCCTTACATTTTTCCTTTTCTTTTCATTTCTTTTCTTTTCTTCTCTATTTTGTCCTTTCCTTTCCTTACATTATCTTACCTTACCTTACTTTACCTTTCCTTTCCTTTTTATTACTTTCCTTTTTCTTTTCTTTCCTAACTTCCTTCCCTAAGGCTGATTGGTAGCTCTAACATGGGTGGCAGAAATGATAGGTTTATTTTCGGTACTGTGAATTGGAACAGAGCATGAAAAATTATGTCAGCCTTAATAATCATGCAGCTTTAGAGAATCACTGATCCACCTGCCTACAAATCCATAGGCAACACTGAGACTCTGCCATATGGTTTGAAGTGGCCAACGACGCCCTAGTCCATGATTACACCGTGTCATCTTTGGCATAAAACGGCTCAGAAGTTATAAAAAGGTGTAACAGATAGCCTAAGAAATTGGATGTATCAAATCAACATCTTTCCTTTCTTCCCCCCCGTCCTTCAGGGGGTTATTCCTGGGTAGCAGGGTATAATCATCTCTGACCTGCTGAATTTATTAATCTTTTTTTTAAACCAAACACAGCATTACATCTGATAATCATTCCGTAACACGTCGCCTCTCCTGTTCACTCATGGGCCAACACCTAATGAATACTCACACAGTCGCAGGACTTCTCGGGGCTCAATTTTCTATTCCATCTCTGAGTATTGAACATCAAATGCTGTGCCGGGTCCTTGTGTGGGATTAAAGGGCTTGTTCCTTCCTAATGGGCCCTTGACCTTCGCTGCTGCCTGACAGGGTCTGCGGCGTTCCCTCTTTTTTCTGCCGTGACGTCCGCCGCTTGGGCTCCGGTGATGCAGATTTCTTGTCACAACATCAAACGGGCGAGCTGATCAAAGGTCAGCCCTCCTTTCTGTAGGTGTTTGATATCAAATTTTCTATTTCATCTTCAGCTGTCAAGGGCTGTTAGAGTTGAAGAGCAAAGGATGGAGGGAGAGAGGAGAAGAGGTAGTCAAAGCTGGAAAAAAACACAAAGAAACGTGGAAAAACAAGTTTAAAAGATAGTCTGCAAAGCTCAGAGGAGCTTTTGTGATTTACATACAGATGTTTGCATCTCCTCTAAATCCACAAAGCTTTTCCCATTTCTATTCTGTAGGTGTAACATTGTTACAGGCAGCATGAACAAATCTCTCCTCTAATATTGCTGTATATAAATACGTAGATTTATGTTAATATATCAGGTCAGTTTTTCCTCTTTGGTGGTTTTTCTTTTTTTTGCACACATCATTAGCCATTGAAAATTGCCAAGGAAATAGAGAACGAAGGATGTCGAAATCAATGCATCATTTCGATTAATTAGGCCATGATTTGCTGAAGCGCCTCAGAAATAAAAACCAATCTGAAAGCTGGAATTAGGATTCTGCGGGTGGCAGTTGCTGCTGTGCAACATCCTGATATGTGGAACAATTCTGGTCCAAAAAGAAGCACATCTTTTCCTCCATCAGGTGGCCAGATAATGCACCCTTTTTTGTTTTTGCACTTTTTGGTGTTTGCCAGCTGTCCAATTACAGCCACCTTATCTTCTAAACTCTTTCTTTTAGAGAGGCAGGTCGCTAAATTAGTCTAGGCTCTTGTCAAAATGAGCCCTCCTCAAACAAAAAAAAAAAAAAAAACACAAATACAGGTATCTTAAATTACCAGTCAACTCTCACTGCATCACTATACCATCAATATATATAAGATCTAAAAGCAAATCTTATTTCATCCACAGTTGAACAGGTGGAGGAATGAAAACCCACAGAATCGTAATCAGTCGTAGTCAGTTGATCAAAAACACAGAACGACATGAACCTCAGGACTACAGAGAGCTTAGCTGTTTCTGACTCTTGGAAGGTGTTTGTCTTGTCCAACTCACAAAAAAGAAACCCATCAAACACAAGCAGCTGATGCAGATGAACATTTTGACGGACAGATTTTTGACACTTTTAATTTCAAGAGAATCTGACCTGGCATACACATTATTAATCATTTTTGCATATGTAACAAAAGGTTTTGTAAAAAGTACAATCATCATTATTTTAAACACACCCTCCCTTGTGCTAAAAGGTGGTGTTGGCACCATCATCATGTTGGGATCCTTTTCCTTTGCAGGGATAGGGAAGCTGATGAGTAAAGCTAAATCTGGAGCACTAGTTGGAGGAAAACCTATTTGAGGCTTAAAAAAAAGACCAAAGGCTGGGACAGAGGTTCATTTTGCAGCAGGACAACCACTCTCACACATTCCAGAGCTACAACCCAATGTGCAACATATCTTAAACGTATTGTGGAGGATTTCTGCAGTTTTTAAAAAAGAGCCGTCTCTCTGCTTTCAAAACAAAAATACACATGCACAATCCTGTACCTATTACAGCAAATGCATGCGAGAGCGTGCACAAGCCCATTTCTCCTCATGCACACACTGTTTAAAAGTTATTGTTTGCATCGCTCCTACAAACTTACTTTCCAAAGAAGATTTGTAATGTTTCCACTATGTCAGACTCACCACAGGTAAGTGAAAATAAGGATGTAAACATATCACCAGAATGACTGACCACTTATTTTGATGATCCACCCGGGAAAAAAACATCCTCAACTATACCTTTAAACACTTGATGTGTTTATTCTCTTTTTACCTGCATCTTTTTCTCACATTAATTTATACAAATACTCACAAAATATTAACAGATGAAATCATGTTTTTTTTCCCGTCTTGATCAAACCAAACAATAAAGTAATATAAAACCATATCTGCACCTATCCACTGTCAGATTGATCAGGCTTTACATACAAAACAAATATCTGTTTTTTTTGTTTTTTTTTTAGAAGCATCAGTAAAGCATCTCTGATGAAGCTTTGGGTTTATGCTGCAGTTCTGATTCCTACTGGTAGATGGCAATCTTGCACTTTCATTAAAGTATGCGTTGTTCAGCTTCTGATGGGTTCAGGTATTTCCAAATAATTGGTTGTTGCAAGCATTTCTCTCAGTAATTGTTCAATTTAAGCCAATCAGAAGGCATTTTTAGCAAATTTACTGTTATAGGAAAGCACAAATGAGGAAAATTCTTGTAGTTGTGGAGGCTGGAAATTAGTCTTGGAAGGAAGTAAGACTTTATCAATGATTTAAAAACAAGAGATTCTGCATATCAAGGCTGGCAGTATAAATTAAGTTGTTTTTTTTTATGTATTGCTGATTATTGTGAATCATTGTTCCATTCAGTTTAACATTTTCTCCTAAAAGATACAAAAATTTTCTGTATTTCTCTTTGCTGTAATCTACCTTCATTACAAACCTAAAGGAAAGATTTGTCTCATACATAAAAGAAAAGCCTGGACACTGGGAGGTGTTGATAGAGCTCAGAATAAAATGCAGATTTTATCCAAAATAAAAGAGCGTTTGAAATATTCACATAGCCTCTGAAAGCAGAGTTATCCCAAAGCACAAGAGAACGAAGCAGCTGTTTAGGGGGGGGGGGGGGGGGGGGGGGGGGGGGGGGGGGGGGGGCACTAAACGGATGGGCCAAAGCATTGAATGAGAGAGACAAAAAAATTGCCTTACTAGTTGATTTAAACCCTTTGGATGTTTTCTTTTCTTTTTCTTATTTCAATAACAATATTCTCTTAAAATTATGGGTATTTTAAATAAGAGATCATAACAAATCAGTGAATTATTGTAGAGTGGAAGTAAATTAGGAATTCTGGATTTATATTTGCATTTGCCGATTGATTGGAGAAGATTTTCGCCCAGGATACTTTGACAAGAAAAGCTCCCCCACTGCATGATGCTGCCACTAGCATGTTTCACTGTAGGGTTGGTGTTTTCAGGGTGAATTGCTTGGCTATTTGTGCCTATGCACAAAAACAGGCAATAAAATAAATAATGGTACTCTCATATCAGTCTGGAACAATTCATTGGATTAATCGTGATTAATCTATTATTAAAATGCGTGTCAAATAATTCAGTAATGGATGAATCATTAACTGGAGTATAGAGACTGTAAAACATGTCTTTAGCTAACAAAGCAACGCACTATGAGCAGTCATTATACCAAAATAAATCAATATTTTGCATTTAAGGTAAAATGTCAATGTGCTCTATCCAGAACTCCACAAGTTAACAACTTTTAGCTTCACTCGGTTTATTTCTGTAAAAAATCTTCTTTAATGACTGAATTAATTAATTGGAAAAATAATCAATAGATTGAATGGATTTGCAAAATAATCATTTGTTGCAGCCCTAGTCTTATCTGTACAGAGAGACAGATTTAAAATGGACTCAGCTTCTCAGCCAACTGTTATTCACCCAGCCACATAAACAACATTAATAACACCAATCTAGGGCTAACATGGACAGGTTTGAAACTGGAATCAAATCACAACTTTTCCAAAAGCAGAGCAACAGATATTCCTGCATATTCCCTCTACCATCCCATGCATTATACAGCGCTTGATTAACATGCTAATGATGGATCTTTTTAACTAAATATAAGTGTTTCTACAGCGACTCCCTTTGCCTTCCCCCTTTATTTAAAGGGCACTGTTGTTTTTACTGTTTCATTATATCTGTCGTATTGTAATACACTTTATCCCAGTTCCTATTTAAATGCAAAATGATGAGACAGGTTAATGTAGCTGTTCATTCAAAACACTATAGATATAAAAAGGCTGTAAAATTGCTATTTCTCTATTTTTCAGTTTGTTTTTCATGCTATATTTACCACAGATCCCTGCTGTCAAATTGCACAAACGGTACTTGTTTTGTTGCCATTTGTTTTGTTTTGTCTTTTATTTCTGTTATTAGTCTGAGAACTAACGCATTTCCACCATTGCTTCCTATAAATGTGGAAATCCTCCACTGCAATGTGGAACACCTTTTACTTATAGAGATTTAAAATTTTGTCGCACAACTTTACCAACTTCCAAGGTCCGTCCATCCATCCATCCATCCATCCATCCATCCATCCATCCATCCATCCATCCATCCATCCATCCATCCATCCATCCATCCATCCATCCATCCATCCATCCATCCATCCATCCATCCATCCATCCATCCATCCATCCATCCATCCATCCATTTTCCGTCACGCTTTATCCCAGCTGTGGTCCACAAACTTAATTAGCAGATCAACACATGGGTCTGCTAATAAAATGTATACTAAATACTTAAGGTGTTGCTGAAGCTTTCCCTTCACATTTTTGTACACTTGTATATTCTATAATAAAAGCCTTCAACAACCTCTGTGTTAAAGGTGAATTTAGAAGAATACAGAAAGGCTCTTAAAGTAAATGTTATATGGAAGTTGAACGGTTGTCTGTGGACAGAGATTAGCTGCATGGGGGGCAACTGGTCTCTGTTAGATACAAATGAAGGCACAGCCATTATCTCCAATCTCATGAATAGTCTTTACTTATAACTGAAAGAGGCTTTTTCAGAGAACCTTCCTTAATTGCCTGCAAAGCTAAACCTAACTTGTTCATTTGTGAAGAGAAGAAAAGGGGAGGGCTGACTTTCCTTTGGTTCTTGTTCTTGTTTTTTGCTCCTGAAATCTCCACCTGTGGAGAGATTGTGAAAGAGCGCAAGAGGGAACAGAATAAAAATGGAGTTGGAGAAGTTGCTTGGCATATACGAATAAAGAACAGGGTCCAAAATGCCTCCAGACTGCACAAGAAAAAAACAAAACATCCTCCTTTCTTTATGATCATCACTTATATATACAATGCAATGAAGGTTCTTGACAAAGCATGTAATTTTAGAGCTACTCTGTGTTTAAAACCCATCTAATATGTGGCGACAAGTGGTGTGAAAATAATTAAATGGTGTTTAGTGTAAAAGACAAATTCTAGATCCCATCTCTTCTTTATCCCCAAGAACAACAAAACAACCAATATATAGAAGCAATTTCCCATCAGCCACGGCCTTTATAGGACTGACCAAGGCCAACAGTAGTAAACTGATATTTCCAGTCTTACTGCTGCAGACTGTTTCCAGCTGCACCCCACCCTACAACTCGTCAACCTCCGCTCCTTCTTTGCACCTCAGGTCAGTAACTTTGACTCACTAACTACCCTCATTAGTATTCTGGAAAGCTCCGTGGCAGTCGACCAGCTTCTGTGTGAGCTGGAAATGAAGGTGGAAAGAATGGACACTGGACTCCAAGAACAAAACTGCCATTCAAAACGGTTTGCCCTTGTTGTTACATGACAAAAAGTAAATAAATTAATAAATACCTCAAACTTCAGTCTATATATCTGAGCGTTACTTTGGTAGACTAACTTTCTGCATCATTTTAAAAGAAAAAATAAATAGATAATTGCACATGGTTTGCATTATAACCACATACCCTCCACAATGGGAAGATTTGTAGAACCCCCATTTATTTTGCTGCAGTTATAGCTGGGGGTATTTTAGCTACTTGCTCACCCTCTCTTTTCAACTCCTCATGCCCAGTGGGATTGGATAGAGAACATCTCTGGACATGAGTTTTCAAATCTCCCCATATGTTCCAAATAAAAATAATGACTGCGCTTTGACCTTTTTCTTCTGTTAATATTATGCTCTGATGATTGATCTTAACCTTCTGTTCTAGCTCTAATGGAAAGTTAAGGGTTGTTTGGAAGGTGAAGCCTTTCCTGTTTTTTAAGTTTCTTGTAACAGGTTGTTTCAGTGCTGCCCTACATTTAGCCCCATTTTTATCTTTTATCAGAGCTGACCTGCTGAAAAAAGTATCTTGGAAAATGAGGCGGCCACTGCCATGTATCAACGTCTGTATTTGGGTGATTTAAAGTATTAGCTTTTTTCACCCAATATCGACATGGAAAGAGATGGAGAAAATGGTAGTTATTAGAGATTTGACTTGATTAAATAAGGTAGTCTTTGGCACTCAGACCAAAAAAGACATCAATGCAGAATACAGCTCTGCGTTAGAGAAGTGTATTACCCAGGATTCTGAGAATGGTGGGAGTCCAGTGAGATGAGGATGTCCCGGGACGGTGATTGGCTTAAGGATAGTCTGCAGCAGAGGCCCTTGATAAGGAGATTGTTGCAGGTGGGAGCCTTCCAAACAGAATTTGTCATACATTTCACATGCCGGCACATGTATTCCTGGGATTTATTTGTTGAAGGTGGCAGCACACAAAAACACACCACATACTTTAGGATTTTCTTTCCTAATAAAAAGAAAAAAAATGTGAAATCATATATGATTTTTTTCCCCCACCTCACAATCATTTGCTTGTTCCTGATAGTCTTTTGCAAAAGATTGAAGGTAAAAAAAAAAGTTAAGTCTAGAGAACATAGTCAGAGCAGGATTACCACAAGAAGATATTTTAGTGAAGTAATAAAAAAGTTATGCAAACACTGTGTGCAATCTTAGCATGCCTCCCACTTCCAGTGTAATCACCAGGAGCCCATGACAGAAATACAGGTTTGTCTAAAGATCACTCCATTTAGGCCATTTGCAGCTCATGATAATCCTAACTGCATTTCAAGAATCATTTAAATTCTTTAGCATAATAAGCTAAAGCAGACAGACTTTAATTAATAAAGAAGATTTCTAGTCATAAATATATTGCCTATGCTTGTTATTTATTTATTTTAACAGGATATTAAGCATAGAAAGAAATATGTAGTGACTTTTTACCCAGACTTGGGCACAAACACCATTAAACTTTGAATAAATCAAAGGGTTTTCATTTTTTTACTGGAATTAGACTTAAAACATCTTGTAGAAATAGAAAATCATGAACCGAAAAATTATGGAAACTTTACACCGGATACTGTTTATCTGACCTACAGTAAATACCTGTTTTGTTTTTTTGTTTGTTTGCTCTGTTTCCTTAAATATTGCATGTTTATCTCATCTTAAAAAAAAATAGTAGAACTCGCCATGAATTATTTACTGTGTTTAATTAGAGAGTACTTTAAACTTGTACATGACATTAGAAACAGGAGGTTTTTCCTGCAGTGCAAAATATTTGGACACTCCTACATTTATATTAAATAAAAAAAAAAACAAGAGAGTTATCCGCAGATTTATCTGAATATGGAGACAATAGAAGTGTGGCCGATGCTCTCATCAGATCTAATCTTGCTTTGAGTCATTTGTTTGGGGCCAAACATTTTTTCTGCCTACTTTTTATTGATTGATTTTTCTTCTTCAGCTTTTAACCCCCATATGTTAGCCCCTCTAGTTTGCTGGCTGATTGATTTTTTAACAAACAGACCCCAGAGGGTGAGGGTTAATGGGGTTTTATGCAAAGTACTTTTATCTTTCACTGGTTACCCTATTGGCTCTGTCCATTCAACATTTTTATTTATTTTATAAACTAATAGGGTTAAAATTTCATCAGAGACATCATAAGGTTCTCTGATGACACTGTGATTGTATCTCTGCTTATAGTGGGGACCAGATGACTCCAAAGCACTTTACAAACATCATTGTGTCAGTCACACACAATGATGGCCAAATTGTAGCCACAGCTGCTCTGGGGCACACTGACATAAGGATGCCATACACAGTTAGACTGCATGAAGGACACAATGACTGAGATTGAATTTGAACCAACAACTCTCCAGTTGCTAGACAAATGCCTGCATCCTATGCTACTTTAGACCCAAATAGCAGTTAATGTATACTGAAGGAGCATCAAATCTGATGCTTTTCCATGAGTCTGAGCTGGTATTCATACAGTATTTAGCCACATATAACACCTTAACACTCCTAAAAATGATGCAAACAGCCTCAGTTAGATTTAAAGTGCACCTCCATTTAAAGTGCACCTGAGGGCTGTAAGGTGGTGTACTGTTGCCTTGCAGCAAGAAGGTTCTGGGTTCAATCTTCACCCGGGGCTCTTTTTGCATGGAGTTTGCATGTTCTCCAGAGCGAGCGTGGGTTCTCTCCAGGTACTCCTGCTTCCTCCCACAGTCCAAAATCATGACTGTTAGGTTAACTGGCTTCTCTAAATTTTCCTTCAGTGTCAGTGTGGGTGTGAATGGTTGTGTGTTTGTGTAAATATCTGTGTTGCCCTGCAACACACTAGCAACCTGTCCATAGACTGCTGGAGATAGGCACCGGCCCCGCTGCAACCCTGACGGAATAAGTGGGAGAAGATGAATGGATGGATGGTGAGCGAATGAATAATCAAAAAGAAAAAATGGGATGGGTTAGTCTTGTCCAAGAGTCGAACTGTGACGAGTTGTTTTCACTTACTGCTCCGAAGTGTTTCAAATTTTGTCAAAAATGGACTCCTTCACAACAAAAACTGTATTTCTAATTCCCACTTCACAGAAAAAAAACGACTTTTGATATTGTAGAAAGGACCCACAGTACTCAATGCTAAAACATGACTGTGAGAAGTATCCAATACTTCCCCAATGAATAACATAAGATTTACACTGACTGTTTATCTCAATTAAAAAAAAAATATGGCAACATTTTATAGATTTCCTTTAATCTGTCCCCAAGTGAATTTTAAACATAATTTTAAAGCCTGTATCTTTGACTCTGCAGAGTTACTTGACTTGTTTTATTTTGCTTTATTTTGTTTACTCTTGAGCCTAATTCCATTCTGTAAATCATATCTAATGTAGATGCTCAATAAAAATGTTCTAGCAAAAGAAAAAAAGCTAAGTACTTTCATTACAAAGTAATGAATATATTTGTGAGGTGGAAAGGTGTTTGATAAATTGCCACTTTAATTTGCTAAACTTGGGATTCCTTTAGTGCAGCTATAACCACAATGATAACACCTTAATAATAGTTGCATCAGTAACAGATTTGAAGCAGACATTGCATGAGGGCTGGGTTATGAGGTATTTTTAATACATTTTTTTGGAGGGTGTAAAAAAATTAGATCTGGAGCTGTCATCTTAACATGATGGAGGAGTTTGAGTGTCCCAAATCCTAAGAGCTATGCTATTAGGGGCTTTGAGGCTCCTCCAATGGTCACCAATGGTAGATGTTCTCAGTGAGGAGCCATACAAGGTGCAGACTAAAAAGGTGTTCCCTCACCCAGATGTAGCAGGGTCTGGAGCCAGACCTGGAGATGGGACACGCTGGCGAACACAATGGTAGCCGGTCTTTCACTCATGATGCCTGGCTGGGGACAGCCCTTAAAGTAAACATGGGTCCCCCTTTCCCCTAGGCCCACAACCTGTGGGAAGGGACAAAGGAATCTGGTGCAACGTGGATAGCAGCTGCGTACAAGGACCTTGGTTGTCCCATCCTAGGGTACAGAAACTGGCTCTCGGGACATGGAATGTCATCTAGAGGTTCCAGCTAAAAAAAAGTTGGACTCGCCAAAATGCATAGCACTGTCTCTGGAACCAGCCTTCTTGAGAGGGATTGGATACTCTTACTCTCAGTAGTAGTATACCCTTGATCTCAGTAGTTGGAATTGAACAGCAGTGGGCTGTTGCTCCTAATCTTGGTGCCTCTATGTTGGAGTTCACCCTGGTGAACGAGGGCATAGCCTCCCTCTGCCAACGTGTGTGTATGTGCTGGGATAAGTTCTGACTGTTGTTTGTGCTTATGCAACGAACAGCAGATCAGATTACCCACCCTATTTTTACTCCTTGGAGGAGGAATTGGAGATCCCCCCTCTTAGGCACACCCTTGTTCTGTTGGGGGACTTCAACACTCACATAGGCAATGACAGTGAGACTTTGAGGGTTGTGGTTAGGAGGAACGGCCCAGCTGAACTGAACCAAGTGGTGTTATGTTTATGAACTTCTGTGCTTGCCATGGATAGTCCATAACAAAAACCATGTTCAAGCATATCCACATGTGTTCTTGGCACCAGCACACCATAGGCTGTAGTTCAATGATGGACTTAGTTGTTGTATTATCTGATCTGCGGCTGCATGTCTTGGACACTCTGATGAAGAAAGGGGTTGGAACTGTCTACCGACCACAACCTGGTGGTAAGTTGGCTTCCATGGTGGGGTAAGATGCCAGCGAGACCTTGCAAGCCTAAATATATTGTGAGTGTCTGCGGTGAACGTCAAGCAGAGTCTCCCCTGAGACCATGCTTTAACTCCCACCTCTGTGAGAACTTCAAGGATGTTCCAGTGGAGCTTGGGGACATTGAATCCAAGTGGGCCATGTTTCCCACCTAAATTTTTACTAAGTAGCCAGCGTTCCCTCTCTGTATGATTGTTCAAGCTTGACCCTGCTTTTACCTTCTGGATTGCTCTGCTCTGCCTTGCCCATTGACTGAGCTCACTTCGGCCTATGTTTTCTGGAAATGTACCCTGCTTCTGTTCCCTTGTTTCTGTCTCCTGCTAAAATCCCTGTATTGGGATGAATTTCCTGACTCTGAACCTTGCCTGACTCTGTGGTTATGGTTAGTGGATCTCCATCCTGTTTATCACATCTCTTTGTGTGTCTCTGACCCTGATTCTGCCCCCAGACCTTTGAGCTCTGCCAGCCCCTTGTTTAAACCTATCAGGCCTTCCCCCCATGGATTTCTGGACAGATCTGGGTAAAAGTCCACACCTGTAAAAACCCAGTTTTCTACATAACTTTTAAGGAACCAAAGCATTTGGATTTTAAATGCTCCTGGATTCAGAAGGTCCATGGCCTTCTGTCTTAACCTAAAGATTCTCAGAATCGCCTGTCCAGCCACTAATCTGCTCTCTCCCATCCAGTGGTTCCAGCTACATTGGTTAAACCTGCTCCTGAATTATCTGCAGCATTCCTATAATAAACCTATTAACCACTCCCTGTTGTTTCTGGTTGTGTTTGGGTCCACAGTCTGATACCTTACAATTACAGCAACTAAGAAAATTTTAGATACGAAAATTAGGTCTATAATTGATCAAATCGTGTGAATTGAAAGATTTCTTAAGTAAAGGCTTAATTACAGCCCCCTTAAAGCAGTATTTCTCCCTTTATTAGGGATAGATTAATCATATCTAAGATGGAAGTGCAAATCAGAGAAGCTATTTCCTAAAAATAACATAATTATTGGATCTAACACCCAAGTTGAAGTCTTAGATATGATAAACTCAGTAAGCTGTGCAGGAATATGAGTATGCATGGTTTTATACATCTGACTTTCACTGTGTGCTGAAAGTTTCAAAATGTCTTGCTACCACAAATTTTTATTATAAAACTGCAAACTCTTTTATGTGTGAGGCCCCAGGACTCTGACCATCGCTCTGTGCTGAAGGATTGCATTACCTGTTTTCAGCACAATTTTTTTAAAGATTAATTGAAAAAGAAGAAAAAAATGATGTAAACTGAATTTGTAAAAAAAAACTTATACCATGACGTCCACTTATTATAATAATAACAATGATAATGGAACTTTATTGATCTCACATTGGAGAATTTATCTCTGCATTTAACCCATCCCCTTGGGGAGCAGTGGGCTGCCATTGTGGAGCGCCCTGGGGAGCAGTGTGGGGTATAGGGTCTTGCTCATGGAGCCAGAGTGGCAGTCTATGGGAGTGTGGCTCGAACTCATAACCTCAGGATTCCAAGTTCTATGCCCTAACCACCAGGCCATCACTCCCCCCATTTTATCTGAAACATGCCGAGTCTTCTTAGAGAAAAGTTTTATTCCCGTCATTTATTCCTCTTTCATTTATTTAGAGAACGTAAAGGAAACATCAGTTCTAACAAGCCCAGAATAAGCAGCAATGCAAAGACCTTGAGCAAAACTAAAGAGATGCATTTTCTACAAAGCCAGGCTAAAGTAACCCTTGCTGAACCAAACTGTCTTCTCATCCATAATTACAGGTGTCAGTTATCTGCTTCTTTTACTGCAATGTCAGCATCCTTAATAGGATCGGCCCAGATAGAGATTGCAGCAGCATATTTTTGTATCAAATAAATGTTGGGGGTAGTTTTTGATTAATCATTGCATCTATATTTTGCTTTGCTAGCTGCAAAACAATTGATCAATTAGAGACATATAAAGTAGATTCTAATCTGTATCTTTCATCAAACCATGAAAATGTTCATGGTTTTGATGAAACCATGATTAATTAAATAATAAAACATTTCTAGTCCTGCTGTTGGCCACCAGGTTCGCAGGGCTCCTGAAGTAGTAAGAAAATCCACTTATGCCTCAGGAAGTCCCTGAGGTACAAAACACCTTTTCACAGAACTTCCTTTGTAATAATCCTGACCAGTCCCATAAAACTGGTTTAGAAAATCAATAAATGAATGATTCAAAAATATGCACAGAAACCAGCATGGTTCTAGATTCAGCTGTCATGAAGCTCATAAGTTCTGTAGATCAATTGAAGAAGGGAAGTGTCTGAGATGAACATGTTCATGCTTTACATTGAAATGTATTAATATTTTTGTGTCACGATAGAATCACAAAAAAATTCAAAAACGATTATCTTAAACAGTTCTTGGATAATACTTCCGATTAAGGAACCATGTCCATGTGGATTCTGTCCCGCTCACTAATTCACTTTTTCGGCCGAAGGTTATTCGATTAAATAAGATAAACCCTCTTGAATATTCTGAGAGCAGTGGCAGAGCTTCTCTATTCATCAGCCAGTAAAACGAGTGAATAATACATAGGCATGTCCAGTCTATTCACAGTAAAGCAAGGGCACTTGTGTTAAAGAAAAAAAGAAATAAATAAATGAAACTAAAAAGTATTGCCCTTGTCTAACCAGTTAGGCCTCCCCGAGGCTGATTCCGACAGGTCTATTTGGAACAGTCTTGTTTGACCTCTCTCTGTGTCTTCCCTTGAAGCCATGTGTTCGGACGATCAATCACTTGATAATACACACACCTCCCTGTTCATTTTAGATGCAAGTACACACAAATTCCTCTTTTTCTTTGCTGTATCTGCGTGTCCTCGGGCCAGCCCATTCATCCTGTATTGTATTTGTGTCCCATCAAATGTGAACTCTGCAGCCCTAAAACATGCACCAGTAAAGTCTGGTAAGTATGTAAGCGAATACCAATAAAAAGCCCCTTCATCATTCTGCCTTGGCACGCTTGGTCTTCCTCAGCGGTGCAGCATTGATCACACTAGAATGACTCTGATTGCAGAGCAACTCTCAGGGAGGAGATGAGATTCATGAATCCAAATGTTTCAGCGGGCGTCGGTGGGTAACACTGCACCCAGCCGGGGTCTTTTTTTCCCCACCTTCTTACTTATTCGTTGCTGAAAGGATTGACATACAAGCAGAGGTCTGAGGCTGTTGGCTCACAGATCTTTAAATGGGAAGAGGAAGAATCGGCAGAGCAGAAACGCTTAACCATAGGGGACACACAAAATCCTGGCCACCATCAGAGATCTGGTCTCATATTGTGTTGAATACCTTTCCATAGAGTGGTGCACAAGGTATGGGTGAGATGATTAAGTGCTAAAGTTGCATTTTCTCCACTGAGCAGGCAGCCCTGAGGCCAGAAAGGCTGCATGATTGCCTCTGTGTGCTACATCACATTGACATGATGGAGAATACTCTCCTGGGGCCTGAAATAATGTACAAGGAAAGTGGGTGAGAGGTGGAAAAAAAAAACTCATCCCAGCCCTTTCTACCAGGTCCAAAGAGTTGTCCGCATGTGGTGGGATTTGCTGATAGATCTCCCCGTGTCACTGCCTCGATGCTGATGACAGGCAGCTTTTCCGCACATGGTCGCACGCCAACGCCCACCGGGGGAGTGCCTTAATCCGATTCTGCTGTTGGAGCCCCGGAGCTTCCTGCTGGGTGCTCAAACCCTCCAGGCTGCGTGAAGCGCAGTGCACCGTGCTCAGGTCTGTGAAGAAGACCACAAGGGGACGATTAGGAGAGATTGGAAAAAAAGTAGGCTGGTCAAACCTCACTAAATGCAGGAGAGTGCATGATTTTCTCCCCTAACTAATTAGCAAGAGGCTATAAAAAGCCAAATTGTATAAAACTAAATCTATCAGCCAGACAAGTGGAACGAACAAGTCGAGCTCGCAGTGGGAGGCAGCGCAGCATTGTTTGCTTTTACAATATGAAGGGCAGACAGGGCACAGTCACCCTCTAGCAGCCTAGGCAAACTGTTCACAGTATTTATTCTGCATCAAAAGCATATGGTCTTTGGCTGATTGTTGAATTAATCAACTTAGAACAAATTCCATGACCATCTTAGCTTTGGCAGCTTTGACATTACCTTTATGAACAGCAAAATCCTAATACTTCTTGCAGTCAAATGTCCAGTTTGCATTACTTTTTATGCCTTCAGTGTGAATAAAGGAGTGCCATAGCACAGCACAGGACACAGAGGGTATAAATGAGGAGTGCATAGAAAGGAAACAGTACCCTGAGCTATGCACACTTCTAGTTTGTGTTTTTATTAAAACCACTAAAATTAGATCTCAGAAAACCACAAACTTGACTCTATGTCATGCATAGATCTTAATGCTTTCCGGTTCTCACAAAAACAGTTTAAAAGCTGACATTGGATTGAAATCAATAATGAAGATGAATCTGTTATGACATGAAGCTATGGTAATTTTGTTTACTTTAGATGCATATGAATATATGTTGAAATTATAGTCTTTCAAGTTGCAGTACTTGTTTGTTGTTTTTTTACTTTACTTTTTAGTCATGTGTTAGGCCCCCCACATCTGGTTCTTGCTTTGTTTTCCTGAAGAATGCTCTTAAAAGGTAAACAAATGTTTTTGAAAAAAATTAATAGAATATATTTTTTAAAATTATTCCACAGGGAAGCATGCCAAAAACATTCCAGTGACTTTGGTGTCAGTGATCAGAAGATAAGAGCGACGACAACGATGGAGTGGCCAGCCGATAAGCCTGAAGAAGGTTCAGCAAAATAGGTTAAAAACTCCTAGATCATTTAGGTGAAAATTTATTTTTTTCTGTTTTTTCTTAAATCTTTTAGCAGAAAGTAAAAAAACAAAACAAAAAAACATACAACTTAATTAGATTCTGAGTTGCAGAGGGAGGAATGGTCACCCATTCAACAGCCACTGTGGCTCATAATAAGGGCAAAATCCAGCAGAACTCACAGAGAAAGCAAACTGGTTGCCTAATTGATTCCTTTTCTGTTAAAAGGCCTTTTTTTGCAGCAGAAACTGCAGACCTTGAATGTCTACCTCTTTTAAATTCCTTATTCCTTCCGAAAAGAAAAGTTGAGACATGCATTTAGAAATCCAAACTGGGGGCAGAATCTGTGAGGAAATTTGATGAAATAAATGAATAACTAAAAATGTAATAACCTAAAAAAGTCTGTCTTGACAGACTTGAGTGTTCCCTTTAGGCTGGTATATGTGGTTTATTAACCTACAATGAGATCAATGTGATAACTAATTGTTTTGTCAATAAAGACAAGGTGCTGTGTAATCATTAATTTGCAAATAAATGATTTTCAGAAAACATTAAACATTACATTCTTCTGGAGAAGAAAATCAGACTTGAGACTTGTGATGTTTAATTTGATAAAGCTAAAGTAATTTGAAATACTGATGCTATCCATGTGTTATGGTTAAAGGGGAACGTCGTTTTTTTTTTTTACATTGGGCCCTTGATTTTACGTTATTACATCATGTTCTACTCACCCATATTAGTTTTGTGTCATTTGGAGCTGTTCTGAAGATATTCGTTTTTGTTATATCTTCCTACGTGCAAACAACTTGAAAGCACAAACTAAACTGTTCATAATTTATTCTATGGTACACCAGCATTCATAACATGTAGGCCAATCACTGTCCCCCGACGTCCGCGGTTATATTTTTTATATTTATATTTTTATATTTATATCTTTTAAAAACGAAGCGGCGTGTGTATGACGTAAGAACATGATGTAATAACATAAAATCAAGGACCCAATGTAAAAAAAAAATGGCGTTGCCCTTTAAGCTGTAGTTAGTCAGAATTACATTCTGGCAAGTAAAGGATATAAGGACTTCATAAACTTATAATAAAAAAAAACATGTAGGTTTTTGGGGAGGGGGTCGTTACTGGAGGGCCACACCTTCTGATGACGTCCCCCACCCCAATTTTATTTTGCATTTTAGACACTTCCATCTACATCATTTTCACAACACACATCTATGTAGGGCATTTTCGGGGGGTGGGGGTCAGGGCCACCGGGGGGGGCTTATTTTATGGGCCTCACCACGGTCGGCCTCCTCCATCCCCTCTCGCATCTAGACATTGAGGGTTGAGGGTTGTCGAAGGGGGAGGGTGTGCTGGCACCGTCTATCTCCTGGAGGGGGGGTGGAGTGTGCCGGACACCCCCTCTTGGTACTCCCAGTTTTAATTGCATCTGAGAGCAACACGCAACAACACCACATTCGAGCGGGCGCAGTGAGGATCGGGGTCTTCTCACACCCTTGCTCTCCGGCTGCCGCCTGGAGTCTGGGGCCTGGAGGAAGAGCGGGCCACCTGGTCCGTGGTTTTGGCTGGGGCTGGCTGCGGGGCCTAGGTGGCCTGCTGGTGGCGGGGCTGTCACCTCTGCTCTCCCCAAAGAAGGTTGGATGGAGGGGCATGAAGTGCCTGGTTGAAGGTTTTTTTTTTTTTTTTTTTTTTTTTTTTTTTTGTTCTTTTCGGGGGGGGGGGGGGGCGGTTCTGGTTGGGTGGCCGGCGCGGGATGGGTGGGCCCCGGTCCCGGGGGGGGCTCTTGCGGGGGGTGGTCCGGTCCGTGTGCGGGGTGGGGGACCGGGCTTGAAGCAGGAAAGAGATGGGTTGGTGTGGCGGTGTCGCCGCTCCCCTCCCCTCACATCCGGATTTTAGGTTCACTTATGGGGTCATCCGATAGTCCCGGGACCGACCACCGGTGTCACCGGGTTTTTGGTCCTGGTATTATTGGATGTGAGTGTTATGTGTGAATGTGTGTCTGCGTTGTTATTTTCTTTATTTATTATTATTATTATTTTATTCAATTTTTTTTTTTTTTTTTTTTTTTTTTTTTTTTTTTTTTTTCCTGTGGTACGATTGGGGGCACTAGGGTGGGAAGGCATGATTGAGTTGGTGTGTTTTTTTTTTTTTTTTTTTTTTTTTTTTTTTTTTTTTTTTCTTTCCCAGGTTGGGGTCTCAACCGCACCCTCTCCCAAATACATCTCAAGTCTCCGCTAAGTGCGGAGCCCATTCCCCCCGTCCTGCTCTCCCTCCGCTGGCTGGCGTCGGGGCTCACCGGTGCACTGGTGGAGCTGGGGGTGGATGCCCGGGGGACTGCTGGCTCATTCCTGGCGGCCTCTCCACTGGCCCCGGCCGGCCGGGGCTTTGCTGGGGCTCCTGTCTGGGGGTGGGGTGCCCTTGGGGCCTCGGATCCCTGGGGCCTGGGACTGGATCCGCTTCGGGGTGGGGCTGGGTGTTGTTCGGGGATTTTCGGGGTCGGTGCCGGTGCCTTCGCTACGATGCCGGTTCCTGGGCAGTGTTTCTTTCCTATGCCGGTTCTGTGGTATCGGTTCGGGGAGGGGGGGAGCTGCGCGGCATGGTTGGGTGCGGGTCTTGGGTCCTGTTTTGGGCTCCGGTTTTTCCGCTCGCACTTCTCCTCTTGCCTATTTATTTTAATTATAATTATTAATTAATTTATTTATTTACCTATTTATTTGTTATTTTTTTTTTTTTTTTTTTTTTTTTTTCTCTTCCGCGGTGGGGGGGAGCGGTTGCGGGCGGGTCGGTGTCTGGTGTCCGCTGTCGCATTGTGGGGGCCCCTTTTTTTTTTTTTTTTTTTTTTTTTTTTTTCTCTTTTTTTCTTTGGGGGGTTTGGCATGTCTGTTTTCTCGGGGGGCAGGCGGGCCTGCTGGGTGGGGGTCCTGCTGGCGGCGCGCCGCTGGTGTGTGGGGGTCCGGGCGGCTCCGGCGGGGGTAGTGTTGGGGG
Source organism: Cyprinodon tularosa (assembly GCF_016077235.1). Taxonomy (NCBI): domain Eukaryota; kingdom Metazoa; phylum Chordata; class Actinopteri; order Cyprinodontiformes; family Cyprinodontidae; genus Cyprinodon; species Cyprinodon tularosa. The sequence goes on from NW_024038168.1 coordinate 1,462,439, forward strand.
GCCGGTCTGGGCGGGCTGGCTGCGCTGGCTGGGTATTCGGGTGGGTTTTCCCTCCTGGAGGCATGGCGGGGCTGCTCTGTTCCCACTGATCGCGGCGGGTGGGGCTGCGGGGCGGGTGTGGGCCTGGGGTGGCTATGACCGGCGCGTGGTGGGGGGCCGGGGCGGCGGAGCTGCTCTGGCCGCGTGTCGGGGCCTGGTGCGGGCTGCGGGGGGGGTGGCGGACGTGGCTGGGCTGCTTTGGCATCGTCCGGTGGGGGGGCGGCGCGGTTCGCTCCGCTCTGGCTTTGTGCTGCCCCTCGGGCTGCTGGGGGGGGTGGTTGCGCCGGCTGCGGTCTGCTCCTCTTGCGGTTTTGCGCCGGGCGGCTTTTCTGCTCTCGGGCTGATTCTGTGCGCGGTGTGTTTCGTTGCGCGCTGTTGGCATCGGTCTTGGTGGGGTGGGGCTGCGCTTTTGGCCGGGGGGGCGTTTTGGGGGGGGTCCCGCGGCGCTCGTGGCCGGTTCGCGGCGGATGCGCATGGGCCCCGGCCGGGGGCGGGGCCGTCTTAGTGTTTTCCTGGGTGGTGCGGTCGCGGTGGGTGTTGCGGCCGGTCGCCGGGGCTTGGTGCGGGGGGCGGGGCGTGTTTCGGTGCTCTGTGGGGCTGGGGCGTTTCGGTCGGCGCCGTGGGGGGGCTGGTGTTCGGCGCCCGGCCCTACTTCGGGGTGGCCGGCTGCCGGCGGGGCCCGCGGACTCGTCCCCGCGGCTCCCCGGGGCGCCGGCATGGCGGTGGCTGGGGGGCTTCCTCGTGGCTGTCTCTCCTCCTGCCTTGGTGGGGTCTGATTTCCGGGGCTGGCCCCGCCTTGGTGCCTTCGCTTCTGGGGTCCCCTTGGGCGCCTGGGGCTTTGGGTCTCCCGGCGCTGGACTCAGTGCTCTGGGGGGTGTGCCTCTCCGGCTCTCCACAACCACTATTGAGCATTTTTTTCTATGGTTAAAACTTTACATGCACAAGTTCACCCTCACAAACAACTACAGGTGCTAGGCTTCAGGTACTTAGAGATTCACTTCCAAACAGAAACCCCACATTCATATCTTCAGGTAACACAGAGTACATGTCAGACTTAATAATATTACTTTAGTGATAGTTTCAAGGTGTTTGCTTTATTGTATATCTCGTACCATGTTTTTTGGTTGTGCTGTTCTTTTTTCTTTTTTTTTTTTTTTTCTCCATCTCATTACAGGTGTTGAAGCAGACTGAAAATGTTTTGTCATTGTCTCCTTCCTATCTCCTCTTTCTTTCATCTTTTGTCCTGTTTTTTTCTTTTTCTTTTTCCTTCTTCTTCTTCTGTTTTTCTGCTCTACTTACATTGCAGTGTCCATATGAACTGTAAAACTCCCTGCATAATTATAATAAAGCAATTTATATACATGAAACAAGTGGAGCGGTATGGCAATTGCGATACCGCTACACTTGTGAAAGTAAAATCTGTTGGGCTCCTTTTGGCATCAAGACAATTATTCTTATTGCCACCTTGCCAGACAGGACACTGTAAAAAAAAAAAAAAAAAAAAAAAAAAAAAAAAAAAAAAAGAAAAAAAAAAAAAAAAAAAAAATATTTTGATAAAATGCTGAGTATCTTCATGAAGTTTGCACTTTCTCCTCGCGCATTCGTAGGCTCACGCAAGGTGCTCCCTTCGATCCAAAATCATAGTAATAATCAGACTCAGGTAGGTTTTTTGTCTTCTGCTTTTTAAATCAAAGATAGATTAAGCTCTGAGTTTTGCAGGTAAACTTAAGGATGCTATCTTTATGTTGTTGTGGATTTTTTTCTTTTATATTTTCTTATGAACTTGTTTTAATCAGTAATATTTGGACTAATTCAAACTCAGTTCTGCCCTCTGCGGGTTAAAATGTTGTTGCTGTAGTTGAATTTATGCATCGGTACAGTACATATTAACATTGGTTGGTACATGTCTACATCACAGTACCGCTTTAAGGTAAAATGGTGTTCGATTTAACAGTGACATAATTTCCGAGGTGATAGCATTCCAGTTTCTTGCTCGTGGACACTTTTATTCTCCATTGTTTCTATTTGGATGCATGTATTGATGGATGTATGGATGTATGGATGGATGGATGGATGGATGGATGGATGGATGGATGGATGGATGGATGGATGGATGGATGGATGGATGGATGGATGGATGGATGGATGGATGGATGGATGGTTGGTTATAGGGTCTCTTTTCATCATATAAGATGTAGTTTGTAACTGAATCGGAAATCTACAGCATTTGCAGCTCAACAGAAGGGATGATCTAATACTCATTAACTGAAAATGACCCAAACTAACACTAAACTAGGAATCTGATGATAAATATCGCTTTTTCTCCAAGTGCTCATACCACCCTCAACACAATAGCACCCTGAATGGAGAGCCTCGCAGCCATAACTGAAATCTATCTTTTGAGCGACTTACCATTGCTGTTATACGCTCTCTAAATGAAACCAAAAGTCTGTATGGCTGGATTGTTCCATTACCAAACAACTCTGTCAGCAGTTTGAGTTGCTATCATGGGTTTGTTTGAATATACAGATGCTTTTTTGGGACTTCAGACCATCTGCTCATAAGCTCCTCAGTGGATGTTAGAGACAAAAAAAATGTGCTGCAGCGACAAGATCAGGAAACATGCTCTTTTTTTTTAAACATAAAACTTAGACCGCAGCTCTGTGCTTATTGCAGTCTCTTATAGTCCCTTTTGGAGAAATGGAGTGAAGGGGTCCATGCCTTGCAAAATCTGCACCATCCTTACAACCCTTTAAGCTGTATGATAACCCATTACCTCTAACACAGACACACGTTTGGAAGATTACACTCCCCTGCAGAATATTCCAACCTATTTCATTGTCTTGCAATTTAACAGCTGCCAAGTTGCTGAAAACAATCAGCATTTAGACATAATCACAGAATTACAAATTTAAAAAAGATCCAGCCTTTCAATAATGAAATGTTAACATTCCTAATGTTTTCTAAAGTTTTCATAATAGGCCAAATACACCTAATAAAAGCAGAAAGAAGATTTTTCTGTATCTGGGGGTAAGTGGCCATAGAGTTCTTCATCTGTTTCTATACATTATCTGGGTGATATATGGGAATAGATGGGAAAAAGCCCCTCTAATTTATTTGTTTGTGGCCTTTGAGTTCTGTGGGATGAATTATTGTAATTGCATACAATGGTAATAATAATAAATCTTCCGCTCAGCGTTCCATGACAAGGAGATTCTGTGCAAGATAAGGGGGGAAAGTAGAAACTGGAGCTATCAGGTGATGGCTTTCATTGTTTCAAAAAGGGACATCAGGAGGAATGGATAATCAGAAACCAGAGCTATCATCAAATAACAGCAGCTCCAGGAAGGCTTTTTTTTTTTTATTCAGCTGCAGCGTAGGTCCAATTTCACAGGCCACACTGAGGCTGAATGGGAAGAAATTGGCAAAAAAATGTGAAATCGATCGCTAAGATTGCAGCTGTACTTTTATTTGTCTCTTCTTCTGTCATTTTACAGCGTTACGCAGCGTTAGAGCACATTTCAAGCCTACACAGGACTGATGATAGCACTGCAAAAAAAGGTGGTACACTCTGGTTGGAAGCAAGCTTCTGCTGCTTGATTAAATGGTAAATGGGTAATCTGAATTTACTGATGGGTTTTGACTTTGCGCTTTTATATCGAATGTATCAAACTTTTAGCAAAATGAAAAACGAAAATATATATACCCTGTTTAATATTGATGCTCCTCTTTTCAACTAGCTGCATCATATTTAAACAACAGAGAGTTTGTTTACTCGTTATTGCTGTTTGATAATAAATATATTTTTTTAACCTTATAATCATAAAACATATGTTTTAAAATAAACAATTGCTTGGCAGCTTTCTGTTTTTGAACATTTCTTTATATCAGTAGAAATAGTGTAGAAAAGGGATCAGCAATTTTTAAAAATCAAGAAGCCCTTTTGCCCAAAGTCCAACCAAATAAAAGTTGTTTTTTCTTTAGAGAACAAAACTATTCTTTTTTTATTTTTTAAGTATCTATTATAGGATATCTGCTGCCATTTTAAACAACCGAAAGGTTTATTTGTATTTTAGATTTTTAAAATAAGGAACAAAATAAAACATTTCATAAAGAGGAAGCATTGATTCTGTAGGATGTCAACATTTGTAAAAAAAAAAAAATTATGTAAAAGAAAAAAAAAGATAGTTACCAAGCTAATGACAAGAAAACAGATCAAAAAACATACTTCTGATTCTTTTAATGACGTTCAGTTTTTAAATGTTGTGCGCAAATGTTATTTTAAAAAACTTCTAAAGCTCCTAAGCCTGGTACTTGTTATTATACTAAAATAAAGCCATTCGTTGGTTCATTATTAAGGTCCAAAGAGCCATTTGAGGCTCTAGAGCAGCCAGTTTCAGACCCCTAGTTTACATTTTTACAATTAAGCAAAAATAAATGTAATTTCAGCTAAGTGCAGAGAACCTTAAAAAATCTTTGTTACCATCAAAAAGCTGTAGAATATGGAATAGAGATGAGGTTTTCAGGTCTAACAACATTGTACCCACAGCAAATCATGGTGGTGGTATCATGAGGTTTTTTGCTGCAGATACATTGAACAATGTATGTAAAAGGAGAAGGAATACTCACATAATCTTTAACTGAACTTAGCAGCTTGATGGTTGAAACTTGGCAACAGTCTCGCAGCACATATCAGTATGGACAAAGCATTAGTTTGAATTCATTTAAGAACTGTGCTTTAAAGGTTGGGTCACTGCTAAATTACTTGGAGGTTTGGTTATCAGGGGTGTATTTATGGCATATTTTGACAAAATCATCAAAACTAAATCATTACAACTTCATATCGTATTCATAGTCAACTGATGATAAAAGATAAAGGTTAAAAGAAATGTAAAATGTCCTAAATCAATATAATTTATGCTCATGATGAGCAAACTGCTACTTACACTTTGTGTGCTCAAATTACTGATCTCTATTTCTTCACTGGATTGGTGATAGACCGAAAAAACTGAAGTCACCTGCCGACATCTTGGTACTCCCCACTTTTACAGAGTCGCACCATAAAAATGCTTGTAATGTAATGTGGTTACCATAACAATGTAATCAATACATGTATATATCACATGTATATCTTCAATTTAGCACGTGATGGGAAACGGATGGATGGATTTGTATAATATGTTTTATTACATGATTTTTAAAGCTCATGGACTTCATACTGAATATGGAATGTGATGTGCCTGTTTTTTTACGATAAATTACAGTGATCTACTGATGCTATGGGGTGTGTTGGACTAGTGGTTAGAGCAGTGCACTTGTGCTCTGAGAAGGTTTCAAGTACCCGGTTCGATCCCCACAGCCTGCACTCTGGGTCCCTGAGCAAGACCCTTAACCCTGCTCTGCGGGCGCCGCACAATGGCAGCCCACTGCTCCCCAAAGGCATGGGTTAAATGCACAGCTACATTTCTCCAATGTGAGATCAATAAAGTTAAATTATTATTATTATATATGAAAAAGCAAGTGTGTGTCAAAGTGATGACTTTATCTTTGTTTTAATAGTCTTAAACCCCCCTGTAAATGAGAACATCATCATTATTTGATGCTTTAGCGCACATGTTGTTTACATTCTGACCTGTCTAATTAGGGAGTACCAATATGGCGGCTGGTGACTTCACAGCACCGTGTACTATCGACGGCCAATCAGCAATCCAGTGAATAAATAGAGATCAATGGTTCAAATAGACACAGTATAAACTTGAATACTCTTTCTGACTATATTTAAAATAAGCATGAAAATTACATCTAAAATACAACTTGGCACCAACAACTGTACAGCACCGGCCTTGTTCTGGGACTTTTCAGTCATCAACCGAGCCCCCACTCTACAGTAGCTCCACAGGGACTTACCTAAGAAATGAGCTGGACCTCATCATGTCTTTACGGCAGCCTGCGTTCACTCTCTGTGGTAACAAATCATTTCTATTACAGCTTCGGGTTTCAGCTCATACATGTGACACAACCTCAGGATGTTTCTCAAACTTATCTGAGTTTTCCCTGGTACGTGTTTAGCTATAGACACTTAGTATTCATTTGATGCGGTTGGTTTTGTGTTCTGACAATGGCATTGTCAGACGGGCCTTTGTAATTCTCCCGCAAACCTATTAATGAATGAATTCCAATTACAAGTAAAAAGTGATTAAATAACAGTGCTTCAGCACCCGGGGATTACACCGCAATCAAAGTGTTCAATAAACAGCAATTAGTCCATTTCTCTTGACAGCGTGCAGTTTGCAGGTGCTGCCATATGAATGTGAAATGACCCACTGCAGCAAAGTCCCAACTCAGACAGACAATTCAAATAGTAATGAATTATTGTCTGCCCATCTCAACGGGAGCATTGAATTGTTCCTCTACCTTGTGTGGGAAGGAGAACCTGAAATGTGTCATCTAGATAATAACACTCATTTTAAATCCAGTCTTACTTTGTTTGTCCATGAACAACTCTAACAAAATGTCCTTTTGATCGACAGAACTTATCTTTTTTTAAAGAACAAAAGGAAGGAGTTGATAATTAACCAGTGGAACAAATCTTTATGAGTAAATTCAATTAATTGATTTGCATTCCAATGGTAATAATTTATGATTATATTTTTTAAGTTAAATGTGCATTTCGTTTTGAATTATCTCTAGAGAGAGACCACTGTCCCCTCAAGAGCCTGCGTTGAAAAGAAGGTATAGACAATTGATAAATAGATGACCCTGTGAGACCAGAAAAATGTTGAACAGCAAGAACTGCTGTCCATGTTTTGTGCTCATCCCAAAATGCAGGTTTTGATAGGTGAACAACTTGAGCTTCAAGACAAATCCTTAAACAGTGGAACAGGACAGATTACTCCTTACAAGCAAGAAAAAAAATGCTCTCTGCTTTAAAAGTTTTTTGCCTGTGTTGGTCTTTCTACAGTCATGTTTATTTTACAGTTTTTCACCTCTCTGTAATATGGCTACCATTTATCTTTTTTAAATTGAACATACTAATTTTTATCTGAATATGCCTTACTTTTTTTACTTTCTGAAATGCATTTTTTTTTCTGAGACAATAGGTTGAGCCTTCCTTTAAGGGACAACCAAAATCTGATAAAGAGGGACCCACACTAATGTGGTGAAACTAGCTCAAGCAGGGAGTCAGACAGCAAAGGCAACTGTAGCTGCTCTTAGTGAGCAATAGGTTTAAAAAGGGGAAAAAAAGGCTTGCTTTTAAAGCAGCATTTACTTTTTGTGTCTGTGATATGACTAATCCCTCTCTTAAAATGATCATCCTACATGTTTAGCTACAATAAGTAGCTTTAACTTCAACTATATTGTGGCTAAACATGTGGGACAGTTTTCTTTATGTGTGCATCTGGGCCAAATGAAGAGATGGGAGCTGCGGATGGATTATGTATCTGTGTTTAGGCAGTTTTTAAATGCAGTTTTATGCACACAGAATGACTATTTGGATAAAAATACACTTAGTCTTCCCGGCTTGGTTTGCTAGGGATCTTTCGGAGTGCAGGGGGCGATCCTAAACACCTTCTATGACTCTGTTGTGGCATCAGCCCTCTTCTATGGAGCTGTCTGCTGGAGCAGTGGCTTAACTGTAGCTGAAAGAAAGTGGCTGGATAAACTGATCAGGAAGGCCAGCTCTGTGATTGGATGCTCTCTGGATTCAGTGCAGGAGGTGGGAAACAAAAAGATCCTAAAATTAACATCTCTGTTGGATAATGTTTCCCACCCCATGCATGAAGTTGTTGTAAAACAGTAGAGCTCCTTCAGTGACAAATTGCTGCACCCTAAATGCACCAGAGAACGTTATCACAGATCCTTCCTCCCAGAAGCTGCAAGACTCTATACCCACTGTTCCCAACAACATCAATAAGTTGTTACATTCAGGCTGATTTTGACGATTAGATATTATGCTGCTGTCATTTTGCACATCTCTGATGTTGCTGCTATTTTCAAATATCCACTACTGTAAAAATGTTCATAGATGTATATTGGTTATTTATTCTCCAGGTGCACAGTATTTATATCACTATAACGCTTAACAGTACAGTATTTTATTGTTTATCTTTTAACTCTTCTCTATTATGTTATTCTTATACATTTTTTCTAAGGTCCACATTTGTACAGTATGACAATTTTTTCTAATATCTTTTTGCTACTGTAAGCACCAGAATTTCTCCCTTTATTATGGGACAATAAATTGATTTTCTGTTCTATTCTGCTATCAAGCAGCCTTCATGAGATGTTCAGGCAACCAGAGTATTTTCGTATCTATTTTCCAATGTCATGACAGTAAACTGTGGCTCAATCAAAAACAATACACTTTTGCACAAGACTGAAAAATGAAGCGAAATGACATCCAAAATATGATGGAAAATATTTTTTTTAATGATTATTATGAATGGAATTAACTAAAAAATATTATGAACATAAAAGCTTGCAAAAAAGATGGCAAAAAAGCCCATCACCTGATTCAGGAATTTGGTGCCCCCTGAAACACAATGATATTGCAGCAGTTTGTTAAGTGTCCTTGTCTCTACCACAGTCCCCAGAGGGTCCAGCTTCTTGCCAATCACAGAGCCGGCTCGCCTCACCAGTTTGTCCAGTCTGGATGTGTCCTTCATGGATGTGCTGCTCGCCCAGCACACCACAGTGTAGAAGAGGATACTGGCAACCAACGACTGGTAGAACATCTCAAAGAAAGTACTTCCTGCTCGTGTCTTCCTGTGCAGGTCGTTGGTGTGTGTTGACCAGTCCAGTTTACTGCTGGAGTTTCTTTTTCTTAGTGTTGCATTGTAGTGACCCAATACCGATACCTGGCTGTGGAGTATTGGCCGATACCTTACCGATACCATCTGCTTGGAATTGATGTGTGTGTGTATATATGAAGAACTGCATACCACTTGGATGTAAAATAATTGCCATCATGGCTTTGTCAAGCTGCTTGCCTACCTTTGGGAAGCAGGAAAAATACTAATACAAAGTAAATCCAGTAGAACTTTTTATTGCCTATCTGGAATGGGTGACAGTAGTTGAATAAACTGTTGGCTCTCAAAATGGTATCGATACCTATCTGTTGTTACATGGCAATACCAATGCCACCATTTTAGTGCTGGATATGGGCCCCGCCCGATACTGGTATCAGTATTGGTGCAACACTGCTTTTTATATTTGAAATATAAAGTAGAACATATTTCTTCTTCTTCTTGTGCCTCCCTCAGTCAAGGGCCCTTAGAATATTCCTAATTTTTCCTTCCCATACGGCACCACTGGTTAGGACATCAACAATAGAATTTTTGTAGTTAATGCCCAGGGTGAGACATTTAAAGAGCTTTCTAAGCCTTTTAAATCAGAAACCCCCCCTACCTTAAAGGCTTTGTTAAATCAGCTGCCATCAGGTCCAAGTAACCTTAACCTGCAAGCTGACCTCGAGATAATAAAAGAGGCCTCCAAAAACCCTAGAAAGGGAACACATGCAGGACAGACAGCAAACTCTTACAGCTGTTGATTTTAAAGTGCCTACATTTCAAACAATGACGGACAGACTAGATGTTAGGGTTGTGGTGCACTTAGATGTAAACCACGGTGATTGTATTTTTGTCTAACAAGAAAAAATATATATATATTTCTGATGTTTTAAATCATATATAAATATTTAATAAAAATATGTTAACATTCATTTTAAAAGAGGATTTCACACAAACCTTATAGATGAGATGGAATTATATAAAACATACTGTCTGTCAGTTACAAATACTTAGTTTCATATGAGGGTAGAGATATATTCAGTAAGTTTCAACCATTCACATCAGACTGGGGGATAATTAGATAGAATAGGGATTCATTTATATGATTATTGGCAGGTTTATTCACACATTAACTACTTGTTTTAAGTACATTCATATTATTCAGATTATTTTCACATCTATAGTTTTCACACTTCATACAATTTTCTTTATTTTTCACATAATTGTAAACAATTATCTGTGTTAAATGATGTTGGTTTTTTTAATTCATGAAAAGATCTTGCCTACCTAACTATTGCCGTAGGTACTGAACTGATAAAGCGAGATAAGTGTAATAACCATACTGATAATGGTCACGGCTGAAATTATTCTCTGGTGCTGGTATCAGAACATCTTTCTAATGATCCTTTATCATCTCGGCATAAAGAAGCATATGATAATGAGGTTATTCTTTTTTTTTTGTTTAAAGGGAAAAAACAATGGAGCATAGAACACTATAGACATATAAAATTGGAACGCTATGCCTAATTTGATAACAGAATTAAGCGAAAGAGAATAGAAGTGGTCGATAACAGTACTATCTGTCAGGATTTAGTAAAGGACTGTGGGCTACAGGAAACTAAATCTACTTGGAGGAAGGGGATGTATGACCTGTGACCACCTAAATACAAAAGGATCCAGGGTGTCTCAGTAAAATCCTGGCCTTGGCATTGCCCTGCCTCCCCTAACCCACCTTTAATTTATAAGGCTTTTTGTTGCAACTTGTTTACCAGTAATAAACAACTTCTTTCTTTACTCCATAGTCCACTTCTTGCAGTCATTGTTGGCACTTTCAGAAGTGGATGGGTACGAACGTGGACTCCCTGAAACTGCACGGTCTATCTGAAACAATGATATCTTCTTGGATCAAACCACAGTGTCCAGCTTTCACACTTCTTCTGCACCACTGTTCCATCCTCCCCCCTTGAGCATTTCTTTATTAAGATATTTTCATTTCTAGCAAAGATCACATTTACATTGAAACACTCAACTATTCTTGCCTTCTCTAAGCTTCAGCTTTACATTATAGTTAGTCTATCTCTTCGGTTTGAATTCAGACCTCGGGATGACACAACCTCCAGCGGAACAAGCGCAGCAGGTCAGATTCTAGCTTCCTGTTCCACTGGTTTTCTTACTACCTGAAAACCAGTCAGAATTTTTTTTTCAGTTGAAACATGTAAGACCCTTATTGGTTTACTGAAACCAAAATAAGAACAATTTTTCTTATTACTGCAACTTACAGCATATTACTATACAAACAGCCATATCATATAACGACTTTGCTAATTAAACTTCAATTTTTCAAGTGTAAAAATCAAACTGAAGGTCAGAAATTCTCCTCTATCCATCCATCCATCCATCCATCCATCCATCCATCCATCCATCCATCCATCCATCCATCCATCCATCCATCCATCCATCCATCCATCCATCCATCCATCCATCATGCTTCATCCTGTGACCAAGCAGGGCAGGGCAACGCGGAGACAAGCAGGGAAGAAATGATCATATACTAAAATGTAACCCTTTGTTCGCTTCATGCTTAAATGATCCTGATCCTTAAATGCACCCTGTTACCACTTAACCCCTGATCTTGGACCATTTTTAGTAGGCCTTCCTACCAATGTGGACCAGATACATTACAGTAAAGCAATAGCTACGGTTATGTTTGAATTAAGTCTTATAGCCAGAAATATTTTGTTGTTGTCACACCTTCTTTCTCAAATCCCCAGATTTGTTGAATATTTCTGCTTCTAACAATCTGCAGGGAAATATGTTAACTTAGCAAATACTTCCAAACTGCACTGACCAATGCCACGATGAGTAGTTGTAATGTTTAGACCGGCACACAGATCAAAAGAAACATAAAATTGATACCTTGATTCATTTAAACAATCCTGAGACATCACAGAGTAAATAATGAATTAAATTATCTTTTTTTCAAAGACTGTTAGTTTCAAAAATTCTCCTCCTGACGAATATCAGTGGCATTCAGAACTTTGTAAACAGCTTAATTTCCCTAATTTCTTGTCTTTATCTTTTTGACTCACTGAAAAAAAATACTAACAAATGTAAAGAGTTACCTCCATTCATTTGTTGCTGATTAAATATGTAACCAATCAAAACTATATGAATAAATAACCATTAACAATTAAAATAAACTTTTTCTCCCTTTCATTTTGCAGTTAATAAGATGCATCTTTCATTTTTAGCAGGCTAATATGTTAGATGTTTAATTACACAGCAGTGGGGGGGGAAAAATTGTAGTCACCCACAATTAACTTTTCTTTCCTTTAGTTATGATAAACGGCATCTGATTGGCTGCCAGCTGAGAAGCTGTGCTGCGGTTGGCTGAGAGCGGAGGAGCTGTGTTGCGATTGGTTGCTTCTTGTTTCCGTGGCTGGGATGTGAAGTCCCTGACGTTTGTCGGTCTGCTCTGAGACAGACTGGGGGGAGAATGGCTGCCAGTGGAGGTTAGCAAAGTCTTTATTGTTTTCTTCTCTAACCACATTGGAATGGTGCTTTTTAAAAGTTAGCATGTGTGTTTAACAGCTTACGGAGTAGGACCCGTTGTGCAATTGATAGATCGTGACATGTTGTGTGCTCGTTAGCGGAAGTCACGCTTCTTTAGGATACTCTTTAATAGTTGTTTGTCGTTTGCTACGTTGCTAACGTTAGCCGTGTGGCTAACTTTCGGCCGCCGGTTAGCTCGCTACCCACAGCTGATTGTGTAAACACTTGTTTGTGACTACAGACAGACATTAGTCAGGCTCCATTCGTCAATTTTAACATCAATTTCATTCGGTTTGCATCTTTTAATGCAGTTTTATACATTTTATGGTAAATATATAGTTAGCAAATATACTTTTTGCCCCTCATAGCTCGCAATTTTGTGTCAAAGAATGCTTGCTAGCATTAGCTTTCTGCATACGTGTTGCTAAAAGTTAAACTCGCACGTCCAGCAGTTTAATTCGCAGATTAACCGATATTTTATGTTGAAAACAAAGCGCTTCCTCTTGCCGTTTTTATATATTTCACCGTCTTAGATGTTGTCTCTACTCTTTGGATGGAATAAAATAGCCCGAGCAGACGTCGGGCATTCAAGATGCTAACAAGTTAGCTACCACCTGGCGAGACAGTAGTTTCTATTCATCCACTGCCAGCCTTTTGTCCTGTCAAGGAGTTGGTGTTGCTCAACACGAGGTTTGTGGTGGAAAAAGTGTTTCTCTAAGTCTCGCTGAGTTGGCAAAGCCCTGGTAGCCGTCTGAGCCTCTCACACAGCCCTTACACATGTAATAATAGACATGTTGTAATTTGAAGTTTCTATTTTAGGGTAACACCACAAAATTACCTTGTTATGAGCTCGTATTTCAACAACATGTCCTGATTTGGTTCTTGTTCCAAAGTTAGAAATAAACCTGAAACTTGCTTTGATCCTTCACCAATTAACTTTTAGTCCATTGACATTAAAGCCTTTTAATTTAATAGTAACATTTACTTTAGGATTGAGTTCTAAAATTAAAGATGAAACCCAGAAAAATGTTTTTAATGTTGAAAATATTCAGCTTTAAGTATCCCCTCCAATTAGAGCTGGGCGATATGAAGAAAACCTAATATTGTATATTTGGGCTAAATTCGCGATACACTTTGTTTATATATCATGAAGTGTTTAAATTACATTAAAAACAATAGAGTGCATGAAATTGTATACTCATTGAAACTGACATGCAAATATTTTGGTTTCGGTTTTAAAATAATTAATTCTAACCAGCTCAAAGTGGGGTGTCATTATTATATGTTCACACCGCACGTAATCTCAGCAGCAAAAAAGCACCTGCTGCTTCATTTTTTATGCTTGTACACATTAAGGTCAGAAGCACCTGAAGAGCATTTTTGATGCTCCTTAAGGGCGTCCAGTAAAGTGTGTGCAGATGTGTCAAGATGCTGCAGGACCTTTTCATGTGTCAATCATCTATTTTATTTATTTTTTTGTCTGATTTGACAGAAAATCACGTCGGACAAGTCGTGGAGTTTAGCGCTCATTGAAAGACAATGGGGATGATCACACCCGATGTGATTTTATGCAACGGGGCTTGTGTAGCTCCCACTGAGATTGACCCCCAGGTCTATCTTACCGGTATTTGGAAGAGAGACTCGGTTACAAAGTGAGACACGTCCACTTTGGAGGGAAAATACGAAATAAAATCTGTTAATTACACTGGAAAAAGAGTCAGTTTTGGGAGTCGCACATCGTGTATATTACAAGTGGGACAGACTCATGCAAAAACAATGAATGAAAGAAGGGAAAAAAAATACTTTACCCACGATAGGGGTTCAGGAGGACAGAAAACAGATAAAGTAGTGGGGGGCAGAAAGCACAGTTTATCAAACTTCTCAGGTGGGGGAAAAAAAACTTAGGCTTAGAAAAAAACGGAATTGTAAAGTAGTGATCCTCTTTGAGCCTACCAAAAAATGAGGGGCCGACAGAGCAGGTTAGCACGGAGCATCTCTCACCTCTTTATGAAAAAAAATGACAGAAAAATGTATAAACTTCACAGATCTCTTTCTAAGAATCAGCTTTCACTGCCTCGGTCAGCATATAACCTGATCCATAGCATTTATTGCTGTGATTTTCTTTTCTTTAGACACAGGTCTCATGTTTAATATTGGCATATGAACATTATCTAATCTGGCTGAGATACTTCAGACTCTCTTTGCTTTATAGAATGTGCCTGTTTTTTTTATTTTATTTTTTCATAATTTATCCAAGTCAAATATGGAAAATTGTTTTGATTTATGTATAGCACAGAGACGGAAGTGAAAAAAATCTGAGCAGATCTACCCACCCTGCCTAGTCGGTGCCTCTCTATATGCAGTCAGTGTGACATGGAGAAATATCGGATCAGAGATAGAAAATTCGTACCCAAACAGTGTGTTCTGTGCTTAACTCAGCTGCTTCTGCTGCCCAAAGCGTGTTGGGTGTCAACGTAGCCTTAGTTATTTAACAAGATCCCAGCAACTAATCGGGAAACAAAGCAAAAACACACAATACTAAATAGAAAGTAAATTAAAAAGGGCTCTTTGATGCATTGACCTTAAATTACAAAAACAAAGTACTGTCCAAAAATTAGAGCATTATCTGAGCATCTCAAAACTATTTAATTGATTTTTTATGTCCTGGGAATTTTAAAGAAGCATAAATTTGGTAAATTTCAGAAAACTGTCCAGTTTAGAAAATGGCTGCATAACCTAAGAACAAGACCACATCAAATCACAGGTATTGGGGCATCAAAAAAACCTTCCAGTAACGATTGCTCTTTGTGTTTGATTGGAAACACCAAACAGTGTGGTGCAATGTAAAGTCAGGGAAAGATACGGCTCATAGGTGCGGCTTGCCAACAGATCCGTAGTTATTGAGAAGGTCACGTTGGTCAGCTCCTGGGATATATTTCCTCCTATTGAAAGATACAGTTCTGGTAATGCATATTCTAGGAAAAAATTGCGACTGGGCCTGTCGTATTTGGGATCACGTGTCTTTATTAGGTTTTTGAATCTGTTTTTTCCACAACACCGACAGGATCCATGTCTTTGGTGATATATTGTTACTACATCTGGGATTTCCCTCCCATCTATACCTTTTTTTTTTGTTGTGAAGTCAAGTTTAACCTGTGCTTTTATTGTGAAATAGAATTGGATTGTTAGGGGTAATGGAAAGTCTGGAAGGCTGGTGAGTTACTAAATATTAAACAATAGTTCCAGCCACTAAATAAGGTACTCACTTGTTTAAATTGATGAAATACAATTTAATAAAACATGCGTCTTTAATTTCCACACTTTTCGACTATCTTCATTTGTATCAAACCAAAAATTTTTCTTAATGTCTAAACCTTCATTTCTTATTAGAAGAAACTGTTAGATACTTATTTTAGCTATCATGTTGATTTTCCTAACGGGTAGAGGAGAAACATATGTTATTCAGTTTCTCTATATATTTGGACATGAATCCGATCACTCCCAGAACTTAAGATCGATCTTTGGAACATGCAAAAAGAAAAAATCTAAGTAGTTTTAAAAACAATAGCTTTTAAAATCTTTGGTATACTTTGATATGTATGATACATCAACGAAAACATAAATGCTCAAACATACGATGTAACATTTTTAAGCGTTAGATGTGCTTTTGTTGAACAGAAATCACTTATGGTAAGGCTGAGGTATTTTAACAAATTATACTATTTCTGGACATGTAAATTCATTAAGCTTCTGTTTTAGGGTCATACATTGAATTCAGCTGTAATGCTTCACAAGGATTTTCTCTTGAAAATATGACCTAACTGGATGAGGTGGAGAAAAGAGATGATTATCAGCCTGTATTTCTTTTTTTCTTCTCAGAGGGTATTGAATTGTTGAGTGGCAGCTTCAAGCCCTTCATCTTTCATCTGGAAACCTAACCTAGAAAGGTTAAGTTCCCAACATAGTTTATCATGGTAAATCAGTTTTTTTGGGATTTTTTTTTTTTGCCACTGGAAATTCTAAACCCAGGCGGAAGTTATATTTGGCTAATATTAGCGTTTGTTTTTTTTCTTGCATCAGCTATGTGCATTAATTCACCGATTCATTAGTGCATTCAGCAGAAATGTCTCAAAATCCAAGAACAGCAATCTTTACCAATCTTTTGCAAAATCGATGTCTAGGGAATGAGATTGAATAGTTTTATAGTGACGCGCGTGATATTCACATTCAAATGAGCAGGAAAGATGCACTCAAGATTGCTTAAAGCCAGACAGTTATGCAGCCCATCGATGTCTGCTGTGTCACGTCTGCTTGCTCGAGTGAGGCTTCACTTTTTCACTTTTCACAAACAAGTTTGCACTTATGAGACAGTTTTGTTCACATCGCAAGTTTAAACTGTCTGATTTAGAAGTTTTCACTTTGTGTTTAATGTGACAGGAAAAAATAAAATGCATGAATATTTTGAAACAGTTGAACTACTTTTATTATTGTAAAAACTAATCGAATCCAAATTAATCGATTTAGAACTGTATGAATTAGGGCTGCAACAACGAATCGATAAAATCGATAAAAATCGACTTTTAAAAGCGTTGGCAACGAATTTAATCATCGATTAGTTGTGTCGCGCGATTAATGCGTCATCCGCCGCCGCCGTCATCCCGGGGAAGAAAAAAAAATATGGCGGAGCGAGTCAGCGCCGCAGTTGCAGTGTTGCCAACTCAGCGACTTTTCAGACCCCTCCAGCGACTATTTTTTTAAAAAGCGACTAGCGACAAATCTGGCGACTTTTTACGGTGTCACTGGCGGCTTTTGGAGACTCTTACGTGAAAGCATGTATCGTTCCTACTCTTGTCCTCCAGCGGCAGCTGCTGCCGTGGGGCGCCTCCCCCATCCCAACGCCTTTCTCCCTCTCCCACAAGAATCCCTCTCAGCGCTGCAGTCCGAGCCGCAGGATTTTAGTGAGGAGTTTACCCTCAGCGTCCAGACTGCAAATGAAGCGCGCATGCCCCGGGATTGACGGCGCAAATTGATCACAATAATTAAAATAGCCTTTGTAAAGTGAAAAAAGTCGTAACATGCAACTTTTGTAAAGACAAATAAACATGGCACGGAAGCACCACTGTTATGACGCAGCACCTGAAAAGAAAACATGTTGGAGCCTTCGATGGCAGTGAAGAGAGCTGATCAGCAGGATGAGTAACCATGTTTGTTTCATTTTAAAGTGGGGAAACGTAACGTTAGTTTCTCAGGTAGCTCATCTGATGCTTTCCTTACCTTGTTAGTAGGTTACAGACAGTGATAAGGTTGGCTACTTATTTTACTTTTAATTTCATTTGAATTAGCTTAAGCAGCGTTTATATTTTCTTTATAAATAAATTAACTTGCAAATTATGAGGGCAAGGCTTTTAAAGTTTAAATCTTCTGGCAAAGATAAAGTAAAGAAGATCCTGCAATTTATGGAAGTAAAGCAGAATAAAATCCAGCAAGATCAGTAATATGTCAATTAATTATCTGCCACATTCCCATGTAAATATCTGTCTTTGGAGGATGTGTTTTTTAGCACCCCTACTTCTCTCATTTTTATTCCAAATACAATTTATAATTTGAATCACAGGGCTATTTTTATCTCTATGGTTCAGTATTTTCTCAAGTAGCAACTTTAACTGCTATACTTTCCTGTCTTAAAAGGCAGAACTCTTCTAGTCTAAAAAAACCTCATTTGTTGAAATGGGGGGGGCCTATTGTTTGAACCCCTTAGGGGCTTTAAAAAACAAAAATGTCTCTTTTTGTGCTTTATGAAACAAAGTAGCCTATATTTTGTGGATGTACAGCTACATTTCTCATGTAAGTTTGCGTAGTTTTAAAACAAACATTTAATTTTTCATATAGCACCAGTACAGTTAATGAGCAACCTGTACTTGTGTGCTTGTTTGTTCTGTCTAAAATGTTTATTTTGGAATAAAGAGGTTAATATAAAAAAAATATTTTGTGTCCGATTCATCGATTAATCGAAAAAATAATCGGCCGATTCATCGATTTTCAAAATAATCGTTAGTTGCAGCCCTAGTATGAATCAAAATCGAATTGATTCAGGACTTTGGCGAAAATACCCAGCCCTACTGCACATACACTACAGCAACTGGAAAACGAAATATGACGACAGATCTGAGCAAGTGAATGAAGGAGGAGTCAGAAAAGCTGTTTCCAAAGAGAAACAACACTGGACCAATAATATGGCGGTGGTTTAGATTTCACGCCGATGACGTCGGACAAAAGGCGGTCATTTGTAAGATATGCCCCAAAACCATTGCAGCAAAAGGCAGCAGTACCTAAACAAGTCATCCACTGCAAAATTAAGAATATTGTAAAATCCGCATGTCAGCGTCTCCCTGCACACTAATTAAAACGTTAAATCAGCTGTGAAGCAGATGACGGCCTCGTCCTTTTGAGAAGCATATATATATACATGATTCTACCCAAGTATGTGGTGTTTACAATCAAACACATAAAGAGCAATTGTTGTTTAAATGTGCTTTAGATGCTCTTAATACATGTGATGTGGTCTTGTTCAGAGGTTTTTGCACATTTTCTAATCTTGGCAATTTTCTCAATTTTACAACTTTTTGTGCTCCTTTAAAATCCCCATCATTTAAAGATCAATGGAAATAGTTTGGAGATGCTCTGAATGCTCTAATTTTTGGACAGTATTTTGACATTTGTTTTCTTTTGTAATTTGAGTTAAAATTTTTCAATCTGCATTTTTTTTGTTATTATGCACAAAGGAGCCATTTTTATAATTTACATTTTATTTAGTATATTGCTTATTTTAGCATTGTTTCCTGTTTGGTTACTGGGATCTTGTTAAATACTAACTAGGTCTAATACTAACACGAAAGAAAAAACATAATGTGGCAGTATTATTTGTGGAAAGATTTGAGCTGGTAAAAATAATGTCTTAAATTTGAAACCAAAATATTCGATATGTCAGTTTGAATGAGTTTATCAGTGCAATTTAATGCACTCTATTGTTTCTGAAGGTAATTTAAACATATCGTGATGTATATCGTTTATTGTGATTAAAGCCAAATATATCATGGTATTACATTTTCCTGGTATCGCTCAGCCCTGATGCAAACCCCCTGATATGTTATGATGGTGGTTATTATTTGTGAAGATGAATTAATTTTTGCTTTTTGCGTCATTATTCAGAGGTAGGCAAGCTGTTACAAGTACAAAATGGGACGCCTCCATCCACCAACTACAACGGGGTAGATGCTGTGCACGCCTGCAACATCCTTCAACAGCTCAAAGCCCTGTACGATGAAGCACAACTGACAGATATTGTCGTAGAAGTTGACCACGGCAAGACTTTCTCCTGCCACCGGAATGTTCTTGCAGCCATCAGTCCATACTTTAGGTACAAAAAATTTTAACGCGTATATTAGTTTGCCGTCTTTCACTGCCTACCAAACCTCACTGTCATAAGGAAGAATTATCTCTTTCGTGTTTCTTGTCACCCTTAGGTCCATGTTCACCAGCGGCCTTACGGAGAGCAGCCAGCGTGAGGTCAGAATTGTGGGTGTGGAGTCCGAATCCATGCACCTCGTCCTTGACTATGCCTACACCTCCAGAGTCGTGCTCTCAGAGTCCAACGTTCAGGCCCTTTTCACTGCAGCCAGCATTTTCCAGATTCCTGCTCTGCAGGATCAGTGTGCCCAATTTATGATCAGCCGTCTTGACCCTCAAAACTGTATAGGGGTCTTCATGTTCGCAGATGCATATGGACATCAGGAGTTGAGGGAACGGTCACAGGATTACATCAGGAAGAAGGTCAGTTAAACATTTTAGGATAATTTAAATGCTTTATTCTACTAAAACTCTCCTTTTCAGTCAGTGTTTTCATATGCAGGCTTAAACTTTTGCTTCTTTTGTGGTAGTTTCTGTGTGTTTCACTGGAGCAAGAATTTCTCCAGATGACCAAGGAGCAGCTGGTCAGCATTTTAAACAGTGATGACCTAAACGTGGAGAAGGAAGAACATGTCTACGAGAGCATCGTCCGCTGGCTTGAGCACGATCGACCTGGCCGCGAAGCCAATCTTGCAGAGGTTTTTTCTCGGTGCATTCGTCTGCCCTTGCTGGATGAGGCTTTTCTCAGTCGGATACCGGCCCCCTTTGCCGGCGCCCTGTCACTGTCCGAAGACCCAGTCGAGGCGAAAGCTCGTCTCAGCGGCACAAATGGTTGTTCACAGCGTCTGGGCATGACTGCGTCCGAGATGGTGATCTGCTTCGACGCAGCTCATAAACACTCAGGTAAGAAGCAGACGGTGCCTTGCCTGGACACAGCCGCTGGGAGGGTGTTCAAGCTCTGCAAGCCACCTAACGACCTCAGAGAGGTTGGCATCTTGGTGTCACCAGAGAACGACATCTACATTGCCGGCGGCTATCGTCCAAGCAACAGTGAGGTTTGCATTGACCATCGAGCAGAGAGTGACTTCTGGCAATATGAGCATGCAGGAAACCGATGGCTTCCACGAGCGCCTCTGCTGAGGGCGAGGATAGGATGCAGACTGGTGCACTGTTGTGGGAAACTTTATGCCCTGGGAGGCAGAGTTTATGAAGGGGATGGACGAAACGCCTTGAAATCCGTAGAGTGCTATGATGCCAGAGACAACTGTTGGACGGCTGTCAGTCCTATGCCAGTTGCCATGGAGTTTCACAGTGCTGTAGAATATAAAGACCGGATCTATGTCCTCCAAGGTGAGTTTATAATGAAGAAATGTTCTAAAATGGTCATGCTCATCGCTTTAAAAAAACATTTCTCTTTTACAGGTGAATATTTCTTCTGCTATGATCCCCGTAAAGACTATTGGAGTCATCTAGCTCCAATGAGCGTCCCTCGGAGTCAGGGTCTGGCTAGCTTGTATAAGAACTGCATCTACTACATCGCTGGAATCTGCAGGAACCACCAACGCACCTTTACAGTGGAGCTCTATGACATAGAGAGTAACACATGGAGCCGAAAGAGAGAGCTGCCCTTTGACCAAGCTACAAGCCCATATATAAAGGCCATGTTGCTGCAGGGAAAGCTGCACCTGTTTGTTCGTGCCACGCAGGTCATGGTAGAGGAGCACGTGTTTCGCACCAGCCGCAAGAACTCCCTTTACCAGTACGATGACGAGGCAGACGCATGGACCAAAGTCTATGAGACCCCCGATCGTCTTTGGGATTTGGGTCGCCATTTTGAGTGTGTGGTGGCCAAACTTTACCCACAGTGTCTACAGAAAGTGCTTTGAGTTAAACCCTGTTTTATCAGGGGGGGTGGGGGTGCTGTTGGTCCTGCCTGCCTTGTGCCTGGTGTTATCTTGGCTTTTACACCAGCTGGACCATTTTTCTTTTCTGTTGAGTCTTAATTGGTTAAACTTTAGTTCAAGATGATCAAAAGTGGGGGTGCTTTTAAAGATTGCAGTATTTGCTTTTGTTCCTTTTATAGACGGCACCAACTACACACTGAAGCATGCTTAACAAAACCCTGCAACAAATCATAAGTGCAATTATCCTTTTTTCGCTTGCTGTTGAGCCATGTTTTTCTTTTGTTGTTTGAACTGTATAAAAGGTGATTTTATTTTCTCTTGAAGTTTGGCATGCTATTGAGGGTGTCCGTAAGATAAAATGCCTTCTAGATATAAGGATGCTATGTGTCACCATAAAGTAAAAATCTCTCTCTCTCTATATATATATAAATAGCTATATAAACTTTTCATACGGGTAAGGTGAGTACTATAGCTCAGTAGTTTGCTAACATTAAGTTTTTCCTTTACTTTTAATTTTTATTCTCTGTCCAGGCATCTCTTCTGCTCATTAGTTTTATTGTAATATGTGCTTGTGATTTACATTCTTGTTGTGTTTAAACCCGAAAGTGTGCCTGATAGTTTTAGGCATGGGCCGGTATCATAACCTCGAGTCGGTATTGTCTTCAAACTTTAAGCAAATTGTTTCAGACCCGCCTTTTTAAAATGAACTGTTATTGCTGCTGCAATTCAAGTCGCCATTACAGTAATAGCGATATCTAGACCACGTTAACCAGATTTGACATACAATTACACACAAATATATACTGCCATCTGTAATATCAGTTAACAAGATATTTTGGCACAGAATATCAGACCTCTATATAGTTATATCAGTATACCAAATGTCTGTTAGCAGGTTAATTATTCAGGTTGAGTTTTGGCGGAACCTTCATTGAGCTGGTGTATATACCAATGACTAATGGCTTTAAATGAGCCTTATAAAACAGTACACACCAGCTCATGTTGCAGCTTCCAGTGGTCTTTTCGAATCTTTGTTTTAGTCCGAAGCATCGACAGGTGTCGTTCAATGCACATAATGCAAAGTACAGTTTTCAGATGGATTCATTTGGTTAGCAATAGGAAAATTAGCAATGTTTTAGCCAGTTGAAATGCGGTCCACAGCTTCAGCTAGGGGAAGAGTGGTGCCGCTGCATTGCTCTTTGCTACATGCAGCTGTATAAAGCAGCCACTTTCTCACGCTAAAGGACTTGAGCCGGTAGGCAAGGCATAATAAACAATGGATCCTATAAGCCGTTTAAAGCCTTGGTATACCAGTGACCGGCCCATGCCTAGAACGTTTCACCCCCCTTCACAAGCATCAGCAGATAAAAACAACCTTTGCAACAAGAAATGGCTTCTTTTTTTTGGGATACCAATTGAATGCAGCTCACACTTCCCACTTCTTTGAGTTGGCATCCGTTGTGTGTCTTATGCAAAGATATTTTAAGTAAAGTCTTAGAGTATTTCACTCTCCACATTGGAGATATAAGGACGGAGTCAAATTTTGTGCTAACACTAAGTGGCAAGTTCGTACCAACTAACAGATTTACCTCAGATTTATTTGAACCTGGAGAAAAGGGATCTTTTCAGGCTTTTTGTTTTTCTACGGAGCAGCTGTGTGAAAAGTTCAATTTGGCATTCGGATGTTAGATTGGCTTTGGCCTCATGTTATTATAATCTTATAGAACGTTGAAAAAAAAAAATGCCATAAAAAGCTTTTGAGGTCTCGTCATAGTCGTTGTGGACATTGAAACTAATTTTGTGGTAGCAATAAATCAAGGAACTGTGATTAGGCTTTATTATCTTGTATTACCTTTAGTGCATTAATGTTTTTGTTTGCTTGTCTCGACTTGTGGGGAAAAATGGTAGTTATAGTACCAGTAACTGTTTGGCTGTCGCATGGATGCAGAATTGAACCGATGTGTAATTTGGTGCACATTATGTGTGATGCCAATGTGCCTGTGGCTAAAAGAAAAGGGGAGCATCAGAATCAAAACCCACATCTCCAAAATGAAGAATATTCGAAATGCTAGCCCAGCATTGCACTGAATTACTATTCCCTTCGGTTGTCCTTAACTGCAAACTTTACGAAGTACCCTCTCAAACAAGACCCCACGCAAGGGTCTGGAGTTTGTGCCGTTTCATTTAAAGGCCATGAATCCGTCTTTTCACGCCATCGCTCGGCCACAAACTGTTGGTGCTGCTTTCTTTTGACAATCTCGTGTAAAAAGGAAACCACAATCGACTGGTCCTCCCTGTCAAAGTATGATTTCCAGTGCTCGGCGTTTCTCATGCAGGTTTTGTTTGTTTTTTTCTTTTTTTGTCATCTTTGCACTGCACGTCTTTGGCATAACCACAGAGAGTGCCCCTCTATTTTATAAAAGGTTCAGCAAATGTAAAGATATATAGCAATCAATAAGGTTTACATGGGAATAAATCTTTAATGAGTCACATTCAGCAAGGACTTGAGGATATATTTAACTTCTCTGAGAGAAGACCCACTCTGAAAGACTTAAAGCTGATTTTAATCACCCGGCTTGAACAATAACCTCCTTTAGATACTCCTCACACTCCTGTGGTCTGAGCATCACCAACACAGCTCCTTAACGGCCATTTGAGAACCAGGAACGGAGAACTCTCAGGATTTCTACTGATAACACAGTACTGTATTTAATTTTGTTTTTGTGATGTGTAATATACTGTACTATAGGTTTGCTGTACTTGCACAGTTTTCTAAACTTATATTCAATTTCTTTTATAACTTGAAAAAAAATAGATGTGATTTTCTTTTTTTCTTGTCTCAAGTGGCTGTTTTTTTCCCCCTTGTGATTATATAATTTGTTATTGTAGTGTAATCCTCTAATGAGAAAAAAAAGTTTTCTGCACGAGTTTAAGTTAGATTTATGTTGTTTCCCCCCCCCCCCCCTTGTAGTGCATTAGTTTTGTAACATCTCACTATGTGTAATGATCATTTTAAACACCAGTCATGCCACACAACAAGCTAACACAAACTGCTTCCTGTGTTGTTTTCTGTCATAAACAGCTTATATCAGCTAAATATTTTGTTCATTGGTGCTATTCCATTGTTTCATGTTCTTTTTGTCTTTAAAAGGCTTTTCTCGGTTTCAGGTGGTTGAGCTCAACTGTGAACTTCACATTGCACATAATTGAAAATAAAAAAAACAAAAAAAAACGATTGGAGTTTACTTTTTCTTTCTTTTATTTTTTTTAGTTGCATGTGAGAAAGGACATATTTAAAAGGGACTGTGTGCCATAGATCTATGACAAACGGATAATGGCAGGAGGAGATCTGGAAAGAAAAAACGATGCAACATGTGACCCAGGCGTCCATTGATCAAGGCTGCTGTTCAAACCTCGCTGCTTCTTTCTTCCTGGCTCTCAGTCTCCAAACGCGCTGGCTGTAAGATCAGGTAAGATATTTGCTGTGGGAGCCGATCCACGCGTCGTTTTCAGGGTTTCTATTTTTAACCCACGCCGGGACACGAGCCCCACGCCGCGTGTTTCTGAAGAAGCTACAAAGCTGTTGAAAGTTGAGCGATCGGCTCACAGCTGCTAGTCTATCTGGGAATAAAACACACTCTCCCATAGAAGTAGCTTTAAACTTAGTAGTAGTTTAGTATTTGGCGTAAAGATGACGTAATAACCGACGTTTATGTTTGGCTGCGAACAAAAGGAGGGAATGGAGACGTTTTCAGCTTTTACATCGGCGCTGATAATAGTTCATGCGGCGCGTCGACCCTATTGTGTTATGTTACTTTTGATGAGAAAATCAAAGTAGGACCCTATATAAAAAGTAAGTTTCTACAGTGATCCCATCCTAAGTAAAAACCAAGCGCAGTGGTTAGGCTTCATAATTCACCAAATTAGTAAATAGAGTCTACCCTTGTTTAATTAAATTGGAAAGAAATGCAGCTGTTTGTAAATGCCCGGTAAGTACGGAAGAGGATTAGGGCCACTTGGGAAAAAAAATAAAATAAAGTTGACTGATTTTTTTTACATTTTATTTCAGTTTAATATGGGGAAAAACTCAGAATGTTGACTTTATTCTCAGAATTCTGACTCAGAATGTTGACTTTAATTTCAGAATTCAGTAATTTTTTCTCAGAATTCTGACTTCAATTTCAGAATTTTGGATCTTAATGTAGATGGGTTTAATATGGGGAAAAAGTCAAAATTTTGACTTTTTTCTCAGAATTCTGACTTTAATCTAAGAATTCTGACTTTATTCTCAGAATTCTGACTTCAATCTCAGAGTTTTGTATCTTAATGTAGATGGGCACCATGAAGGAAGAAATGTGGGAGCACTCAGCTTCACTTACAAAGATGTGAGTGGTTTGGGAGGGCCATTAACACATTGGTGGAATATGAAAGAATTAGGCGACTTTTTACGTGCCCAAAGGGTCCCTGGTGATGCTACTTCATTAAGGAGGAGCAGAAGGTCATTAAAACAAGAGAGCTAGTCTCTAAAACAGACATGGCTACAGCTTAACATCTTTGTTTGCTGTCAGAATTCTGACTTTTTTTCTCACATATTAAAATAAACTTTTAAAATCAAAATTTTTCTTTTTTCAGTGGCCCTAATCCTCTTCCGTATATTAGGAAACATATATTTGATTGATTTTTATTTGTCAAACAAAAAGGCCTTTTACAAGATAAAGGTAAAAGGCACAACTCAAAACATTAAAAAAAGAAGGATCATATTTATAACTCCAGTTACATGGGCAGATTAAATTTTAAATGTACATACTGCATTTTTTTATGTTACAGAATATTGTGCTGAAGCTCAGCCTATAAATGGTAAGATGTCTTTCTTTCAACTTTACCAATCAGTTACATCACAGGGGCTAACAGGTTAAGTTCTAAAACCAAATATCCCCAGCATTGGAAATCTGACAGAGCATATTTTAATTTATCATCTCAAATAGAACTGGGAAGGATAATACATGGACTTTTACTCAAACAGATGGGTTGAGTGTCCGTAGCTCCAACCAGAGAAGCAGTCAAAATATCCATAGTAACTGGAGGAGCTGCAGAGATCCACAGCTCATGTGGGAGGACCTTTGAACAAGATAACTATAGGCCACGCCTTCAACAGCCTCTGGAATGGCAAGAGGAAATCAATGTCCTCCTCAAAGCCTGCTAGAAGCCGCGTTGGTGCTAGGTCATATCTAAAATGCATCTTTTCTATTGAAAATCAGCAACGTTGGTGCTTACTTGCAAAATTTATTATTTCGATAAACATGTTATTTTCCATTAAAATTCTCAAAATGACCAAACATTTGGTTGTTTAGGTCCACAACATCCCAGTGTCCTATTATGGGGAAATTTCTTGACCTGTTTAGCTCTTGATAACAAATGTTCTTTCTTTGTCAACTAATTGACTTTTTCCACTCTGCACAGAACGATGCCGGCCGCACTTGCAGATGTTTTGAGTCCCAAACCTCTGGATGGGGGTTGGGGCTGGATGGTGGTGATTGGTGCCCATATCTCTATTGGATTTGCATATTCGACTCCCAAAGCCTTGTCCATTTTCTTCAAGGATATCCAAGAAGACCTGGGTGCCAGTTACAGTGAAATAGCATGGATTTCCTCCATCATGCTGGCTGTGATGTATGCAGGCGGTGAGTTCTTACTATATTTACTTGTTAAATAGTAAAATAATCAGCTATCAGGATCTTCTCCTGTCATTCAACAAGTTGAATGAACCTAATAACATAACCTGTGTTATATTTATTACTTTGTCTATGTAGGTTTATTTTCACTGAGGTGAGATAGGGCTATAGGTTTTGAAGTTGACAGTTTAGCAAAGTTATATTAAGCATACAACTATAATGCTGCTGATTGATGATGTTTGATTGGTAAGTATGCAGAGGTTTATGCAAAATATATATTTTTAAGAGATATGATGTAAACTATGATGTCTAAAAAATGTTATGTTTATCAGTAAAGCAACATTATCTTGTACAAACAACGGTCAATATAATGGTGCAAAAGTACGCTTATTATCAGGTTACATTCACTTATAGAGCCGCATCGTCTGCAAACTATAAATGCAATTAACATAAGCAAGATGCTTCACAGGTTCTGTAGAAACACTTTTAATTGAGTTTCTTTTTAAAAAGCAAAATAGTTTTATTTGGTTAAAGTCAATATTTTGTGGACTAACCAGGTTTTTCTTTATTACCTGTAAGTGATACTGTAGCATTTATTAAAACGGATACAACAATCAGTCTAATAACCATAAAAAATCCAATAATCCCATAATATATCAAACCAGTCTTAAGGGTCAATTATTTGCCTTTTGTTTAGGATTAGGCTAGTTTTTAAAAATTAAGAGTTCATTCCTATACTTTCTTAGGAATGTCATTTTTAAAGGAGCAACAGAAAATGTATACCTAAACTGAAAGGTAAACAGAAAACCGCTTGAGTCTGTTGACCAATAATCAGGAACAATGTTTACTATGAAAACATATATGTCTACTTACTACTGATTCATTGAAAGTCAATAAATTTAAATCTAAATTCAAACTGCAGACAATTTTTCAGTGTTTTGGTTGGTATTATTAAAACAATTCTCCAGTTACTCTAATGAAATATAATTGCTAACCAGAAAAACAACAAGTTATTACACTCGTGGACACAAGTTGTCGGTTCCCCTCGTTCAATGAAAGAAAAACCTAAAATATTCACAGAAATAACTTGAATTTGATAAAATTAATTCTAAATAAAAAAAAAAATTAAAATGAACAAATGAAAGTAGACATTGCTTTTCAAACAGGATTCAACAAAGGGATTTTAAAACTGAATTTTCTTGAAACAGGCCTGGAGAAAAAACTGAATAAAATCCCTTTATTGTCCAAAAATGGGGAAATTCTAGAGTAACAGACCAAAGGGACATGTTAAGTCAATGTGTGTCCACTAATTAGAATATGTCTATAATCTTGTAATCAGTCAGGGGGCCATTCAGGGAGAAAAGGAATGTACATCCAATACACAGTTGACTTCTGATTCTATTTATAAAGTCAACGGTATGGATGTTCTGATGTGGTTTTATGACCAAAACATTTAAAAATACCCTGAAATTTTACTGCAAATCCTTTTTTTATGCACAGTCTTATCCGTGCAAAGAGAGCAACCGCTGTTTGGTTGTACAGTCAACTCAGTCCAACAGACGCATAATGGATAAATTGGCTTCACATGAGTGGCTGCACTCACTGACACGGTTTTAGGCAGCCTAATAGGAGTGTTGCCACTGTGCATTAGTCACCTGACCCAAATTTAAAGCTCATTAGGAATAAGCTTTTTTTTCTCATTTATCTAAGTCAACATCTATAATCATGGATTTGATAATAGGTTTGCAGCTTCGTAAACATTAATCCGTTGCATGAATGCATCATGTGTGAAGGCAACAGGAGCAATTCTGCTATTGATGGTTTCTGGTTATTCATAGACATAATCATAGCTTATGTCTGAAATTTAGTCGAGAATAACCATGCTATCACTACATCTTCTGTCAGATATTTATTAGGAATTTTTGGATTTAAAAAAAACTTTTTATAGCTGATACTGGGATTTTCTTAGTTTTTTCAAATAATGTTCTATAGACTTTATTGTCCAAATGGGAAATCGTTTACCACTGAGCTCCCACCACCAGCAGGAAGTGAAAATACAGTGAAAGAAATCTGAAAAATTGTCAGATCTTTACCTTCCTGGCTAATATTTTGGGATGTTGTTTTAATATTTCCAAATAATCTCTTCCCCATCAGGATGTGATCCATTCAATAAATTAATCACCTGTCTACAGCAAAACACTCATATTCAGTGATTACTGATGCAATGGTTCATTGTTGTGGTCTACAATTAGCTATTAAAGTATGATTTTAAATAATACATTAATTTAAATGCCCTCCAGCAATATATAAATAAACACACACGCGCACACACACACACACACACATATATGTATATATATATATATATATATATATATATATATATATATATATATATATATATATATATATATATATATATATATATATATATATATATATATATATATATGACACTAACAATGTGTGTGTACATGCATTGCATTGTTAGTGTCAATGTTGTCAGTGTTGTCGACTTTAAGAATAAGCATCATTATTAGCAGAAAACATCATGGTTGATTCTGCTCTCCATATACTAACATTAGGCGTGTTCTTTGGCCAGCAAACTTCCCTCTTCTCATTGTTTATCCCTCTAAGGGTCATGTCCCCAACCATGCATTTTTGAATGCATCTTCAAAATTTAATATGGCCTTTTATTTTCCTTGTACACTAATCCCTTGTCCTTTATAAAAATGCCCTTTCAACCCCTGTTGATACAGGCCTCGTTGAACTGTGAATAATGCCACAAGATCTTTAGCATTTGTTCTGCTCTTGATCGGCACATATTGCTTCAAAATGAACATTTCCATGGTGTTTGCATATAATTGTTTGAGCGGAGCTGAATGGTACCTTCAGGAAGCAGGAATTTGGCTGTAATAATTCTCTTCTTAATTTTCTCCAACACACTGTGTTTGAGGTATAAAAAGCATCTACATGTTTGTCCGCATTTAAGTCAAAATGTAATCTCAGAGCCCACATTATCTGGGCTTACTAAAACCATTCAAAGGCCCAGTAATCTAAGTCTATCTAAAATTATGATGTGAAAGTACAAGACATTTTCAACAAACTCTCTTATTACTGACAAGTATAAATAATCTTGGAAACACACCTAAAGTGAGAAACAATGAATCTGCTATAATGTCAGTCAGTATCTGGTTTCAGGTGTCGGTTGCTTAGACCGTTGTAGCCAGTCCTCCTTCATATTCTCTATGACGTCCAATCCAGATGTGTGTTAAAAGGCCCGTTTTGAGGGATAGGTAACCATGCCTACCAGCTGGTTCCTCCATTCATCAACCAAGGCACATTTTTCAGAGGACCAATTTTATAGTCTGGCATTTTTGAAGCATACATTAAGAGTTTGCAGTCTCAGGGAAGGTTTGCATTTAAGTAGCTCTGTGTACTTTTCTAGGATGGTCTGTTAGTTTCAGAAACATGGAGCATCCCTTCTTTCCTGTGTGTAGACATTATGGTGGAATGTAGTGTCACTGGCCATAGGCTTAGTGGTTTTCAGCCCACATACATCCAATGGTCCACATTTTAGCGTGGGTTTCCGTCTCCTCTGCACCGCTTCTCCTCCAAGCTCCTCCCACAAATTCCTCCCCAACAGCATTCCTCCCCTGCTGTAGACATCGTCGTAAAAATACATACACACACAAAATAAATCTCAACATAGACACACAGAAGGCGTACAGCATTTTCTGTCACACTTATCCCAAGCGGGTTGCGAGGGGTGCTGGTGCTTATGTCCAGCTGTCTACGGGCGAGAGGCGAGGTACACCCTGGACAGGTCGCCAGTTCATCGCAGGGCAACATGGAGACAAACAACAATTCATGCACAAACTCACACCTAAGGAGAATTTAGAGAAGCCAATTAACCTGACAGTCATGTTTCTGGACTGTGGGAGGAAGCCAGAGTACCCAGAGAGAACCAACGCTTGCTCAGGGGGAACATGCAAACTCCATGCAGAAAGACTCCGGGCCAGGAATCGAATCCAGAACCTTCTTGCTGCAAGGCAGCAGTGCTACCCACTGCGTCATTACTCTGCACATTTCTCTCTTTTTCGGTCTTTGTTTGTCATTGGAGCGGGGTGAGGGTTGCGCTTCAAAACCTGTTGTAGTAGCGTGTCTGTTCAACCGTCTGAGCCATATAGAACTCAACTGCTGTTCTTTAACCCTTGTGAAGGTCTAGCCTGCCATGAAAACACTTTGTCATGTCAGACACTAGACTTATTGGCAGTATGAGGCCGCAGATTTGAAGGCACCATATACGTCCCGCTGACAGGACGGGACGCCACAGTTCATAAGTAAACATGGAAACATCGAATGGCCAATAAGGTAGATGTCTCTTTTTTTTATTTATGTAATAAAGTAAATATGACTCTGACTCTACAGGCCAGCCAGACCCACCAAACTTCCTGTCTATCCTACCAGGATAGGACTCAAAACATTTACATCTGATTTGACTGTTTTAGAGATATCTGTTATGGGTATGACTAACTTAACGTTAATTAAAGTGAAGCCTTCATATGAGCTCAATGATGGTTGCTCTCACGGTTACTGAAAAGCAGGGTATGTAATCTACCTGTGCTCAGCT
This sequence comes from Cyprinodon tularosa, assembly GCF_016077235.1. Lineage (NCBI taxonomy): Eukaryota > Metazoa > Chordata > Actinopteri > Cyprinodontiformes > Cyprinodontidae > Cyprinodon > Cyprinodon tularosa. Next base: position 1,494,435 of record NW_024038168.1, read on the forward strand.
CTAGGAGGCCTAAGCAGTGAAATATACCTCTCTGCTGTGGCTCAGGCACAGGACTTTATCATATTGTCCTTGGCAAGGCTTCAGCAATGTCACCCAGTGGAGGAGAGAGACAGTGGGATATATCAGAGGAAGGTTCAGCTCACTGGGGTCTAACACCAGGTCCCCATGGGAGAGACATGACAGCCTCTTCAGAAAACCTCTGACTCAAGGAGTCTGAATGATAAACCTATAATGGAAATGGAAATGGTTGCAGAAAGAGAGGTGGTCTGTTGGGACCTGGCTGCACTGAGAATGATGAGCTATCTTTGACCCCTGCTGCCACCTCCTTAGTGGTAAAAAACACAGCAGAGATATTTTTCATGTACAGTAAATAGAGTTGGGATTAAGTCTTTAAACCTTACAAAGCGAGAACTTTCTGTTCTGTCTTTATTTGCCTACATGCATATAAACAGGACTATTTTTGAAGCTCATTATTAGCCTTATTTTGCCTTCGGTTAAGCAGACAAACTGTTGCACTAAAGTCTTTAATTATGAACAAGATTTCAATTTGTATGGCTGTATTCAGCTTGGACTCTGTTTTGTTTCCAACAACTAAGTGCAGCGGTGCTGGAGGTCAGTACTTTTTGATGTTGAAATTAAATAAATACCCCAAAAAAGCTTTCATTAAGCAAACACTGGCTCTGATCCAGCAGTAGAACTGATTTAACCTTTTTAAACTGAACCTAACTTCTCACAATGGTTTGTGTGACCACATTTTAATTTATTGAAAAACAAAATCTGAAATGTTGAGATGCATCCACGGCAACCATACAGTCAGTGTTAAAGGTATAGTGAAAGGTTTTGTGAATTTTTGAAAAGACTCGCCCTCTCCACTTAAAAAAAATGCACATACACAACCCTGTATCCACTCCTATGATTTAATGGCTATTAAACGAGTGCGAGAGCGTGCATCAGCCCATTTCTCATAAAGAAGGTGCTTGGATGAAATAAGACAGTTACTCGGATGGATCTCATCTCCCCCATATTTATTTATAAAAGATTTCCCTGCAAATAAGACTACTTGTACATATAAAAATATGACATGCTTGTTTGTGTGTGTGTGTGTGTGCTGCAGTGGAAATTTGGAAATGTTTGTGGGGTAAATAATGATCTGTGGCCAACTACTAACGATGAAACTTAAAAAATAAATAAACGTATCTCATCCGGAAAGTTACAATATGGAGGTAGATAAATTTTAATAGCAGTGATGTGAAATGAATTTCTTCAAAAAGCACGCCAAACTTAACCTGTCGAGTAGAACATTTTCTCTTCCTCTTATACACTTCATTGGAGCTTTTTCTCTTATGACCCTCGGCCACTGTCAAAGGTTCGATGACTGAAACCGTAGCTCACCACAAATATCCACCTGAAAGTGCACATGCGCAGAAAAAGATAGTTCAGTTTATTTCTATAGCGCCAATTCACAACACAATTCATCTCAAGGCACTTTACAGTTCAGCAGATCATGCAGTCAAATTGATTCAAAGTTTTCTATCTTAGAAAAACCAGTTGATTGCATCGACTCATTGACTCGAATGCAATCGCTCACACTAAGCATGCTTGTAGCGACAGGAAGAAACCTCCAGCAGATCTAGGATCAGTGATAGCTTACGGAACAAGCACGTAGGACGGCCTTATATAAACATATCACCAGAATGATTGACAATTATGAGGACCACTTATTTACATGATCTACCTGGAAAAAGAACATCCTTCACTATACCTTTAAAGGTTTTAAACCAAACTGTAGGATTGTCTTCTGGAGGCATTCAACCTTGTTGCATTAAATAGAGAATACAATAATGATCATCATGGATAAATGTAGCAACCAATAATGGAGTCTATCATGATGCAATGAAATATGTTGGACATGGCCCTGTCGTTGACACAATGCTCCAGTGAGATGAACGTATTTTCAAACAGCTTATCCTCACCATAGAAGGTGGTTGACGGACTAATGGTGCAATATCACTTTTTTAGGCAGGGTTAAATGATGGGGAGCCTGACGGCACATAAAAGACCGTTAAGTTGCTGATTGATCTCTAAACAAAGTGCTACACATTATCAGCCATCTAACGAGTCTCTGGACTGTTTCTGGATACATGTTTAAAGGTTTTCCATTACTTTGTGGTGAAGTTTTTTCTCCTATGATTTAGGTACATAAACATACTAACACCTCTTTTTTTTCCAGAAATGATCCATAGTTTTTTTTGGAGTCCATGTGTTAATTTAGTGGCAACATTAGGTTGTTTGAAGGAGTAAAGTTAGAATAGATGAAGTGACAAGAAATGGCAGACGAGGCTACTTGGTCATTCTAAAGGGAATGATGTTCTGACATTAATGCTTTCCACAAACAGAGATGTAGCCCATTGGTAGCAGCATTACAACCCCATTTTTTTAAAATCTGGCCATAATAAATCGGAGTTTCAAAGAAAGCCATTGTTAAAAGAAAGCCATAAGAAAGTTGTTTGCTCAAGCCATTAAAACAAGGTTCTTTAGGGCTACATATGCAACAATAACCTACACACAAAACGAAAATAAGAATGCAATATTTTACACACAACTCAGGGATGTATTAAAATGAAAGTTGCGAGGACATGTAAAGTGTACTAAAACATGCCGAAATACAGTTAAATATAAATCCATTCAATTTTATTTAACTCAGGGAGGATAAACCTGATTTTCTTTAAAAGATTTAGAAAGTTTATGGTTTAAACCAGACGAATGAAAAGGATTTGGATTCATTTAAACATGCGTATCCCATCAAGACTTCACAGCGCTGCAAAAGTCCACCTCCCAACAGACATAGAGAGACAACTTAAACATCTACCAAAACCTGCAATGGGACTGGGCTGCAGCTTTAATTTCAGTAATAAATTTTTTTTTTGCTATATATATTTTTCAAACCAATCAAATATTTCAGCTCAGAAGAATTAAGCAATTTCTTATTCATTGTAAAATGTAAATGTTTGTACAGTGTTGGCTTAACTGCTGTACTTATAGTGTTGCTCTTTCAGCAAATTGCAAGTTTTAAAGTTTGTTTTTCATTTAACAGTTTTTTATTATTACTAGAAGAGATGACCACAAATTAATATTAATCAGATTAAATGTGATTAATCACAATTAATCTGATTCATTGTTTCAGCCTAACATTGTAATAATTTTTACATGCCTACATGTTTTGGGGTGTCTTGGGTTCTTGAACTACTGTAAATTCGATTCTGAATTTTTTGGCTTGAGGACTTGAAAACTGATGTTTGCTGATTTTCTTCCTTTCAATTTGACTGAATTTAAACTGTTTTCAAAAGAAGAATGGGTCAAGATCTTTAAATATCTTGCTGAGCAACGCTGGTAGAGATACGCCCCAAAAGACTTACATATGTGGTCTATTTATTTCGTTCACAATACTTGACCTGTCAAGAAAATATTACAATAAGTCACTTTAAAGTAAGAGGCTTTAATGTGGAAAAAAAAAAGAAAAAAAGTGAAATTTGAAGGGGGATAAAGCTCAATAAGTCACTGCATTAACAGACTAGCCTGATCTCTGTTTTCTTTTCTCCAGGACCGGTGAGCAGTTTGTTGGTCAGACGCTTTGGAAGCCGGCCAGTGGTCATGATGGGTGGACTGATGTGTGGGGTTTCTATGGTAACAGCCTCGTTCGGGAGCTCCATTGTTTACCTCTACCTTTGCATCGGCATCATTGGAGGTATATATTTGGTTACGTTTTTTTTTTTTCTTGTGAAACTGTGCTGCCTGTAAAGTTTTGGATAAGATTTATTTAACTGAATGAAATCCTAATTTGAAATCTAGAACCGCTTATCCCGTTTGCAGTTTTACTAAGTGTTCCTATTCTCCATGGATCGAATGCTTGGGGGCAGAGGAAGTTGCATTCTATTTGGCTTTGCTAAGAAGCACTGATTTGGCCTCTGTGCTGCGTGTCCTGGGCTTTGGGTGTCTGCCTCGGCTCCTGAGGTGCAGTTAGAGCAGGGAGAGAGCCAGCGCCATGACAGTAATTAAGACAGAACTATCTCTGATCCCAGAGAGCATAGGGTTTAATCGTCCTCCATCGCTTCCCTGCAGTCTCCAATCACGGCCGTCGCATGGGGGTCCTCCGCCACCCTATGAGGCTCATTACTCCGCCAAAGGCTCCTATGAAGCATTAATAGTCCCAGCAAGTGGCTAAGCTGTGTCCTGTGCCCATGGGCTTGTGTCGGCACTTCTCCCATGTGTCCTTTTATACTGACTTGCATGGTATCATTCAGCCTCTCCTAGCAGGGAAACTAGCATGTTTACACAAAATAAGCATATGTTAGTAACAGCTAAAAGAAAAGATTTTTTACAACCTTATTTCAGATTCTTTTCAAATCTTCCTCCATCTAAATTTTCTTATTTCCCACTAATATTAAACAAATACAATCAAGTCTACTGAGAGTCTGCTGACAGCGTTTACAATGTCTTAGATGAGGAATGTAAACGCATAGTCACATTAACTACACCGAAGTGAGATCTTTTATTTATGAATTATTCCTACTTACGATGAAAAAAAAAAGTTTCAAAGAAGCTTAACAAGCTAATAAAGAAGGCTTGCTCTGTTCTCATGTGATTATTTTACAAAGAGTTCTTCATAAAAATCACATGGAGAACAATACTGAAAACCACGAGCATCTGCTTCATCAGATAAATTAAGTATTTTAACATTGAACTGAAAAAAGAAAAGAGTAAAAAAAAATGTTATCATCTTTACTTGCACTACCAGATGTGGACTGGGATAAAATCTGTACAATATGATGGTTCTGTATGACTTAATTTGCACAAAAATTCAAAACAAAAATACATTTTCTAATATTTTTCCTCAAGAAAACAACCATTGTTCTTCCTGCTTTTGAAAAAAATGCAACAACAAAAAAATAACTTTAGTAGTTTTGAATGGGTAATTAAAAAAAAAAAAGCTTTATTTTGATGATGATACATAGACAACCCAGGAAAGTTGTTTTAGTAGTTATTTAATACTCAACATGCTTGTTGCAAAGAATGATGCGACCTCTTTACTTTTGAGCTCCATTGTAAATTAAGTAAATCTTGTGCTTTTAGTCTTATTATAGCTAATTTAGCCTTTTTTATAAGAGAAGAAAATGTTTGCAGTGCAGAAGCATTCTTTAAGCCAGCTGACAGGCAGTGCTAATCACCAGTCGTTCCTGTTCTTTCTCAGACATCTCTTCAAAAGGACTTTAAATTGTAGAAATGCTATGACTGAACATTTTAGAATTTCTGAAGCCATACTGTTTTAAAATGTTTTTATATATGTTTTATATATATATATGTTTTTATGCCAGTAACTGATCAATGTCTATTTGATGCATAATAGGGATTACCAATATGAATATTAAAACATGATCTACATTATAAGTCCATAATATTAATAAACAATAAAAATAGGGATTGCGTAAATGGTTTCATTAGGCTTTTATGCTAAAAATTTGAATTCCAAGTTCAACAGTGCAGTATGTATATAGATATATATATATATCTATATACATACTTGCATACATACATGCTTAGGGCTCTTATTTTGTAGGCTTGAAGGAAGATGTATCTCTGGTTATCTGATTTAGTGACTAACCAAAATACAGCAGGTAAAAAGTCTGATATTATTATTATTGGCTTGGAATTTGACATAAATATGAGATTAATGCTCAGACAGCTGATAAAAAAAAAAAACCCAATAATTTTGTTATCTTATTTAAATGCAAAGACAAACACATCTGTATAAGAGCTGTTTTCTTTCTCTGGTTAGTGGTTAAAATGCATCCCAGCTTTATCTTTGCTGTTTTTTTCCTTTGTGAAGTCAGACTGCTCTTTTCAACAGACAAACCACAGACTAAATATTGCTGCAGAATTTTCCCATCTATTCATTAAAACGTGTAGCTTTTTCCATACGAGATAAAAGATTGTCGACTGGGCTAAAGCAGGGGGAGGAAAAATAATGAGTTTTAGCAGAGTGTAGAACTACAATTTAACAAACTTACCTATGAACTTAGAACGGAGCAGTAAATTGACATTGGAAAGAGAAAATATAGCCCTGCAACCATGTAGCTGTAGCTCTTCATCTTCTTTAAATTAAGGTGCTATTAAATTAATATGTTCAGAGTAGAAGGCAGGAGAGTAAATGTATTACCTCGGCTACCTAATTTATTTCTACTTAAATGGAGAAATTATTTCTGAAAAAATTCCAGCATTCTGTAATGAGATTTTAGATGGCAAAAGTAAAATGAGATGAAACCTAAATGAACACGGAGCACAATCATTTCTGATTTAATTTAGGAAGGGCCCTCTGGAGTTTAGCCTCAGCACAGTTTTCCTTCTTGAGCATTTTAAATGTGACTCTCTTTTATATATTTTTTTTCCCATGCTCTTTCTGAATGCAGGCTGGGGACTCTGCTTTAACCTGAACGCATCTCTCACCATCATCAGTAAATATTTCCTCACCAAGCGACCATTGGCCAACGGACTTGCCATGGCTGGCAGTCCGGTGTTCCTCTGTTTCCTGGCCCCTCTTAACCAGTTTCTGTTAAGACATTTTGGCTGGAGAGGAAGCCTGCTTATCCTCGGTGGAATGATGTTAAACTGTTGTGTTGCGGGGGCCTTGATGAGACCTGTACCTCAGCCCCCTCACCCAGGATCTATGGCACCGCCAATGGAAGTGGAACAGACAAACATCACAAAGTCAAAAGGAAGCTGTATGAAGACAGCTAAGACGTTTGTAGATCTGTCTTTCTTCAAAGATCAGGGCTTTATCATCTACCTCATTGGAAATGTGATGTTCATCTTTGGCGCCTATGCGCCCATCGTGTTCCTGTCAGCATATGCAATTAAGCAAGGTGTGGAGGAGTACTCAGCAGCCTATCTGCTCTCTATCATGGGCTTTGTTGATATGTTTGTTCGGCCTGGCACCGGATTGGTAGCCAACAGCAAGTGGATCAGGCCGAGAATCCAGTACCTCTTTAGCTTCGCTATGATCTTCAACGGCACCATTCATCTGCTTTGCCCTCTGATGACGACCTACCCCCTGCTGGTGGCCTATGCCGTGTTCTTTGGCGTGGGATTCGGGATGGTGTTTGCCCTAATATTCGAATGTCTCATGGACCTGATGGGAAACCAGCGCTTCCCAAGCGCCGTGGGACTGGTGACCATTATCGAATGCTTCCCCATGTTACTGGGACCCCCCGCTGCAGGTATTGTTCCTTTAAAATTATTTATCCGTACACAGACATGACACATGAATACTTCTCTGAATACATGCTGAAAAACATTTTCCCAGGTGTACAAATCTCACTTTTTTATCTCTAAAGTTACACAACTAGATTTGCTCTCGGATGACTGCAGTAAATATTGCAACACCACAGACCAAAGAGCGAGTCAACAATGTAAACTCTGATACATTCACGTAGGTGTGTGCAAATTTGCAAACAAGCTACCTCCAGTATGCACCACATTGACTATGTAATCATGTTTATCTCGTCTTTTTAAGCCTGATTGATGATTTTTTTATTACAGTAAAAAGGGGCATGGAATATCACTAATATGGTGTTCAGTTTGCATAAAATGCCCCTTTCAAGGCTCCAGCATAACATGATTTTGTTTTGTCAGGGTCTCTACATTAGTCTTTGTGTCACCAAACATAAACCTTTTTCAGTTAAATTGGAGCCACTTTTTCTAATACCCAATAAGAAGAAGAACAAGAGAAAAAGGAAATTATTACCATTATACCCATCAGGTTTATGTTTTCCTGACAAGCCAATTAAGTGAACCTAGAAATTATTAGATGACATCATCTTTGATAAAACAACCATTCTTTGCTAATTGATGGGAACAATGTGTTAGAAAATATAAAAACAAAATATGATGTTTTTTGGCCTCCACGGATATTAGGCAAGTTATAGTTAAAGGTAAAGTGGAGGATGTTCTTTTTCCAGGTGGATCATCAAAATAAGTGGTCCTCCTAATTGTCAATCATTCTGGTGATATTTTTACATAAGGCTGTCCTACGTGCTCGTCCCCATTTTCCCTTACTGGTGGTGAGTCTGACATAGTGGAAAAATTGCAAATCTTCTTTTCGAAAGTAAGCTTGTATGAGCAATGCAAACAGTAACTTTTAGACAGAGCGTGCAGGGGGAGAAATGGGCTGGTGCATGCTTTTGCACGCGTTTAATAAGCATTCTCTCTCGGGAGCATGTAGAGGGCTTTTGTATGCATGTGTATTTTTTTTTCTTAAAGTGGAGAGGGCGGGTCTTTTCAAAAATTGCAAATATCCTCCGCTATACCTCTTAGTTTATAGTGTAAATTAAGGGTTAGGGTTAGTGGAGTGTTGGGGAATGTTGGCCCAGTGGTTAGAGCAGTGCGCTTGTGCTCTGAAAAGGTTACAAGTCCCCGGTTCGATCCCCACAGCCTGCACTCTGGCTCCCTGAGCAAGACCCTTAACCCTACACTGCTCCCCAGGTGCCGTACCGTGCAAGTCCACTTTTCCCAAAGGGGATGGGTCAAGTGCATTTTTTTTACTACTTGGATTTTATCTTTGATTTTTTGCTTAAAATAAATTATTTATTTACGATTCATTTCAAAGGTAAGAGAGAAAAGGTTCAATTCAGATGTTGCTTGTTTTATGATACATCCAAGGTATTTACTGTATTGTATTTAAAGACCAGTTCCTAATATTTGTAGTTTGATGCAAATATTCATTGTGTACACACTTTTTACCTTTGCAGAAGTTCCCTTTTACTCTTACACTGTTATATTACAAGCATTGCCTTGAAGTACTCTCAGGCATACATATTGTGATTGTTAGGTTAGCCAGGCTGCCGCAGATCCCATGCTACTCTGCCCAGACGCTCTGTCTGCACTAATGAAGCTTGACTCATTCTGCCATGCTAAATCCTTGAGGTTATGAAGGGAGGTTCCACTCAGACACAAGCGTTGGACCGGCCCTGAACTTTTTCTGATAGTTAATACTTCCGGTCTTATTAAGAAATAACATCAACTTGGATTTCTCTGAAAACAAGGACTTTTTTTTTTTTTCAAGCCAGTTTTTTAGGTTTTCAGCTCTGGTGTGATATCTGCTTGGGGTGTTGTAAGTTCTCACCTGCAAAGAAAATATTTGTATCATCTGGAAACTAAACAAACTTAAATATTTTGTTTATGTGGAGAGGAAGAAAAAATAGAGACCCCACAATCAATATCCAAGCTCACTGTCAACCATTTCATGGTACTTGAAAAGCTCCTCATCGACTCTAGAGCCACCTCCACTACACCATAATGCTCTCATTTCCTGATTAATATATTGTAAAAGATTCTATAAAATGCTCCCCCCCCACCCCCCCCCACCCCCCCCCCACCCACCCCCTTTTCAACAAACAAACCAATTTGCAAACTTAATTTTTAATCTATGGAGCTGCTGACTTCCTCTACTTTACTAGAAGTGCCAAAACTGTGCATCTGTGTGATTCAAATCTACACTCACCGGCCACTTTATTAGGTACCCCATGCTAGTAACGGGTTGGACCCCCTTTTGCCTTCAGAACTGCCTCAATTCTCGCGGCATAGATTCAACAAGGTGCTGGAAGCATTCCTCAGCGAGTTTGGTCCATATTGACATGATGGCATCACACAGTTGCCGCAGATTTGTCGGCTGCACATCCATGATGCGAATCTCCCGTTCCACCACATCCCAAAGATGCTCTATTGGATTGAGATCTGGTGACTGTGGAGGCCATTTAAAGGCACACTATGCAACATTTTTCAGTTAATTAATGTGTTCCATAACGTTATGGATGATTAAATGAGTCATTTCAGGTTGAACAAAGGTATTCTCGGCCGCCCTGGTGGTCTGTGGGGGAAAAACCGCACTTGCAATTGCAGGAGCACCGACCCACAGGCTCAAAAGTCTTGCGAGAGTCGGTCTTGCTATACGGCGAGAACTGCTACACGCCCCCAGTTAAAAGCATGCTCGTTGCTAGCACAGTGGCGATCTTTGTGCAGCGCTGCTTTCACACCGGACACAGCAAAAGCAGCAAAATCGCGTCTGCTGCTTCATTTTTACTGCTTGTACCAGTTCTGACGCGCGGCTGAAGCAGCTTTGCTGCTCTGGTGCGCGGTGCAAAAGTGTGTCTGACGCGCGTTGGGCGGAGCGTCACTATCCTTTCTCTGCCTTGCAGCTATATTTGCTGTGATCAGTGGGAATAAAGTAGTTTTAATATGTTTTTAAGTGAGAAAATACACCTGGAAACTTCATCAGTGCAGTCAGTTCATTCAGATTATTATCCTGCCTTCCAATATTTTTTCTGCCGCTCAGACCCCCACATAGCAGCGGTGCGCCGACAGTAGGAAGCCCTTCATCAGCAGCCTCTGGCTGGGTCGCCTCCGCGCGGTTCACGGCGGCAGCTGGTACCGGTAGGTGTTTTTCATCTAAATAATCCAAACTGCAGGCAGCAGGATAATAAAAGCGAACATATTCTACCGGCAGATTTCTGCATTTTAAGTTAATTTAGGAGTCAATAAACTGTTTAAGAGGAGTGATAATAGCGCTCTGATCATCAGCGCTGTGTCTCTCTCCCTGCCAGCTCCCAGATCAGCTACTCTGATTGGTTGACACGGCGCGTCGAGCAGCAAAAATAAAAATTTTCCATCTCGAGCAGCTGCGTGTTTGCGGCGCGTCACACGCGTCAGATGCTTAAACGCGCCCGACGTGCTGCTTCAGCTGCTCAGACGCGCTGCGCCTGCTGCTCAAAACGCGGTTCTAGCTTTATGACATGGTGCATTATCCTGCTGAAAGTAGCCATCAGAAGTTGGGTACATTGTGGTCATAAAGGGATGGACATGGTCAGCAACAATACTCAGGTAGGCTGTGGCGTTGCAACGATGCTCAATTGGTACCACGGGGCCCAAAGAGTGCCAAGAAAATATTCCCCACACCATGACACCACCACCACCAGCCTGAACCGTTGATACAAGGCAGGATGGATCCATGCTTTCATGTTGTAGACGCCAAATTCTGACCCTACCAATCCGAATGTCGCAGCAGAAATCGAGACTCATCAGACCAGGCAACGTTTTTCCAATCTTCTATTGTCCAATTTCGATGAGCTTGTGCAAATTGTAGCCTCAGTTTCCTGTTCTTAGCTGAAAGGAGTGGCACCCGGTGTGGTTTTCTGCTGCTGTAGCCCATCTGCCTCAAAGTTCGACATACTGTGCGTTCAGAGATGCTCTTCTGCCCACCTTGGTTGTAACGGGTGGTAATTTGAGTCACTGTTGCCCTTCTATCAGCTCGAATCAGTCTGGCCATTCTCCTCTGACCTCTGGCATCAAAAAGGCATTTTCGCCCACAGAACTGCCGCTCACTGGATGTTTTTTCTTTTTCGGACCATTCTCTGTAAACCCTAGAGATGGTTGTGCGTGAAAATCCCAGTAGATCGGCAGTTTCTGAAATACTCAGATCAGCCCTTCTGGCACCAACAATCATGCCACGTTCAAAGTCACTCAAATCACCTTTCTTCCCCATACTGATGCTCGGTTTGAACTGCAGGAGATTGTCTTGACCATGTCTATATGCCTAAATGCACTGAGTTGCCGCCATGTGATTGGCTGCTTAGAAATTAAGTGTTAACGAGCAGTTGGACAGGTGTACCTAATAAAGTGGCCGGTGAGTGTATACTGACTTTAAAACGTAGCTTCGGTTAACAAGGAGTTTCTGTGGAGGTAATGAAATAGGCCTATAATTTAATGAATTGGTGTCTTTCTACAGCTTTGTATAACAATATGATTTTTGAATTTTTCAATTTTATTTGGAAATGAACCCATTTGGTAAGAGGGAACAGATATGAGTCAATGGTCTAACAACTGAATCGATAGCACTTTTTACATGTAATAACAGTCAGTTTTTTCTTTTTACATTTGTTAACATCTATGATTTCTATCTTTCCTGATAGCCATTTTTAAGTGTCAATCCTCCTTTATTTAGAAGTGTTTTAATGTAATGAATTCAATAAATGACTTTGTGATGGCTAAAACCTTACAGACACTTAATCTCTTCAAATCTGTCTTTAACGGAAGTGAAAAGTTTTAGCCCCCCCCAGTTGTGTCTGGAGCCACCCTGTCTCATTTAATGGGGTAAAAAGTGCCTCCTCGCTTGTGTCACATTCCCATCCAGAGGGCACAATCATTATGTATACCGTACCTGCTTGCTGCTGCTCCTCCAAACCTTCAGGTCAAGCCAATTAGGAGGAAGTGAGGTGAGTGAGGGTAATTAGCCTTTTGCGTTGGATGTTTAATGATGCTCAGTTCAAACTCTTGTCATTAAAGTCCTGTACCTGGGCCATAATTAGGCTGTGAAGGCACTAAAAAAGAAGGGGGTGACTATGCCAGATGGACATAATTACTGCTTAGCCAATCAAGGACTGTCTTAATGAGGGTGTTGGTCATCTGAGTACAGGCACCAGATGAGTGTTATCAATCAGATAAGGCATTGAGAGGCTTAGAATAACAGCCAGAATGAAAAGTGACCCTTCAGAGTGCATGCACATACATAAACATTATGAAGATCCTCATCGGTTGGAAAAGTTAAAAATTGTTGAACTTATAAAAAATCATCAAAGGCTCATTTTTAATGGACTTTACACCCTAAAATAAAGTTGTTAAGGTGATGTTATGTAAAGTGGTGAGTAATAAAAATGTTTTCGGCATGTATGAAAAGCTGCATTGAAAGTTTAAAAAGTTTATGTAAAAAAGTAAAAGTTCAGTTGTTAGGTATCTTCTCTTTAGTGTGATCTCATAAAACTTTCAATGTTTTGTTTCCAGATTTTATTTTTTTCTCCAGAGCTTATTAGTTTTTATTTTTTCTCTTTTCCTAAAAGTATTACAAAAAAGCAAGGCAAGTTTATTATATATTGCATTTCAGCAGTATGACTATTCAAAGTGCTGTGCATGATATGATAAGATAAAGAAAAGCACACATCAATGGCATAAAGACGCTTGTAGGATGGATGGTGGACATGCATATAGATAAATAGGATAGTAAAGAATAAAAACCTACCGAACTACTCTTGGAAAAGAGTTTTTCATATTTAGGAAGTCAGATAACTGACCTATATGAGTACAAAATCCCAATTGGAGTATTTAGGTTTTCAGCTGTTCAAAGGAAGGACTTTAGCACTAGAAGAGCAGTGACCCAATACTGGATCAGATATTGGATGAATGACGTTGATCTAGCATTCTGGTTAAGGTATTTAAAAAAAAATTTTTATGAATACACACAGCAATGCAGTCAGCATGATCAGCAGCGAGTTTCAGGGAGCTTACATTTTAAAACGTCTCTTTGCAATGCACTTTACATGGAAGTGCTTTAATTACCATTTTAACAGGTTTCAACAGGTCAAACTTAATGGCTCCTCTCACATGGCCGGTATACAGTTCATTTATTTAACAGTAGTATTGTAGTGGTAATGGGTAATAGCTGATATGCTCTGCCAAGGTATCAGATTATATAGGAAAATACTGGATCAGTGCCTCTCTATGCTGCTCGACCACAGATGGTGATATAGAGAAAATCACTGTGTTATGCGTTTGTGGGAGAAGGTGATCTGGGCATTTCCTTCAGGCCCTTAACACCCGGAGGCTTAAATCTGATTTGAAGAACATTTTTCTTCCTTATGCAGACCTGAAGTCAGTGTTTATGACTTGAATTGCCTTCACTAGTGATCCGTTTTTGAAGCAGCCATCCAAAGTGCTTTCCAATAAATCTCAAGTCAGAAAGAGAGCAGTGGCCCTCTGTTAGTCTCAAAGCAGGTCCTCTCTCACTATCCTCACTTGTTCTTTTTTACACACTCATATAAGAACAAGGTTATCCAAGTCAGGTTCTGTTCGACTTCCAAATTACTAGCTGTTAAAATGTTGTTTTTTTACTTTTTTTTTTGTTCTCTAGGGTTACTGGTGGACATCTTCGGTGACTACAAGTACCTTTTCTTAATGTGTGGAGGTGTAATCACGGCGGGGGGAGTTTTTCTCTTCATCATGAACGTCTACAACTACAACAGGTTAGACAAAGCAAAGAGAGGGAACAGCTCAGAGCAGAACCAGAACAATACGGAGCAGAACCAAAACACCATTGAGAACCAGGAGCAGGAGAGCAGCTCAGAGGCTCAGAGGGAACTGATGGATGTGGCCCAATCAGATCCAGCCGGCCAGGAAGAAACCAGTTAAACCATTTACTGACTGATGTATTACTGCATAATATGATGAAAATGGAAAGCTTTTATTTCAGCTTTGGACCAGAGAAGTGGATCTGGATTTAAAAAAAGATGCTTCAAACCCCTTAAAATGAATCCAATATTTTTCATCTCAGCACCCTGCTAACGGAACTGATGATGACCCAGTTTCTGTTTCTGGGTGATCCCAGGAAATTTTCATTCAAAATGTCCTGTTTTATTTAAGAGTTCATGACACAATGCTGTGATTTAGCAGAGAAACAGGCCCACAGCCTCAATAATCCCCAACATACCGGTACCTAACAATGGGCATGAATTGCTTTTCTAGTCATGTCGTATTTCTACTGTTGTGACAAATTCAAAGACCCTTTAAAGGAATAATACATTTTGAAATAAAGCATCAGTCAATTATTCTAAAATAATTGGTAGAAGCATTGGCAATAATTATGCCATTGGATTTTGTTAAACTGTTATTTGAGCCCCCCACCCCTTTAAATGAAGGGCTTGATTTATCTATATCTATAAAACATGGATTTATTTTATTTTTACACATATTTCTGAACGGTTTTCACATCCTTTGACTGAGAATGTCGTTACCTCAACACCACGGCCATAGTTTAAAAGTGAATAGATGACGTGTGATAATCTAATAATTGAATAACTTCTCAGGTATTGTTTAACTTTAAATTTCAGGGCTTATTCTGTCTGTGATATAAAAACATACTTTTTACACTGTTACACAAGAGCCTTAATGGTGAGGCCGTCAGAATACTTGCATTTGAGAAATGTCATTAAGCATTTGACTTTTAAGAAAACTAGCTAAATCTACATGAATTAGAGAATTGCAGAATTTCACCTTTTAAAGTATCCTTTCAAATTCACTTAATAGGTCATATACTACAGGATATTACAAAAAACATATTTAGAACTGTGAAATGAACTGCTGAGATTAAATATAAAAGAGGAGTTTCTAATAAACTCTTTTTTTTTCTTACTATGTGGGCATGTAAATATAAGCTTGATTAATATAGTCTACGACCATACTAATCACTAACACTGTTTTTTAAACTTGACATGTCCTCTATATGGTGTTCAAGAAGAATAAGAAAAGCTCAAATGCTGATTTTACCTCAGTAATATTATGGTCCTGACAGGCTTCCCAGGATGGAGGTGTCACTCCTCTACAGTCTGACGCATAGCGTCCATGTTGTGTTTATGGGCGCGTAGGAAATTCCTCCTATTTTTATATTATCTGTTGGTGAAACTCAGGTTTGGACCAAAGCAGATTGAGCCAAACTATTAGTGTGGTTCAATTATTTATTTGATCAGAGACTGTGTACAGATTTGAAGTAGAGATCGACCTATGCCGTTTTTTTTTTTTTTTTTTTTGTTTTTTTGTGGTTAATGTAGATACTGATTATTTTGACATCAGTCTAACTCTGTGGCTGGCAATGTCGGCCCTCGAGTTCCACTGCAGCTTTTGCATTCATCCCTGCTCAAAAACAGCTAAAACAAAAGGCTGTTTCCTACAGGGCATGTCGGGAAGTTCAGCAGATGCCTGGTCATTAAACATGTATTTGTGTTAGGTGCAAAAGTTGCAGGACAGTGGCTGTTGAGAGCCGACGAACCCCAATATGTGCTGCTGAATGTTTGGACCAATTCTTGAAGCCAATACTGCTCTTTCTGGCAAACACACTAAAGAATTAGAAAATACTACAGATTTCCATTGATGCTTGATTTCAACAAAATATTGTTACATTTATCTGTAATTGTAAGGTTGTCCCGTTTGCTTGTGGCCAGCTTGATATACAGCAGGATAAATTTGACATGATTGGAGCATAAAGGAAGGCTTTAGATACCTCAGATATAGTTTTCCGATTCATTAGATGGTAGCAAGATAATATGCTTTTTTCAAAACTGTGCCTAGCATTATTTAACGCCTATATATATATATAATATATATATATATTATATTTTTTTTCTTGAGTATTTCTCCTTTGTTATTTACATTTTACAAGTGTTTCTTTTTGTTTATTGATAAAATACATCAGTTTTGTGTTTCCTAACATATGAAGATAGACATGAGTCGCTTAACCAGGTTAAAAATGTTCTTTATGCTAACTGATAACTTTGCAGCCTATTTGTTCTGAGTGAATATTTGCAGATTCCAACTTCAAAAACATGGATATCATAATAGGATTTCTCAATCAAAATGATTGGTTATATGAATAAAAATAACCAGTTCATCCATTCATCTATTAGAGCTTAGAGCTTTAAAGATAGTTAACACCAATTTACCATTTCATTATGACCAACTTATGAAGAGGCACAAACAGTCGGAGACAGGGAAGAATTGATTGGATGTTCTGGAGGCCCGCAGGGATGCCGTATTTTTATCAGTAGAAAGTTGTTGGAGATATTTCTCTCATCACTGCACCCTCGGTAGCTGGTGATGGGATTTCAGATTTAAACTATAATATGCAATGTCTTGCTGGTTTGGGTTTGTGTGGAATGATGTCTGAGTTTTCATTGATTACAGTACAGCGTCCTAAAAAGTAGTCTTTTACGTTTTATTGCAACTTTTTAGTGTCATATTTTAATTCACAAAGACATTTTCAATGTTGTATGACTGATGCAATGTTCAACTCAATAAATCTGTTATTTAAAGTTCTGCACTCGATGCCATTTCTGTTTTGTAAACCCATCTTTCACAAGTCGAGTCAAGATTTCTCCCTCCTTACTTCTTATAGCATGAGGGATGTATGAAAGCAAGTTTTACGCTCTCCGCATTTAGCCCGGCGCATCAAATGACACGGGGACACATGAGAAATGCCATCAAATCAAGATCTAGCATGTGAGCTTCTCGGCGTCGGCAAACTCCGTCCAATTTTTCACGACAATTAGAAGAGCGGGGAACAAGTTTGGAAATGTCAGCAGCTTAAGGGTGTGAGCGCCTAATGAAGCGAGGCCCCCACGTTCCAGGCGACTGCTCAGAGCTGCGTGCAGCCTCATACACATCAGCAAATCATTGGGCCAATAAATTAGACCAGCAGTGGCAAACATACACAACTTCTCTCCCTCCCCCATCTATTTCCTGTCCTTTTGTCGCGTACCACACAAGGTCTTTGGACATGACAAGGTGGAAAGGTCCCCCTGAGACAGAGCTGCGGACGCTGTGGCTGGGGGTCTGTTTGTCATTATTATATTCCATCTCACCTCCTGTTTCTCCTCTGGCCCGCTGACCCTGCTCTACCAGCACAAGCTTTGTTTCAGTGGAACTTCTGTGACTGTTGTCCTCTTTGCTTAGTTGTAAAAAAGAAACAACTTCTGTATCTCCAGAGGGTCTGAAAGCAGATCAGGTCAAAAATTGAGAGCAGCTGAAACATCAACTGTTGGGAATAACACACTGTAATATTACTTAATATGGTGTTACACTGTAGAAATGTCACTGTGGTAGTGAGGGAACGCTCTGCTAACAGCAAGTAACTATACATTCCTTAACTGGATTACTTTGCCAGAAAGCGAAGCCGTCGAAGGACCACATCAGACAGGTCAGGAAGAGAGGTGGTGGTGAAGCTGTAAAACAATATTTGAAGGACTAAGAACGGAGAAATACTCCAATTCAAGGGAGTAAATGCAACATTTTTTAGGGGTGCACTCCACAAATCAGGCGGGTGTTGAAAGACTGCCATAAAAAGTTGCTGTTACTTTTAAAAAAAAATTTTAACAAGCTTTATGGAGCATACAGCAGTGCTGGGCAATTAAACACTGATATCAGTTTCATCAGGGAGTAGAAAAGGACAGAAGAGATAATAAAGGTAAGCTTCAATATTCGGTAACAACCAGGCTATGTGGGGCCAACTATTTTTATAGCTTATTTTTTTTAAACATTTATGAAAAAAGAAAAATGTGTGATAACAGACAATAGAACATTTGCAAGTCTCTTGACATCAGTAGCAACTTAAACGGCAGCCAGACTAACTACTAATGATGTCTGGAGAACATAAAATCCGCTGTCCCCTCTCTCCCTTACACCACTATTATTAAGGATTTTTTACAAGATGTGGAAGAGATTGTAAACAGTTGTGTAAACTAGATTTGCATCATTTAATGCCACTAAAATAATTTTGCATTCTTAAACAGCAATACTTTCTAATCTAGATATCTTTATATCTAAAGGAAACATATTCCAGGACATTACAACTTTTTTCATATTCCTTTGTACTATATAAACTCTTTATACTGTCTGTTGTATTTTGATCTTTAATGGCATCTTGGTTTAACTCTTTTGTACTCTATATAATCTACTGGAACCAGAATTTCCATGGATAAGTAATCCAAAGGGATAAATAAAGTCTAAGTCTGATCTCACATTTTTAGATTAGAAAGTGTTTTTTCTTGGTTGTGAGAATTTCAAGGGAACAGTGTTAACTTCATAGTAGATTATCCATCCCATTTGTAATAGATTATGTTCACCTGTTCAATTTAGTTTGTTTCAGTCACTCAGCGCAAACGATCCATGCTAACTAAATATTAAACAATTGGTGAGGATAAAAAGGGAAGAAAACACCCAGCTGTACCCTACCTGATAATTGATTGGAAGAGTTGAACACTGATCCGTCCTGGAAGAAAACCGGTAAGATGCAATGAGACTGTAGCTGCGCTAAAATTTGCTGTTTTAATGTGAGAAACCATAAACAAGTTTAAAGGAATAGTACACCCAAAACATGATTAGCCTTCATTTTCTACTCACCCCCATGCTGAACAAAACTCTGGAGTACTTTTTTGATATCTCAAATGCATCTGGAGATCTGGGAAGCTTCTTGCTGTCTGCTGACATTCAAATAATGGAGGTCTATGGTGACCGAGACAGAAAGGTCCATAAAAGTCCACAAAAACGTGTCAATATTCCTCCATACTGCTCGTCCAATGTATTCCAAGTGTCCTGAGTGGGTAGCATCCATAATTTACTCGAAACGAAGTCATTTAGAACGTTTTAGAGCCTAAACAGTAGTGTATAGGATTTCCTAATAGCGCCCCCATGCGCGCTCACGATTCTACGGAAGCCGGCAGACCAAACCGGAAGAAAGTGCGCATTCAGCGTCTGCTCTGTCGATAATGCAAGCGTAGAAGAAGAAATGTGCTGTTTACCTGTGCAAAGAAAGAAACAACGAAAGAAAAATGTCTGAGGACTTCAGTGTTGAGGAAGAGCATGAGTTCTTTGCCGAGCTGAATGCGCTGGTTTGGTCTGCCGGCTTCCGTAGAATCGTGAGCGCGCATGGGGGCGCTATTAGGAAATCCTATACACTACTGTTTAGGCTCTAAAACGTTCTAAATCACTTCGTTTCGAGTAAATTCTGGATGCTACCCACTCAGGACACTTGGATTACATTGGACGAGCAGTATGGAGGAATATTGACACGTTTTTGTGGACTTTTATGGACCTTTCTGTCTCGGGCGCCATAGACCTCCATTATTTGAATGTCAGCAGACAGCAAGAAGCCTCCCAGATCTCCAGATGCATTTGAGATATCAAAAAAGTACTCCAGATTGTTGTTCAGCATGGGGGTGAGTAGAAAATGAAGGCTAATCATGTTTTGGGTGTACTATTCCTTTAATGTGAGAAACCATAAACAAGTTTAAGGGGAATGGCTACCTTTCCACGTTCTTAATTTTCCTCTAAAATGACAAAAGTCCAGCTGTTTGACATCTGTGACAAAAAAAACAAACTTTTTTATGCAGTTAAAGTGTATGAACACTTAGAAAGTAGACCTGACAAATCTCAGTTTTTTTTTAATCTTGTTTAAAAGAAGTTCCCAGTGTGGAAGTAGGTGATTTTAATTGGTTATCACTCTTCATAAAAACATCCTGACTGCCAAACTCTCAAAAAAAAAAACCCTAAACGGACGAGAGACTGGCATCTTCATGTTGATTATCAGCCCTTCTGCTGACCTTTAGAGCTGTGTGAGTCTGAGCTCAGCTGTTTATAAAGGGGGGGACCTGATGAATCTGAAGTGGTCTTACACAAGCAAAGAGATGGAGACAAGTAAAAGAGGAGAGAATGTTGTCCCAGAGGGCTCAAAGAGCACCGGCATCTATCAACAGAAGAAATTGAAGGGGATGTTTCCGAGCAGCAGAGATTAGATAGAGCTGTAGTGTTGAGAACTAAGGGTCACCGAATGTGATGCAGGAGTGACATCAAACATACAGAGCACGGTCAAACAGGGAGAGGCCTGCATGTGCACATAAATACATCTGTTTCCACCCAGCAGCCCACAGGGGCCTCATGGATTGGGAAATGTGGGGTTTTATTTGCTCAGCAGCACTAACCCTATAATAATGTTCTAAATATTCTTTTAAATAACTGCAATATTGATCCACAGTCTTTTTGATTTAGTCTCTCATCATAATGGGCTTACAAAATCCCATTTAGCTTATCATGCAACCATCTTCATGTGAAAAAATTTCGTTGCACAGTGTTTCTCTAATATATCTGAATACTTGCATTTTTAGTACAAATAAAACTGAAATATACAGACAAAAAAGCTTAAGAATGGCTGTTCAAAAGTGTTAGTTAAATTTAAAAGGAGGCAATTTCTGATAAAGTGACTACATACCTTTATACCCACACCTCTATATTTTTTAAAAGAGCTGTTTAATGCCTTTAGAAGAAAAAAGGTGGCAATTTGTATGGAAAGGTGGACATCTTCAAGAAATTTGAAATCAGCAACTTCACTGTATTAAAAATAATTACAGAGGAAAGCAACAAAAACAACTGAGGCGATACCCAGCTTGGAGGCGATCCACCCAAGTTACCCTTAAAGTAGACTGAAGGATGCTTAAAGAAATCCTAAAATCCCTAAAATTTCCATAGACCTGCAGCAGCTCCTTATTCTTGCTCCAGAACAGCATGCCTGTATGTGTTTGCTAAGTGTAGATAGATCATAGACAAAGACCTTTGTTGGACTGATGATTCTATAATGTAATTATTTTGACACCAGAGCAAAGAACATGTTTGCCATAAACAAATCATGAAATATGTATTTAATAGATTGTCACAGTTTTTGCAACTTTAAATGTTATGACTTGGCTACCAATACCAAACCTCCTGTGTAAATAGATATCATCTTTGTGTTATTGGTATACAAGCAATTCCTGAAAATATTACATCTACATTTTGATTCTTTATTTAGAAAATTGTTTAATGGATTGCTGACCAGCTTTTTGCATGTTTCCACAGATTTTTTCTTTTGTGATGAGCTTTAAGTTTTTGAAGTGTCAATGCTTCCTTAACAGCAATTCAGTTTCATTTCCACCAGAGATTCTCCTTCAACTTTGGAGTCTGTTCAGGTTGCTTCTAAGCAAAAGAAATTTTTCAGCACAATAAAAGCTTTGCTTTCAACCTAAATCTGACAGAGGTGTGATTAAGTCGATGGAAGTTTGTGAAGATATTATATTTTGTTATAACAAAACAGTTCAAAGTGCTGTCCTTAACAAAACATTATAGGAGAACACAGTAAAACATACATATAGAGAGAAAAGAAAACTGTTGTAGTTATTTTTTATTTAGCACAGATTTTAACTCTGAAAGGTTTATGTAACCTTCAGTATCTGTAAATTAAAGTTTCCTGCGTCAAGAGTCAACATTGTCTTTGCTTTATTCATGTTATCTGAGTCTCACCTGGAAGACTTAAAGGTCATAAAGTAGCAATGGCTTTTTTCATCAAAATGAATGATAAAAAAAAAAACAAAAAAACATTCACAGAACATATTAGGTGTTGCAGACTAAGTTTATTAATTTTAATGAGGAAAGATGGTATATAGATGTTTTATGAACTTTGAAAGGTTCAAAATATATAAATATTATTATGATAAGAGAATGGATTCTGCATCAATAGGAATAGTAGGTTGAAGTGATGTGAAATGGAATGCAGATGTTGCCAGATCCTAGTTGCTCCATGATAGCTCTGAGAAATGGTTTCGTCTTTGAGTTACATTTCTCTGGTTCAAACCTATAAAAAAGAAAAAGGTTAAACATCAGAGAAGCTTGAGAGAATCTGGGCTGCCTTAAAAAAGCAAAGGTGCTCAGAAAACATGCAGTTTGCTGCTTTTCTTGATAACTCTTAAGATAAATGTTTGGTTTGCATTAGCATTAGCACGCCTGTCCCTTGGAAAAATTGTTTAGAATGAGAGCAGGCAAGCGTGCTACTTACAGGCCGGGGGATTTGAACTTGTAGCTTTTAATTTTGAAACAGGAACCCAAAAAAGGCGTCTGCTATTATGCTTTTTTTTTTTCATTTTAAGATAAAGGCCCTAACTTTAGAAGCTTAGCATGGTCAATCTTAACTCTTATTTACATTATTCAGCAGAGCCCCTATTCAAGACAGTAGGTGACTGACCCCATGAACCAGTGGCAGATACAGTATTATACGTTTTGCCACTTTCTATTGGTATCCAGTATGCAGCTGATGGATCAACAGCAGCAATTTTTTTCAAGCTTTTAACAATAGTCAAACTGATAATTTGCACACTTTCTGTATGTTATGCATTTGTAGTGCATCCTGAAGCCTTCCCTGTTTTTATATATATGGGGAAGATGATGCATAAATAAAGTTCACTTACATCTGGTTAACTAACAAACCCATCCAGGGGTAGAACTTTGCTTTATATTTCATGTTACAAAGAAATATATTGTGTGTAAAAACAATCCAACACCATGCACGCTGCAGAGAAACTGATGTAAATTAAATACAAGAAAGGAGGGAAAAAGGGTTAGACAAAGTAAAAGGAGGGACGTTCACTACTCGGGGAGTCATAACAACCCCTTTCCATCCATCATCCGTGTCTTTGTCCTGACAAAGGGAGGTAATGAAAGTAATTTAACGCACATCTATAATTAATATGCTCTTTGGGCACTGTGTTTCGGACGAACAGGTGATGGAGTGTGTTTATTATGTGTGTGTGTGAGGGAGCTGGCATGATGGGGCGCCGGGCCATCAGAGGGGTAATTCAGTAAGCATCACTCCTGCAGTGCCGAGGTCAGATTAGGGCAGCCATGTAGGGCGCTGCTACATGTGCTTCTCTGGGGTCTGCATGAAAAGTGGGTTTCTGTTCTTTCTCATTTTTTTCTCCTCATTTTTTCCCCCCTCCTCCTCTCTAAGTCTCCTGAAGAGGCAGGGCACGTAGCATTGCCCCGGGCCAGCGCCGTGCTTCAATGTGTCCCTCACTTTCTCACTTTCTTTCTCTCCCTCTCTTACCTTGCAGTCCACAGCTGCCTCCCTGCTTGCACATGCTCCCCTGGTCTGATGGTAGACCCCCTCTCTGTCTGACTACACCACCTTCTCTTTATGTCTCCTAATATTCATCCCCCCCACCACCCCCCAAGAAAAAAACCCAGAGAGTGCACTTCAGGAATTTCTTTTCCTTTTTCAAAAAAGAGGAGACGCCTTTGCACAAACACAGTTCAAACCGAAGTGCCCTCAGTGCTGTCTCCTTTTGAAACTCCCTGCTCTTTGAATGCCATCCGTTTGAAGAGAATGCCCTCTGCATTTCATTTTACACAGCCAGTCAAGTGCGCTCTCAGGCTTTTCCTTAACTTATAAGCACACATGCATAGAATCATATTAGGCTCACACATTAACAAGTACCAATATATTCACATACACACACTTAAATCATTGATTTATTGCAGCGCACTTGCTGCAGATTAAATTGCTGCTTTTAGCTCCATCATTATAAATTCTCTGCTCTTCTTCTCTCATACTTACAACCAGTCACACTCCAGTTAGGGTCTAATTTAGGTTCAACCGCCTATGTGCTCTTTTTATTTAGCAGACAAATCATCATCAATTTGCTTTTAACAAAGCCATCTTAAAGCCACAGTGAATGACTAAAGCAATAATCAATAAACTGATTGGATTTAATTGTTGTTAGCTACTTGTGGAAAGTAATAAATAGCTCAAGAGAAAACTTTCTTTTTTTGAGCAAAAAAAACTTAGTATTGTCACTGAGGACAAGACTTTGACTATAAAACAGAGATTTAAAAGAAGCATGTTGCGAAATATGAGTTTAATTCAAAAATAAGCTTCTTCAAGTTTTATTGGTAAGTTTCAGTATGAAAATACAACACAGCCAGAGGCGTGCACAGACATTTTGGGGGGCAGCTGCTCAGGAGGGGGGGAGGGCACTTTTTAGCGCACGTGTAACACTTAATTATAAAAAAAAATAAACGCAGGTTGAATGAAATTTGACTTTTATTTGTAACATTCTCTAAACGTGAGTTTTCAATGGAAAAAAGTCACACCACCAACAGAACAGACTAAAGCATACTTCTTTCATCTGGCTCATCTCCCTGTTCTCCCTCATCCATCTGTTCTCCCTTTTTCTGTCTCTGTGTCTTCCCTGAACTCTTCCTCATTTCCTGTCCTGTTATATGTTGATGGTATAGAGCTTCCCTGCTGTGACTGGCTACAATATATTAATAATAACCATCATGACAATAATAATAATAATAATAATAGCTTTAACAAATATGCCACATTAGTTTAAATAATGGGCTATTAGGGCAACATGACTGGAAGTCTTGTCACGTGGATATGACTTATGGTAGCCTACAAAATAATAGCTATTTTAATACCTGCTGCACAAATGTTAGGTTTAAACACCAAACACCTTATTCAGCAACCTGCACAAAGAATGACACAGAGAATTTAGTATATTTTACTTGCAAGGAGAGGGGATCAGAAACTGCATTCAGTTACAACTTCAAACCCACTCTGAAGCAGTATCTGCTCTCCAAGCCCTTTATTGAAGAAACGCCCTGATTACAATGTGGTTTCAACCGCTAAAGGGGGAGGGAACAGAACCCAGTTGAAACCAGAATTTTCGTACAACATCATACAAC